>NW_026571353.1:14750024-15350024 GCF_026225935.1 Boleophthalmus pectinirostris
AGTAAACAGACGTGTGTTTACTGACGCAATAATAAGCATCGTCTCTTCATTCTCCTCTATTAAATGTCCACAGTTTATCTGCACCTGAATCTAAGGCCTCTTCAAACAAGCTGTGGACTCTCTCAGCCAATCAGACATGTCCTGCCAAGCTCAAGGGACCCCTACAGATGTGGAAATAGGCTATAGGTCCTTTGAAATCCCTCCACTGCTCCACTGTAGAGAAAGAAGACGGATATAAACAATGTATGGCCTTTTTGACATTGATAAAAGATCTTTGTTGATTAGAAGTGGCAGTTTGAAGATTCTTGCGTCATATGATACTGAAATGGATGGTAAGAGCTGAACTGCCAAAAAACAGTAAATCATGATATTGGTAACTCTTTATTCATAGAGTACAGTTTGTTAATGGTTAATTTGTAGAGATGCAACGATATCCAAATCTCACAGTACGATATTTTCATGATATACATCTCACGGTATGATGTTTACTGTGACATTTTGTGGAGGCTAACAAAATTGTGAATATGCTACATTTTCCTTTCAAAATGCCTTGACAAGACTTAATTCAAAGAACTAAGATTTAAAAGTGGTTAGAATTGATATTTATTTATGTAATTTGCACAAAAAAAAGGATCATGGTCAATGTAGTTCCCTATGTTTTTTTTTAGATATTGCTGCACCATAATAATGAATTTAAGCAAAGAAAGTTGTGAGTCAATATATTGTGATGGCCCACAATATTACTGAGAGACTTTTGACGATACGATATTTTTGGTTATTGTTACACCCCTATTAATTTGATTTTCAAAGATTCATTTATTTGGTTCATAATGATGTATTCTGCTGCTAATCAGACATTTACTAACACTTTCCTAATAATAAATTAATAAAATCTTGATTACGGCTTTGTTAGAATGATCTTAGGACATATTACTACATGAGTTATAATCCTAATAGCCTTTTGTAATAAGGATGGGGTTACAGGCTAGTTCTACAAGAAATGTAGTCTGCACTATTAAAGGTCCTATATTACGCAAAACTGACTATCATGTCAGTTCATGTTAGAATGTTGTTTCCTCCTCAAAAACATACCTGGCGTTGTGTTTTTGTTTCATTCACACATGTATGAGTAATCCTTTATTATTAGTCTGTCTGCATCTCCAAAGCTCAAAATGCTCTATTCCACCTTGTGATGTCATGAAGCTGTAGTTTTCAAGCTAACAGCCTTTTATCTTTAGTTCAGTAGAGATTGGCAATTCTAGGGCTGAAAATATCCGAATGATTCAAGTGAAGGTGCATGGAGTTTGAAAACACAGCGGAGCACTCCCTGTATTACCACATGACATCACAAGGTGGAGAGTTTTCAGTTTGAAAGAAGGACACAGCTTAAACATGCACGATTGGTGTTAAACATGTGTAAATGAAACAAAACACAACTCGTATGTTTTTGATGAGATAACATTAACTTTTTACCATAAGTACAGTGGCTAGAACACTACTATTCTACCGCTGGTGTGACATTTATAAATTATCTTGTTGATTGGAAATGGAATTGATTGGACAGTTTTGTGAGTTTTTTTGCCCTGAAGAAAATGTATGGCCATATACATTTGTCATTCCTGCTCCAGTTTCGCCCTACTTACAATGTTTTTGATGAGATAACATTATAAGCCAGATCAGAAAATAGTGTCAAATGGGCCCTTTAATGCTTATGCATACTACTAAAAAGTAATTCTATAAATAATAATAATAAGTTATAATAATAAATGAGTTTATTATTAGGAATGTGCTACATTTCAAATGTATGAAAAGTGCTATACAAATAAAGTTTGATTGATTGATAATAAATGTACATTAGCAGGAAAATAATGCCATGCAAAATAACATGAATAAGACAAATAGAAATGAAAACACACCAGATTAACCACTTCTAGGTATACAAATTAGCAGTTGGATATGTAAATGTACTCAGAAACTGTTAATAATTTTACTACTCTCATTTACTACTCTTACTTCTGTTGCTACAAGTACTATTCTACCTTACTCTATTGTAATTCTCCAACAGTCATAAATTGAGCTAAATGTCCTTCTTGCATGCAAAGCCTCTCTATATAAGCTTGGGACGAGAGAACAATGATGAATGAATAATAATAAAACAAACTATAGCTTTAATGTGTATATCATAACAATAAGAAAAACAACTCAAGTACATATATCCATTGTAAATACTTCTGTAACTATTAGCCAACTTTTTACCATAAGTACAGTGGCTAGAACACACACCGCTGGTGTGGCGTTTATAAATTATCTTGTTGATTGGAAATGGATTTGATTGGACACTTTTGAGAGTTTTTTGCCCTGAAGAAAATGTATGGCCATATACATTTCTCATTCCTGCTCCAGTTTCGCCCTACTTACAATCACGCTACATTGATTCAAACCTTTACACAAGAGCCTGACACCGGCCCATTTATTATCATTATGTTCAAGGAAAATGCCTCGCTGCTTCCGCCCGAATTCACCATCTATTTCTCCAAACGTGAAAGTGGCGGCCCCCTCACACAAGCTTAAAACACTTTAGCCTATCATTTAGCAATGACACAGCAGAGGGCCCAAATCGCAGCAATGTCAAATTCATTTTTCTGCTCAGCCATGACAAGCCGTGTGATGCAACATGGGCTATGCTTTGGCTGCAGGTAGGTGCACTGTGAAATTGACACATTAAAACAGGCTGTCATCCAGATGTTATGAATCAGTTATACTAATTGTTTTAAAGGTGCACTATGTAACTTTTTGGATGGGGCTCCTTCACCTGATTGTTTCTATGGATATGTCATTGCTCTGCCTGGAATGTTCTACAGTGTGACATTAAACAAACAACTTACATTTATTCAGTTACAGATGGCTTTTTTGCTCAATAATATGTAACCCTGTTAATTTTGCCCAATAAAGTCCCTACATGAAATCTAACTTCAAACCGAATTTAACCGCAACCCCCAGTTTTGCCACTAGGTGGCAGTGCACTGAAATACTTAGAACTTTCTGGAATGCTTCCGCTGGCGGCCATTTTGCTAAGCAGCACAGACTTAGAAACAGACTGAGACCACAAGAGGTAAAATTGAAATAAATGTAGATTTTGTAATTTAACTAAATCCTGAAACTAACTAATGATATCCTAAAGGTTCTGTGAATATTTGAACTGCATTGGAACTGGAAGAAATCTTTGAAAAAGTACATGTTATCCCGGTGAGTCAATTTCTGTTGTGTTACTGCCCTATTGTTGATAAAACCAGTTGGGGTGAATTGTAAATTTAAATTTTGGAAAATCAAATGATTTGTACTTTAAAAAGGAGAACTAATTTAAATTTTGTACGCTAAAGGCCAATTTTAGTTTATGTTCAGTGTTTACAAGGGTACAGTTAATCTGAAAAAATGGACAGTTGTAGTAATTTCCTGTACATTTTGTAGACTGTTTTTTTAGAGGGTCTGGCTCTGAGCCCTGGTTCTCCCTGATTCCTGGTCCTATTCCTGGTTCTACCAACGCTGGATTTCTCTTCGTTCACCCTGGTGCCTGGTTCCCTGGTCCACCTCCTCAACTAACAGCGCTGCAACGATTGTACTGACACTGAGTATTAAAGGGGCGGTAGGACATTTTTTCTAATTGAGTGCACTCAGGGGGTAATTTTGTTTGGATTGGACAATATTTTATTTTGAGATCTCAGATGTTGTTTGGCCAAATGTGTAAAGATATTGTTGTGTGTTATTGTAATTTACTGTGAATAGACAAAAGAGCTGAATAATAATTATCAATTCTACATTTAATCACCAATCTGTTGTAGTGTGCTTCTTTTGGGGGTGGAATCTATCAGTTTATTAACTAGTTGACCTATTTTCAACCGACCTCCTCATTGAACCTAGATTTAGATAACCCTCACTTTAGACATTTGGAGCTATTATCAACAGTGTTTTAAATGTAGGGTTACAGTCGTGGCGAGCCAGCCAGGAGGTTGGTGCAGTGAAAAATACAGATTCCACGCACATTAAAGAGCACAGAAGGTATAAACCCTTTGTTTATAAACTGAGTTATCTAAAAGCAGAAATTACCTTTATTAAGTAGACATTTGCTGCAAAATGGATCTTTGTAACCAATTTGATGTACATGGGCCCAGTTGTCTTTATGTTACGGGCATAGATGAAGCATATACAGATAGTGAAATCTCTGATTTCTTCAAAGTTAATGGGACCGTTAAGAAAGTTGTTAAAATTCCCAGTGACCCAGAACAGCCCCAAGGCCGTGTACTTGTTGAATACTCCTCTGATCGCGCAATCTCCAGACTTGACCCAGCACAGCTAGGTAACCTGCCCAGTCCCAATAATTCCGCAGTCACCTGGTGTGTCAGAACCATTCGTGAACTTTGTCAAGAGGAACTTGGACGAGAAATGGCTCAGAAATGTTTAGCTGAATTGAGCTCCCTTACAGGGATCAGTAGAGCAGGGTTTTGGGATGTACTCCAGAACGAGCTGCAAAGTGCACAGCATGACCTTGCCCCTCCTCAAAGCCCAGACACTCAGCTAGAGACTTTTGAACAGCCTGTTTTTGCCTCTACCACTGATAGTGATGTAGAAAGTGGAAAACAGCCCAGCAATGCTACAACGAATGTCCCTGATCCAGGTACCCGCAGCATTCCACACACTGCTGCTCCAAGCATTCCTGTTCTTGATGAAGGTACAATAAACCCACCTCACATCCAAAAGGTCATAGTTGAACATTTCATTCACAGTGATTCCACACCTTCTAGCTACAGCCAAAGTAGAATTCGCACATTCTCTAGGCGGCTGCCAAAACCAAATGGAGAGGTTGATTATGATGCTTGGCGTACACAAGTGGATCTACTTCTGAGTGACATGTCCCTCTCTGATTCACAGAAAGTAAGGAGAATACTGGAGAGCCTCCTCAGCCCAGCTGCGGATATTGTCAAACCACTTGGAACAAATGCAACTCCCCAAGCTTACCTCACTCAACTTGAGTCAGCCTTTGGAGAAGTAGAAGATGGAGAGGAGCTTTTTGCGACTTTCCTGGGCTCTAACCAAAATTCAGGTGAAAAGTCCTCAGTCTATTTAAACCGCCTCCAAACCCTCATTACAAAAGCCATATCTAGAGGGGGAGTTTCAGCTGCTGAGTCCGACAGGTACTTACTCCGACAGTTCTGTAGAGGGTGTTGGGACCAGAGCATCATCATTGGTCTCCAGCTTGAGCACAGGAAAAGCAACCCCCCTACGTTCCCAGAGTTGCTTCTGCTTTTGAGGGCAGAGGAAGACAGGAGAGCAGCAAAAATGGATCGTATGAAAAAGCACCTTGGAAGTTCAAGAGCCACTGCACACGTTCATTCAGTCATGAGTATGCCAGTAATTGAAAATGAGCCCATCCCTGCAACAGAAAGGAAACATGAAACAAATTTGAAACTTGAGAAAGAAGTAGCAGAGTTGAGGAAACAAGTTGCAAAGCTATTAGAGCAAGGAAAGAAAGGGCAAAGACATGAAGAGGTGCAGAGTCACCCAGCCCACAATGAACAACCTGTTCAGAGTGAAAGTTTACTCGCTCAAGCTTCAAACAGAGACTCAAATTCCCGAACACCAACACCACCCAAGCCTTGGTTCTGTTTTAAATGTGGGGGTGATGGGCACATTGCAGCAAACTGCACTTTTGAGCCAAATCCAAGCCTTGTCCGTAAAAAGAATGCGGAGCTCAAAGAAAAACGAAATAAATTCTGGGCCGGGCAGGCAATCAGCCAGACTCCTTTAAACTTTTAGAGGCTCCTGCTACGGGACGATCAGGAGCTGGAGGCAGAGAGCAGAAAAGTCCCATAGCAATGATACCCAATGAACGGTCTTCTGAAAGCAATGACGATCCAAACTGCAGACTACCTCATGGACTTGTGGGCCCACGGTGCACTTCAACTATCTCAAATGGAGACATAAATTGTGAATCCATTCTTGACACTGGGTCCCAAGTAACGACGATTTCGGAGGCCTTCCACTCCAAATACTTGTCAAACTTACCTATTCATTCAATACACAACCTTCTTGAGGTGGAAGGCGCTGGAGGTCAAGCAGTACCATACCTTGGGTATGTAGAAGCCCACTTAACATTCCCAGAAGATGTTACTGGAACAGAGGAACAAAGGCCTGTTTTAGCACTCATTGTCCCTGAATATGAGTTCAATAGCAAAGTCCCAGTGCTGATTGGTACAAATGTTTTACTCAAGCTGTACCAGCGTGGTGTCAGTCATGACAAGTCTAAATTTCTCAAAAGATCCGACAGTTTTGCAGCACTGCTCCAGCATGTAGCTCGGGTGCACAAAACTGAAACCAAAGCTTGCCCTGTAAAGCTGCATGGAGAAAGGTCCATAACCAATCCGGCCAGACAGAAAATCTGCCTTTTGGGAGATGTTAGGGTGGGGAAAGCCAATCTCAACACCAACTTTGTTGTCGAACCTCCTGAGTCTTCCTTCTTGCCAGGTGATCTGTTCGTTCAGAGTGCACTGATTAACATTAACACAAGAGCCTCAAATAAGATTCCCGTTGTCCTCAGTAACACTACAGATCACAATGTCACCCTGCCCCTAAAGTGTGTCATTGGTGAAGTGTCCGTAGTTCAGAGAATAATGCCCCTGGCCTCTACTACAGAAGGTAGTTCACAATCATCCAATGGCAACCATTCATTTAACCTTGACGACTCCCCAATGCCTGAGGAGTGGAAAGAAAGAATTAGAGAGAGGTTGAACTCCATTCCTGAGGTGTTTGCACTGGATGAGTTATCGTTTGGCCATACTGCCACTGTAAAACATCACATCCGTCTGCAGGATGATACGCCCTTCAAAGAAAGATCTAGGCCAATACACCCCAGTGATCGAGAAGCTGTTAGGCAACACCTCAGAGAACTCCTGGATGCAGACATTATAAGAGAGTCTGAGAGTCCCCTTGCTTCCCCAGTGGTTGTTGTAAAAAAGAAGAATGGAAAGATTAGGCTGTGCATTGATTATAGGAAGCTTAATAGCCGCACTATTAAAGATGCCTACGCTCTTCCTAATATCGAGGAGACATTTTCAGCTCTTAGTGGTGCAAGGTGGTTCTCAGTGATGGACTTAAAATCTGGTTACTACCAGGTGGAAATGGCAGAGGAAGATAAGGCCAAAACTGCTTTCACGTGTTCCTTGGGCTTCTACGAATTTAATCGTATGCCACAAGGAGTCACCAACGCACCTAGCACCTTCCAGCGTCTTATGGAAAAGTGTGTTGGTGACGTCCACCTGAGCAAAGTTCTAGTGTTTTTAGACGATGTCATTGTCTTTTCCCAGACTCTCGAAGAGCATGAGGCCAGGCTCATGAAGGTGTTGAATTGTTTAAAAAGCTATGGCCTAAAATTATCCCCGGAGAAGTGTCAGTTTTTCAAATCTTCCATGAAATACCTTGGCCATGTTGTTGATGCTCAAGGAGTCCACACAGATCCGGATAAGGTCTCCGCCCTGAAAGATTGGCCTTGCCCTGCCAACAGGGAAGAGTTGAAGCGCTTCCTCGGTTTTGCGGGGTATTACAGAAGATTTGTTGAGGGCTACTCAAAGATTGCCCGGCCTCTCAACACACTTACTGCTGGATACTACCCACCTAGGAAGAGGGGTAAAACCTACAAAGCACCAAGGCTAAACCCTGGTATCAGCCCCAGAACACCCTTCGGTGCCGAGTGGACACCCGAGTGTGAGTCTTCTTTCAGGATTCTTATTGAAAAGTTGACATCTGCTCCTGTACTGGCATTTGCAAACCCCAAACTCCCATATGTCCTTCATACAGATGGTTGTTGTGAAGGACTGGGAGCAGCTCTTTACCAGGAACAGGACGGGAAGTTAAGAGTGATTGCCTATGCCAGCAGAGGGTTATCCAAGAGTGAGAAGAACTACCCAACTCACAAGCTAGAGTTTCTAGCATTAAAGTGGGCGGTCTGTGAAAAGTTTTGTGATTACCTCTGTGGTACAGATTTTACTGTCCTAACCGATAACAACCCCCTTACTTATGTCCTTTCATCCGCCAAGCTTGATGCAGCTGGACACCGCTGGCTAGCTGCTCTCTCGACCTTCCAGTTTAACATCAAGTATCGAGCAGGCAATACCAATGGTGATGCAGATGGGTTGTCACGGAGACCCCAGGCAGCTCCACAAGAGGATCATGATTACCTGGAGGAAAAGGAACGGATAATGGCAATGACAAAACGCCTTCTAGAGGGGGAGATCCCAAAAGATGCAGTCTCAGCTGTTTGTCAATGGCATTCAGTAACCACGTACTTACCTGTCCTTGCTGAATCTCTTCTTCTTGATGCTTTTTCCTTACCTGAACTATTCACAGGCAATGGGCAGAGCACCTTACCTGGAATGACAAAGGAAAACTGGTACAATGCACAAAGAAATGATCCATCCATCCAGAGAGTTATTGGTCTAGTGGAACAAGGACAAAAGCCTCACTTCAAAGCTGTAGTGGCTGAGCCACCTGAAGTTAAGTTGCTCCTTCGAGAATGGGATAGGCTTGAGCTCATTGATGGTGTTCTTTTCAGGAAAGATTTTGACAGAGGTGACAAAATTCATCAGCTGATCTTACCTGAGATGTACAGAGAAAGAGCTCTTAAAGGCTTTCATGATGACGTTGGACACCTAGGGCCAGAGCGCGTTTTCAGTCTTGCCCGTGCCAGATGTTACTGGCCAAAGATGAAAGAGTCAGTTGAAAGGAAATGTCACACATGCGAACGATGTTTCCGGAGGAAAAGTCAGCCACAGAGAGCAGCACCCATGGTAAATATTAAGACAACCTACCCTCTAGAGCTGTTTGCATGGACTACTTGTCCCTAGAGCCTGACAATCGTGACATCAGAAACATATTAGTCATCACTGACCATTTCACCCGGTTTGCAGTGGCTGTGCCCACGAAAGATCAAAAGGCCAGAACAATTGCTAAAGCTTTATGGGAAAACTTCCTTATCTACTATGGGTTCCCAAACCGTCTTCATAGTGATCAAGGATGCGACTTTGAATCCCACACGATCAAGGAGCTGTGTTCACTCATTGGAGCAGACAAGGTGCGTACCACCCCGTACCATCCCCAGGGGAATCCTGTGGAACGCTTTAACAGGACCCTGATCAGTATGCTCGGAACTCTTGAGGAGAAGGATAAACATCATTGGCGAGATTTTGTGAAGCCCGTTGTACATGCGTACAATTGTACGAGGAATGATTCGACAGGCTACTCACCGTACGAGCTGATGTTCGGCAGGCAGCCGACTCTCCCAGTTGATCTCATCCTTGGCTTGAAACCTCCAACCGAGACCCATACCACACACTCAGATTATGTCCAAAGCTTATGCCAGCGACTCAAAGAAAGCTATGCACTGGCTGCAGAGAACTCCAGGAAGTCCGGTGAAAGGAACAAACTCAGATTTGATGCCAAAGTGAAAACGGCTGAGTTGGCAGAAGGAGATCGTGTCTTAGTGAGAAATGTCAACATCCGAGGAAAACACAAGTTAGCTGATAAATGGGAAAGAACAATTCATGTTGTTGTGAGACGGATTGATGGTGGTCCTGTGTATGTAGTCAAGCCTGAGACAGGAAAAGGCCCTCAGCGCACGTTTCACAGGGACTTACTATTACCATGTGGATTTTTGCCAGTTGAGATTACTCCTGACCCAAAGTCACATCAAAGTAAACAACATAAAATGCATTTACGAAGCCAACATGAGACTCAGGATACGGATTGTGGTAATTCAGATGAAGAATATGGGGAATATGAGGAATATGATAGCTATGTGAGTAAGCCTTTACAGCCCTTGACATGGGGACCTTATGTGCAAGAGTTTGAAAGTACTTCCTCACCAGTGACCCTCAGTCTTCTTTGAACCCCATGGCTATTGAGTTCAGATCTTCAGAACTCCAAACCAGTCCTGATAACCCAGTCTCACCCCTTGCGTCACACGATACAACAAGAGCTGTGAACCAATCTCCACCTCAAGGTGACCATGTTATCATAGACATTCCCGAAAGTGACATATGTCAAGATTCAGTGGTCACAGACACAACAACAGTTCAAGGATCAGACAATGCTCAGAGTACCTACCTTGAAATCTCTCAAAGTACCTCAGAGACTAATGCTGGAGAGGAACCAAGTGAGCTCAGGCGTTCACTGAGAGAAAGGCATCCTCCATCCAAGTTCACCTATGAAGAGTTGGGAAAACCTCTAATCCTTGCCCTCAGTCAGTTTTTTGGGAAGCTCCAAGATATTATCCCTGAACATCAGATGCCCTGTAGGGTTTAGAGCGCATGCAGAGACTCATGCGGTTTAGAGGGGAGGGTGTAACCCTGTTAATTTTGCCCAATAAAGTCCCTACATGAAATCTAACTTCAAACCGAATTTAACCGCAACCCCCAGTTTTGCCACTAGGTGGCAGTGCACTGAAATACTTAGAACTTTCTGGAATGCTTCCGCTGGCGGCCATTTTGCTAAGCAGCACAGACTTAGAAACAGACTGAGACCACAAGAGGTAAAATTGAAATAAATGTAGATTTTGTAATTTAACTAAATCCTGAAACTAACTAATGATATCCTAAAGGTTCTGTGAATATTTGAACTGCATTGGAACTGGAAGAAAACTTTGAAAAAGTACATGTTATCCCGGTGAGTCAATTTCTGTTGTGTTACTGCCCTATTGTTGATAAAACCAGTTGGGGTGAATTGTAAATTTAAAATTTTGGAAAATCAAATGATTTGTACTTTAAAAAGGAGAACTAATTTAAATTTTGTATGCTAAAGGCCAATTTTAGTTTATGTTCAGTGTTTACAAGGGTACAGTTAATCTGAAAAAATGGACAGTTGTAGTAATTTCCTGTACATTTTGTAGACTGGTTGTTTAGAGGGTCTGGCTCTGAGCCCTGGTTCTCCCTGATTCCTGGTCCTATTCCTGGTTCTACCAACGCTGGATTTCTCTTCGTTCACCCTGGTGCCTGGTTCCCTGGTCCACCTCCTCAACTAACAGCGCTGCAACGATTGTACTGACACTGAGTATTAAAGGGGCGGTAGGACATTTTTTCTAATTGAGTGCACTCAGGGGGTAATTTTGTTTGGATTGGACAATATTTTATTTTGAGATCTCAGATGTTGTTTGGCCAAATGTGTAAAGATATTTTGTGTGTTATTGTAATTTACTGTGAATAGACAAAAGAGCTGAATAATAATTATCAATTCTACATTTAATCACCAATCTGTTGTAGTGTGCTTCTTTTGGGGGTGGAATCTATCAGTTTATTAACTAGTTGACCTATTTTCAACCGACCTCCTCATTGAACCTAGATTTAGATAACCCTCACTTTAGACATTTGGAGCTATTATCAACAGTGCTACCAACGTAGGGTTACAAATACATAGAAAAAACAGGCATTCTGACTGTGAGTGACATTGTCTCTCCACAGATCTGACTGGTATCTAGGTATGGATTGGTCTCCATGAAGATAAAAGGTTTAATATCATACTGTGAAGCATTCTAGACAGTAATAACATCACCACGGACAAAAATATTTGAAGGATCCTCCACCAAAAAGGTTACACAATGCACCTTTGACTTAATCTTGATTAATGTTAAATACAGCTCAGGGTAGTTCCAATACAACATTTGTAAATACTACATTAAGATGCACTATACTTTTCTGGAGATTTGCAACATGATTGTCTTCATAGATATGAGAATTTTCCACAGTGTGGCATTTAACTTTATTTATTTTCCTGAAAACCAACAAATGATACCGCCAGACTAGAAGTTATAGGTCAGATCTGTTTTTCAAGGTATTTTTGGGCAATAGAAAGAGCTGTAATAGAATAAAGGCAATAAAGATAAATTGAATGCCACAATGTGGAGCATTTTAGGCAAACAATATTATCTCAAAGGAGACAAGCTGGAGAAAAATTACATAGTGAACCTTTAAAAGTACTTTTCATTTGTATGGAAGAGTATTACTGTCACGTACAAAAGATGAGTACATTAAGATTAAATGATAAAAATCATCCCTTTCATGCTATCAGTATTTTCATTGAGCAGCTGCTGTATTCAGAACCAAACATAATGAGACACTTTGATTTGACTTTGATAAATAACTCATAACTACTTTTTATTTCTTGTTGAATTCCATAATTTCAAAGCAAGTCTGTGGCTAGACTGAGTTTTGAAAGCCATCAATATAAAGTTCAAATGTACACATCTCTCCTATTAGAACTGTGTATGTACCTTGCCTCCTCTCCTCTTCCTCACACGCTTTGGTTGGTGCAGCTGGTTGGAGCACTTTGCCTGAACTGGCACCTCTGCAGATTAGAGAAAGTGTGCTCCCAGCCCACAGTTCACTAAACAGTCGCACTTCATTTTACAACAAATAAACTTCAACATGTACTCTATCCAAGGTCAATCACTTAACACACCTCTACAGTACTTTGGTGCAAACATAAAAGGCGTGAGTTAAAAGTGCAGATAACTCGAGCACAAGTTACAATTCAGAAATTCTATAGGGTGGCAAGTCAGGGAATATTATTTCTGATAAAATTTTGCTCCCCTTGTTCTTTGGTGAGAATCTCTTGCACTCTTCATAATCCCAGTGCTGCATATGAAATCGAACTTGGAATATAACTGTAGATGGAAGGGCTCTCCCTTTCTACCTCACTACTTCAAATTTAATTTCAAAGTCCTGAGGTAAAGTTGTATTATTTGAAAAATTGGGGAAAAAAAAGTGCACATCCAATCTGAATTCAGTGATAAACTTGGAGATAAACTTTTGGAAAACCAATAGAGAACAATTTGTGACAGCTAGCGAGCCTGCGAAATCCAACTATACTGAGCTGCCTAAAGCTGTCTAAACTGTAAATTTCAATGTAATATGTTTTCTTGATTAAAACATTTAAAAGTTCTAAAGTTCTTAATTCTGCTTAACATAAACCTAATGCATAAAAAAAATCTTTCTCCACTCATGTCACAAAGTTGATTGGTATGTTCGGTTTCAGATCTCAGGTGCTCTGCCAGTCTATGGGTATAATTAGATTTGGACAGCACATTGGTGGTGCAGGTCAACAAGAGACTCTATTGAATCTCAGATATACTTGACTGACAGTAAATGGACACGTGAAACCAGTACATCATTGCTAATGGCACTGAGTGGAGGAATCTGCAGATCGGAGCCACTTGAACCGGCTCAACATCAGGATGAATGAATGTGAAATGAAATGCAGGGAAGAATAAAAGGCTTTTTGGCCATAGGAGCAGTGCCAGCATTCACGTTTAATCAAGGAAATAGGGGAAATGTTGGCTGTTATGATTGGAGCTTTTATGGAGGTGAGTCACTGGCTCTGGGCTGGACTGGGGCCAGGAGATCAGCTTCAGGCTAGGAGCTGGACAGACCATAGTGCTGTGGGTGTGATCATCATCTACACTGTCCGAGAAAGTACCATACCTCCGCAGAAAAAAGAAATGGAATTCAAATCTCCTGGTACAAAAGCTATCTAAGAATAGGCTGTAAGTCATTATTCAGGGAAAGACTGGAGATGAGCCAAGGTAATGAAGGGGGCATCTGGAACAAGCCTGACTTATCTCTCCTCTGTGATCTAAAACTGCACGAGAAAAGCCCCAAATCTCATTTTGGACTGTGAATCATGTCTGTTTGGGCTGCGTGGACATGACAAACAAGCCCAAAATAAATAGCATTACAGCTCGTATTTGTACAACTCCTCTATACCTGATACACAGATAGTTGCAGTAATAGGCTTGGGGCGGTCTATAACTACTTTTCAAAATAGATGAAGCTGTCCTGAGGCAGCCTGACGCAAACATAGCTGCCTTATTGCACTGACCACGGAGAAATGACCCAGGTATGTGTAGAAGTGTCTGGCCCAGTGACACAACACTGCAATGTGATATAAATGATTACCGCTAGGGCTATATGGTGAAAATTTTATGAACTGAGACTTCATCCCTGTGACAATCTGCTGTGACATTATATAAGAGTGATATTTCCAAGTTGCGATTTACAATTTCTCTATTTGCTGCACCCCTGTGCTCCAACACAGACACTTCTCAACACTCACTTATCCTACTGGTTCACCTTAGTGAGTGAAAGCTGGATTTAACCAGTCAGAGCAAAGAATAAACTTTGAGAAGAAGCAAATGATTTTACTTAAAGGCAATGAAAAAATACAACAAGAGTATGTCATTTGTAATGAAATCAAAATCATGACAGGAATTTTTGGCCCAACCCATATTTATGATATAAGTGGTAGCTATATTACATGCTAACTATAGTAACTAAACAATCTATATTTGATTGTGATTACTGAATTATTATTGCCAGTTTCTATGCGACACCATGTTCAGTTATGGCTCTTGTATTTAAACTTTCTTCTGATTCTACCTAATGAAGCCCCCTGCTATGACATTTGTGTCCGTTTTGTGCCTGACTTAATCTCGTCATTAAACAGAGCTGCAGCAGACAATTTGGATGTGCACAGCTGCTGCACAAAGAGCCAGAATGGCATACCTCATTCTGCCTGTACCACAAACAATCTGCTCCCTGTTTTTACATGATGGACTCATACAGCCTTAATACAAAGTCAATGTGACTACAGCTATTAAACCTTCGTACATTTGGGAGCATTGATATTGCATTTTGTTTGGAAATAGCAAAATGGTCATTCTGTTTTATGCAGAGTGGTATACATAACACTAGTGGAATAATGGATACTTTTGCTGTGGCAATTGTGACAGCTACATGCTGCCTATAGCTAAATTCAAAAAGAAAATAATATAAAGACACTACTAGAAATGTAACTGATCAAAGGCCATAAATTGACATATAGCAGAAGGCAGGGAACTATAGATCTGTTATTAATGCAGAACTGAAATTTGTCTCCATGTCAACACATAGTGGGCATATTCACTGATAATTATTGTATTTAGCCAACAAGGCAAGGCACTGTGTAACTTTTCTGGTGGGAGTCTGTCACTTACTTGTCTCCATGGTGATGTGCTCAAAATATTCCACAGTACATAAACATCTGAATCTCCATGGAGACTTACACAGGTACAGGTTAAATATGTGGAGAGGTGACCCCACTTAGAGTAAGAAAGGATGGTTTTTTAAATATATTTTTGAGCAATAAATAACACCAGTAGTTGAATAAATGCAAGACATATTAGTTTAATACTATACTGGACAATTTAAACAGAAGCATTAACATCTCCACGGTGACAAAACAGGTTGTGGACCCTCTCCAAAAAGGTTACACAGTGCTTTGCTTTGTCAAAACATGGCAGGAACTGGACATCTGTTATTTAAAATAGCATTGTTTCCTCTAGTTTAATTATACCTGTTTGGCTTTACTGTCAGTATGGTTCCACTAAAACACAGATTTTCAGTGTGTAAGTGAACATATCCAGTCTATTAGCGCACAGCTCCTTTGGGCATTAGCGTTCACTTTCATCATTCATACAGAACAGAAAAACACACATTTACATTTATAGATTTATACTGTTGATTTTATTCATCTGATGCATCACAAATATTTCCTGAGAGCTAAATACTCAATCATTCTCTCAAAGAAATCAAAGGCCTCAAAAAGCCAAACTTTTTTCTCCATAAACAAACAAAAAAGACAACCATTTATTATATCTACGATGTTTGAGCGGGGTATGAAAAATTAATAAGTGGTTAAGAATGCTACAAGCAATGCAACGCAAGTGGTGATAAATATTTATGCCCAATGACAGGGGGAGACAACGCGCTAACTGCCAAACTGACAAGATGGTAAAGAGCAATTACATGGACCTGACACAGAGCTGAAGAACAATGTGAGATGAGTAGAGTCAGATTACACTGTGTTCTGAATCTGCCCTCCTCAAAACATAAGCACCAAAATCCTCACCACAAACAAAAGGACAAATCCACCAAGTCACAAAAACAACACTTTACAGAGACAATGCAGATGCATAGAAAACAGTGGCAGGAGACCATTCACTGCCATGATCATTTAAAAGTGCATTATGTCATTTTTTGGGGGGGAGATTCCACCACCTGCTTGTCTTCATGGAGATGTTAATGCTTTTTATGATCTGATCTTGTTGCTCATAAAGTTACAGGTCAGATCTGTGGAGTAGGGGAACATGCTTTATTTTTGGAATAAAACAGCTCTAATTGAATAAGTAAAAGATATAAGTACCATTCCAGGAAAAAAACCAAAAAAAACCAAATAAAACATTACTGACTGGCCCGCAAGTTTTGCAATTCCCGCTCCCACAGGGGAATGCTGTCATTGTGTCCTTGGGCAAGACACTTAACCCACCTTACCTCCAGTGTTTGTAAATGTGTGTGAATAGGTGAGTGTTTCCTTGATGTGAAGTGCTTTGAATTTGAAGGTGGAAAAGTGCTACATAAAAATGCGACCATGACCATGTGACCAAGGCGCTGGGCCCTCCATAAAAGTTACATGTGCACATTTAAATAGCAAATGAGATTCACAAGGTAACATTTGCATATCCTTGGACAGCGGAAGAGAATCAGAATGATAGACAGATCAAAGTTCCCTGTTTATCCATCAAAGTGGGCAAGGATCAAATGGAGACCTGAAAGCAGAAGTGCTACCTCTAAGATATCATTTTTCTGGTACTGTTCAAGAAAAATCTCAAATTTTTTGGCAGCACCTTTACTATTGTATAATTAGGTATCCATTTCACCTCTGACAAGTCAAGTGTGACAAATTCTTGTATTTGTCAATCATCCATTTTTATTAAGAGCAAAAATTATAGGGAGATTTTGTTCACTTTGAGTAATTTTACACAATGAACAATTCTCTGCCATAAAAGAAAATGGTGAGGCTTGATTTAAAATAGGTGTTAAAAGTTCAGTGTGCAAATTTTCCTCGTTTAATAGTGAACCTCTTTCTTCAACTTTAAACCATCATGCTTTCACAAAGAATGGAAAAGAACTGTAAAAATACTATAATTCAAAAATCTTAGAACTATAATTGTCAATTTCACAGAGAGCACCAGATTATAGACTTAAATGATGACACACGCAAAGACCTTGACCACATCTATGAAAAACCCTATTTGCTCACAATATTTAAAGGGACTATATTACACTATTTTCTGATTTATGCTATAATGTTGTTTCCTCATCACAAACATACCTGGAGTTGTGTTTTGTTTCAGTCACGCATGTTTAACACACACACACCCTGCATATTTAGGATGAGTTCTTCTCTCAAACTGCAAACACTCTATTCCACCTTGTGATGTCATACAGGAAGTGTGGTACACATTCACTAGAATCATTTGGATAATTTGGAATGACCGATATCTACTGAACTAAAAGTGAAAGATAGCTGTTAACTTGAAAATTACTGCTTCATGACATCACAAGGTGGAATAGAGAGTAGGCAGACTGATAATAAAGAGTTACTCAAACATGTCTGAATGAAACAAAACATAACTCCAGGTCTGTTTTTGAGGAGATAACAAGGCTTAAAGCTGAAAGAGTCAATTTTATGTAATATAGGACCATTATCAATAAATCAATTGTGGAACAGAGAGTTGTACAATTAATTACATTCTAATCTAGTCGACGGTTTCAAATGGTCAGTGAGACTTCCTGTCAGTAAAGACATGTGATTTAGAATAGAGTGGTTAGGTTTTAGTTAAAAAAATACCGATTGTACACCATTTTTATTTGCTCTTATTTATTTTTGTACGTAATCGTGAAATAGAGATCTACCATTGCAATGAAAATCGTGATTTATTTTTGCCCAGCCCTGGAGGGAAGCCTTCAGCTGTTAGTTTTCTTTCTTGTTACTTGTTGAAATAACTAATAATGTCCTTTAGTTGGTTTTCACTACAAAACCTTGGATGTACCATTTTCATATGTGGTTCAATTTTTTAAAAAAATGATGTAATTGGAAATAGCAATCCATCGTCACAATGAAAAGATTTTGCCCTGCTGTAGAGGGAAGCCTTCAACAGATAGATCCTTTACTTGGTTTTCATTACAAAAGCTTGGATGCGCCATTTTTATTTGTTCTTAAATTTAAAAAAAATTTAATCATAGAAGCCTTGAACAGCTAATTATTTCAGCATGTAATGAGAAAAAAAAGTACATCCTTTACTTGGTTTTCACTACAAACCCCTGGATGCACCATTCGTATTTGCTCTGAGTTTAACCGGGCCTGTGTTAGTGACCGGGGGGAGACATGGACCTGCCTGCTTTGCTCATTGGCATATTAACAGCACCGTGGACCGAGCCCGAGGAGGTCTGCTGCTCCCTGTCAGCTGGATAATTCACTCAGCGGTCAGCACAGACAGGCCTCTCTTATCATTGCTGTCACCCATGGGTGCTGCGAGGCATGCTAATCACAGGGAAACGCTCTGCTCTGATTGGTGCTTGGCCTGAACAAATGAGACAGACGTGGGAGTGCTAACAGGTGGTCAGTTATGTTCATTAAATAAAGCGTATATACAGTATCTGCAGGGAAAGCCAATCAGCATATTGTTCTGCTTTGTGTTCATTCAAATCAGTGCGTTGTAAAAAATGTGAGCCATGAATGTTAACAGGAATGCAATTGACTTTCACTAATTGTTGCTATGGATTTAGTTTGGAGTACATTCATGGGCTGATGAGTTTGGATACTATAATTTGCTATGGTGGACAACAAAGTAGTTCTCAGATTTTTTTTTTGCCATATGCAATATTTTGGCTATCCATCGGAAATGTAAAAATGTTGTTAATAAAAACAACAAAACAAAACTACAGAATATTACTTTCTATTCTTATTTGACCTTACACTGCAAGTCTGTTATAACCTTTAAATCAGGTCTTTTTGAATATTTTTTAATTTGTTTTTATTTTAAACTATAAACTTAATATTTCTATTTTGCATATTTCATAAACAAGTATTGCAATATTAATACATATTTTAATCAAATACTTTAAAAAACATTTTTTGTTTAGGAGTAAGCAAAATAAATCTTTAGCCCTGACCTCGCCCATTTGAATTCCATTTATGATCAACAAATCTCAGCGTCATTGTACTAAAATGGTCATTATTGTATCCAAAACAACTGACACCTCTCTCTGCTGGTCTTATTATTTTCCGAGGTAACCTAAAAGTCTATAAAACAGATTTTTTCCCATGTATTCTTAATTATTGATTGCGCTTGCCAGTTCTGGTAATACTACACTATACTGTTATGTTATCATGTTATCATTGTTTTATTAACTGTTTTATCACATTTACTTAGATTGGAAGCTCACATAAGAAGCTAAAGAAGATAAGTAAGTTGAGTTTCAAAAAGTTTCTTTATCTAAGAAAAAACAACCTGACAAATAAAAACAACCTAACTAGAAATGTTGGCTTTATTGAAAAATGCCACATCCAGATGCCCATTACTGTCTCACCGATCCAATGCTGACAGTCATCTTAAAGTTTCAGCACATCTGCTTGTGTTGCACAAAGCCCATTGTCGGCACACACTTCACTCCTCAGTGTAATTACGCTTCCATTCGATAAGCATTTCACATTTGTCAAAATAGCCATAATCCTTCAGATGCAGGATTTATCTCCTCCTAATGCCGCTCATCCCATTTTCAGCCCATCAGTGTTGGCACAGCCTCCTCAGATTTACTGTTATTTACTGGGCGGACAATTTATGAGTCACCACACAGGCCTTTGTGATATATGAAGATATAAGTAACCTGGATATCTTTGCCAGCATCGACTGGCCATGGATTGATCTGGATTTGGACCTGAGGCATGTACAGCTGTGACCAGCAGGACGGCCAGAGGACATCAGACCTGCAGAGCTGTTAGTCACTGGACTATGTTTGCAGACAGAGTAATTGGCTATGAAAGTAAATAATATGATTTAAATGACTTGAATTGATTTTTCTATGTGTTATCTAATTATGGTTCTAAACCAAGATCTCCAATCTTCCCCCTCCCCAGACACCTCACTTTAATAGAGAGCAACTCATACAGGATCAAGTATTAATCACTAACTAATGTAAATCTGTTGCTATGCACTTTATTACAACAACTTATGTGCAGTTTATCTTAATGGATTATTTTAACATGTTTAACATCTTTTACACATGGATAAATGAATGACCCTAATACACAGAGTCCAGTGTTGCTGTGAACAACCATTAGCTCAATTCTAGTCAAACAGGAGCATAAAAACACATTTGATAAAGCACAAATGTGATTAATTTACTTTACTTATAATGATTCTGCATATTGATTTTGACAAATAGTTAATTTGTGGTTTTTAAATGCATTTTCAAGCCAAAAATAATGCCTGGAGGTATTTTCTTATTTACAGTATGGCTAATCATTGTCATTTAACCCTTACAGTGTAATTGGGGAAACATTACAGAATAATTGCAGTATTGATTAGAGGTCATGTCCCCAGGTCCTCATTACTGTCCTTGTTTCTTCTTTGTTGGATGGATGTGAGCTGCATTGCTGTCTCTTCTCTGCCTGTTTTCCTGTCTTTACACTCCCACACTCACACTAACATGTGCTTGTGCTGCTTGTCAAAACAACCATTAAATGCCTCAGTCTTCAGAAAATGAATTATACAGTTACCGTGATTTATTTTGCCAACTTAAATCCTTTACTTTGGGAGGACTATGAATTTTCATTGTTTTAATTAGTGCGTTTTATACCTGTAACCAACAGACATGGATGTTTGTATATCTAGACACCACAGCGCTTTGAAGAATTACACACACACACACCATTTCTACCATATCCAATCAGTGCACAGAGCAACATAAGGGATATCAAGCAACATACCTGCTGTATTGTTGGACTAAATCTGATTTACGGGGATAAAAATCTTAACGCACGTAAACAGATGTATGGTACAAATTAAATATGTTTTGATGAGCATTTTTACTGTGTAAAGAGTTTTCTGCCTTGTGGAGAGAAGAGAGAAGCAAATATACCAAGGGCACTATTTTAGACTGTTGTTTTGAACTATAATACACCCAAATCTCTGCATTATCAAAAAAGAGGGAAAAGGTAGAATTTAATTTTGGATTATTACAATTATAAACTGGGGTATACTTTGTGAATGATAATTTTCTGTTTTTGATACAGCGCAATAGTTTCTATTTAATAGATGTCAAAAAGCTAAGTCTATAATTTTTGCACAACAGAAGACCTTAAGTTTGTATGATTGCCCACCAACATTCCCTGGGAATATAGAGTGTTGAGGAAAATCAGGCTACATGCTAATAATCTGACTGATATTGATTGGAATGTACTGGAAATGAGTTGGGACCATTAGTCTAGTTGCATTAGATGTGTTTACAGTGATTTAAATGATGATTGTGGGCCTAAGCAGCTTACCTGTCAGGACTGTCAGGAGGAGGCAAAACTAACAGAAAGAGCACCAAGGGCAAACTATTTCAGTCTCTAATGGACTCCATTTTATCTGCGTGCTTTGTCCAGACGCAATACTAGAGTGATGTTGCAAATCACAAATCATTCATTGGGGCAAGAAACATTTAAAGGCTTGAACAGCTAATGCTTATGGAAATAACATGGTTGTCTTGGTTTAAAAATATGTCGTTTTGATAAGGTTGAATTCCAGGCAGTAAAGCAGTCAGAACGGTTAGAATAATTAGAAGTTATAACAGATATCAGGACATCAATGTCTTTGTAACTTTTCTGGTGGGAGAATCCACTGCCTGCTTGTCTCCATGGAGATGTCATTGCTTTGCTTGCAATATTCCAGAGTATGGCATTAAACTTAACTTATTTTTATTATGGATGCTGTAACGCTCAAAAATGCATTTTACTGTGAGCGGGGACACCTCACAACAGACCTGACCATTACCTTGGCCTGGTGGTGTCACCAGCTTGATAAAATAAGTTTAATGCCATAGTGTGAATCATTCAAATAAAAGAAACAACATCTCTATAGACATATTACGTTAAGGGTAGTCCACCTGATTTTGTCCAACAGTTATAGAGCATCGTTAAATTTTATCCAACCAATCATTTTCAAGCATTCAGTAACAAAAAAAAAGTTGTAACTGTAATAACATTAGTGAAGTGTTCTGGGTTAATCTAAGGACAGGATTTACCTTATAAATCTAAAAATTGAAATTTGGGATTAAAAGGGCACACGGATAAGCACAGCTTTAGGGTCCACACATCAAGAGAGGAGCCTTCATAATCCACTTTAGAGCTCATCTACTTTGTTCTTTATTGTATTTCTCCTGCATCTGTTACCATGAGAATCTAGTCTGCTATGTGCTAATTAAGGGCACTTCCTGACATCTACCTGAATAGTACACAATAATTAGCTATGACTATATTTATGGTAGTATTGTGAGTAAACATTACTTCATATCACTGTGTAGTAAATATGTATGCTGGGCATGCAGTATGCATTAATTATGGCTTCTCCCCTGTATGAGTGTCATCGTACTAGTTGGTTTCTTGAAGCATACAGTCATTTCGCTAATACCTTTAATCCTTGCACCTGAGAGCTCTCACTGGAAATAATATGGCCATGTTTGTTAATGATGTGGAACTAAATACAGCTGAAGTCACACTCAGCCCTCTGTATTCTCACAATTTGTTGATTACTTTCTGGTAGTAAGATGTATACATGCATGGTCAGAATAATAGTATCTAGTTCATCAACATTTTCAGACAGCAACTTTTTCCGTATGGCTAATATGGACTGGCACCAAAGCAAGTGACTCAATTGGTGCAATATTAGCTTATATTAGGTTAATGCATACTTGGCTAAAGACCCTGGCAGTGATCTGCTCATGTTTTGGATCTCACTGGAGGTGGTGAAGTAAACCTATTGTATAAATGTCACTGCGCAGGACAGGATGTTGAGGTTTGATGCTCAGAGCTTCTCATCCCTGTCCAGTTTCCATGGTGATAACTCTAAAGAAAAAAGGCTGTACGTTGAACTGTCAAAGACAGGAGCCGTGCATTTGTCTGCCACCTCCACCTGTTGTTCTGTCACCACAAAATCCTCCATGTAACTGGGAGAAGAGAAGGAAATGCCTGAATTATATTATGTTCCAGCAGAGTTTTTGTAGATTGCACGTAATGAAAAATGACCTATTACTTACACTTTAACGTTTGCTTTACTACCTCCAATGTGCTTTTAATCAAGGAACCTTTCACTCACACACACACACACACACACACACGCAAACAAACGCACACACACACGCACACATACACACACACACAGGGCAAATAAAAATTAAATTACAAGTGGAACCTGACAAAATTGCATGACCTATTTGTGAGTGTTAGTGTCTGAGTAAAAGGACTGCACCGTTTCTACTCTGTATGCACACGCAGAGGCCTCCATAATATAATCACTTAAGTGTTCACTGTTATGCCTATTTGTGTTAGTAGGTTTTTCTTCAATCGTTCGATACAAATTAAAACTGCAATTTCCCTCATTTTTTAATCGTCAGTGTTACATATTTTGCCCAATTTCTTCCAGAGCCAAATCCAAAGATGCACAGCTGACACGTTCACTCAAGAGATGTGTTGAGAAATGCAGGCAAAATTTCTACTGTAGACTTCTGTAAGTGATGCAGACAAAGTTGAGTATGGGACAGATTATTGTGGAGTTGAATGAGCAGGTGAATAGAGGACATGAACGAAGTTGCGCGGTGTGCTTAATTTGACCAGGCGCCTCACAGGGGAGAGTGTGCCTGCTGCTGTACATAAGTGTGGACCCAGTGATGGACAGGCCCACTGCTGGGACGTTAACCTCTTTTGTGGATTATGATCAAAAAGTCCCATCAAAGTTTAAATATCTGAGATATATTGTGTCTTTTTTAACCAATATTTGCAATTTGCAAACAATTTGGCTTTGTTTTAAATTTTAAGCAAAAAACAATTCTTGATTCTTTGATTATGTATTTCACATCTTCAAGGACATATTCATTCAACATCTTTTTCACTTCACACTTCACTGTTGCCAGATGGACAGTCAAATTTCTGTAGAAACTATGGTGGCCCCAAAATATTTCAACCTCAAGCATTGGTAAAATACATCGGAGAGATTGTTTACTGTGTCTTTCTTGAGGAGGGCCATCTGGTTGAGAGCAATGGATCTTAAAACGTGCTTGAACTTGAGCAGTCCTGTGTGATTCTTGATGTGGGGTAAAATGTGAGGGGACACAGAGGAGTGCTGCACCAGCTGTCAGGCCTCGTGAGACTGCTCCACACTGAGCCAATAGCAGCACAGGAGAGGAGGAGGGTAGGAAGGGTCCAGGAGGAAAAACACTGAGGAAGGAAGGAAGGAGATATGGCAATATATATGTCTACTCCACTCTACTTATTCATTTAGGCTTGATCCAGCAACCTAGGTCATTGTGTGGTGCTGCTTCTGACTATTACCCACAAACTGTCACAGGAGTAGGCACTGTGCATAAAGGGTCTTGCCAATGCATTCAATAATATTACTGCTATTCTACTACCAATACTACTATACTATAACTGCAATCATGTCTCTCCAAAGCAACCATCAAATACATTTATTTTCAATTACCTTTCATAAGCACAGTTTGGGTGGGGGTAAAACTAAATCCAAGACATTACAAATGGCCATCAGTTGGTTCACTGTCTCATAAAGTCTCATATTTCAGGATTTATGATTTTTATCTTTAATATTTAAATATGCCACAAAAGGAAAGTTTAATGTGTGGATATGTTTGAAGTAAATGTGTCATCTCTCCTCAAAGGAAAAAAAAATAAAAATGATAATAATAAGATATATATATATATATATATATATATATATATATATATATATATATATATATATATATACATATATACACACATACATACATATATATATATATATATATATCTCCTTAAATAGTTACTCTGGAATACATTTGAGAAGGGTTGTCTCACTCATTGTTGCTCAGTCTAGACCATGGCCCATATTTTCTGACCTTGCTTTCAACCATCTCCAAAAAGAATGCATTACTTTTTATAAATATATATTTTACTACAGCAGAGCCATGGTGAACAGCTTCTTTATTATTTTACAGATGAAGAAAGCAAGTTTTGTTAGAGCCTGCTTGTTCAGAAATCCATTTGCACGTTCCTCATAAACCATCTAAGTGATAATTACTGAAAGTATTTTTTGTCCAACAGCCACAAAGTAATTTTGGGAGTAGGTGCCATTTTGTTTTATTATCTTTGACTGGATGATTTATAACAGAGCACTTTCTGCAGACTAAGGCCACTGTGAGGTTTTAACATCCCTTATGAGCAATTCACTTGGAGCAAAGAGAAAAAGCTTCCCTGCCAATAAACTGGGAAGGAAACTTTGAGTAGGTACAAATGGACAATACGTCCACAAAAGTAACATTACAAAGTGGACAAGAGCAGGTAATAATGGCTTTGCATTAATGGACTGCATCCATTTCGGATCATTTAAGGATTGTTTCATACTTTTGCTGTTTTGTTATAATGACAAATGCTTTGCCTCAGACTATACTCCACTGACTGTTATTTGTAAGCAATAATTCATATAAAAAAGTTTCAACCATGAGCTAAACTCTTAACTTGTATGTCATTAATCATAATCAATTATTCTTTCCCTGCTTTCAAGTGTTGTTAACAAATGAAACGACCCAACAATGTTTACACACCAACAATTCCCAAAGCAGATTAATTTTCCCCAATGACATTTTCCTATGAAATATAAGCAGAATTTATCAACTGTCTTTTAACAAAATTGTTTGATCAAATCTTTAGTTACTACATAAAGAAAAAAAGTATTTTCAAATGTAGATTGCACAATCAATATTTGCCAGAAAAAAAAACAACATAAAAATTGGCAAAATACCAAAAATTATAGCAGCAAATTCACAATTTCTCAGTCTCAACATTTCAAAGTGTACATTTTCCACCTAATACAACATACTCTCAACTGATTACACAGGTCTCAACCAGTGCAAAAAATAAGTAGCTTCAACCTGAATTCACTTCACAAAAAGAGAAGAGTCACTGTGGTCAGGCTATATCCCTCATATGAGCGAAGGAGAAATAAGGGAGGCCAGCTTCTCTGCAGAGCTGTGAAAATGATGGTTAGTTCCCAGCACTGTCACATACACAGTGCGAATGCATCACTGACCTTTTGTACCGGCACACGCTGCTAGCACAGGGAGCACAATCAAACCGGCACCACGTATTTATGAGTATTGTAGGGAATAGCTCTTGAATATGTCTACCTGCGCTGCACTCTTTGGCATGGCGTGTCCAATATATCACTTGTCACTCAAATGCTGACTCCATTCTCCTTGGGCTCCCTGTTCAGGCTAATGCAATAGGAGCGGCTCTAGTGCAGGCTCTTTGCTGTTTGTTTAGTGCTTGAGATAACCAGCCAGTATTTATGAGGGACTTGACTGCCAGCTTCATAAAACGCATAATCTCCTGTTTGCCAGAGGACGGAGCGTGTAAGTCAGCCTGCTTTGAATCAGCATTGTGCTATAGACCCTTATAGCCCAGTCATGTGTGTGTAAACAGTGCATTTCCTATGAAGGCATTAGCATTAGCCAATATAGCAAAGTCTGAATAATCAACATGGCTTTGGCGGTTGATTACATGTATAGAATAAGAACCAAGTACAAAATTGGAAGGATAATGGATTTTAAATGGTAAATGGTCACATTTCTATATAGCGCCTTTTCCACCTTCAAGGAACCACTCACCCATTCACAAGCACATTCATACACCAATGTATCTTGTCCAAGGGCACAAAGATAGCATTCACCTGTGGGAGCTGGAATCCCACCGCCAACCTGTGGGTCACTGCGTCTGACCCCTGATGATGGTGATGTTTTATGTCGAGAGAAGGATTCAAACCAGCAACCTTTGGATTAGTGGATACTCAACCAACTGAGCTACTGTCTGACACTGTGCCAATGTTGCTTGACAATTTCCTGTTTCAAAGGACTGCCCATTCAAAAGATTTTGACTTGAATTATTAATTGCTATGGAAACTGCTTCACTTTTTATCTCTCTCAAATTTATGGAGAGAGAGTGATTTTATTTTATTATTTTTTTACATATCAGGCTTAATAATATACAGTAATTTGATGTTTGATGTTTTGATGTGCAGTTTGAACTACTTTAAAACTAAGGTTGGGATAAGGCCAACACGGCACAGCCCTCCTCAGCACATGTCTTGGAGATTAGACAGGTTTTGGGAAGTTATAATGGCAAGAGATTCTGAAGTTAAATTAAAATTTGCTTTGAACCAGTTCCTGACATTTTCTGCTGCCAGCAGGTAGACAGGTGAGATGGGAGCGCTAATGCTGGAGAGGAACAAGGTGTTAACAGTAGACTCTTCACAGGCTTCCTATCTCGCTCTCTCTCTCTTTCTCTCACTCACTCTCTCTCTCTCTCTCAATCTCTGCCTCTCTGTCTTTAGTTTACTTCCTTATAGTTGCTGTGTCCTCTTTCAGTTCCTCTCTCCTTCATGCATTTAACCAGCCCCCTAGCCTGATGGTCCACTTTATTAAGACAAATGAATGCCATCCATGTGATCCGTTTCTTTGTTTCGCAGCAGACTCTTCCTCCCCCTTAAACGTACATAGGGACATACACAGGGACATACACGAGGACATACACAAGACTGAGCTGTCACCTTGGCCAGGCTTGACAACATCTCCCCCGGGGGTCACCTTGGAGATAGGGGGGTTCATAGTCTCATAGTGCAAACGTTTTGATGCCCTGACAAAACTGCAGCAGCACCAGTCTGTACGGCACTGTATAGCTCTGTCCGTCTCTGTCACGTACTGTAATAAATCACATCTGGAGAACAGAAGGGAACAGGGGAGGAGTGGAGGTCACCAACCCCAATGCTTCCTCCAGCACATTTGAATTCAGGGCTATGATGATAAACAATGTGCCATAAAAGATGCCAGAAGGGAGTGTCTAGGGGTTGTGTTTTTGAAGCTACATCTATTGTGGAGTGGGCAAAAGCAAATGCATTTTCATTAGAAGTGCTTTTTGATTATAGTGCGCACATTGCTCAAAAGATTAAAGGTTGTCGCTGAGTCATTTCCTGTTTCCAGAAAGTTTTCAAATGTTTTTCACATACTTTCAGTTATGAATTTTCCTGACTCTGAAATGTGACTATAAAACCTTCAGTGTAGGAGTGTGAATGACTCGGGTTGGCTTCAAAAAGGCACAGAAAAAACATGCTATAAGACATATTTTTCAGAATCCGTGTAATGTTGAAAGAAATAGGCTTTTACGAATAATTTCAAGTGGGAAAAGTTACCAGACACAGTTACCTCTTCTTGTATTATGCTGCAAGCTACAAATAGTACAAATACAGTTATTATTCATTCATCATTATTGTGGGACTACTTTTTGCTTTTTAGCAGAGATAAAAAGACCACTGATTTCTAGATTCTAAAAAGTGAATTTTCAACTCAAGTTTTTGAAATTTAATCTTTCGTAAACTTTTCAAGAAAAAAAGAAAACAAAAAAATATATAACAAAATAATAAAATAACAAAACAAATATGTGTTCTGTGTTATAATTAATTGACTAGGTCCGCATAAGGAAATTTCCTAAAAATAAAATTCAATAAAACATTCAAGTGCAATATCATAATGCCATTCTTATCAACCATCACATGATTATGCCTAAAACATTTTACTTTTGATATTGAAAAAAATTTTACTTAAATAACTATTCCGTACTATAATTAACTGACCAAGATTGCATGATTTGATTTCCTAAAAACAAATGAGTAAACAAGATATAAACACCATGCTGCATGTTTATGCAACAAATAAACCCATGTATCCTGATAAAGCTGTCACCCTATCTCAGACACATCTCTCGTTCATCGTTGCCTAATGTCCCATAATCCTTTTCATTTCCTGCGTCTCTGTATTACTGATAAACCCCTAATTATCCTCACTCTCTAAATACACTATTTTAATTTTCAGCCAAATCACTCATTTCCTCCCCAATAGTCTGTGATAAAGCATCTGCAAATCACATCTCTACCTCTTCCATCATTTTCTATTGCTATTTATACGCACCCATTCCCTCCTTGTGTCTGAAATCCCATACTGGAGGCATGCAGTACACAACACTTACATACAGAAGCACCCCGTTGGCCTATGAGATGAGAGTTGCGCCCTTATTTGCACTGCAGTCGTGTACAGCCCTCCGTCTCCCGCGGCGACACAAGAAGAAGGCCATGAGGACAGCGGATCTCGTCCGTGGGCCCGAGGTTCAATTACTGCAGTTTCCATGGAGCAGTAAATGACAAATTAAGTGTCTGGCTCTGTACACTGGAGAGAGGGGGCTGCGTCAGAATACTAATGTCAGCTGTGGGTGACGGCTGCCAGAGACACACGGGGCACATCCAAGTTCAGCAAAAAACACACACAAAAAAAGACAAGTTTACTTTCAGATATAAATATTGACTTATGTTCAGGGTTGTTAGGCTTAATGGATAAAGAATCAGATTTAAAACAACTTATTTATCATGGTATAGTGGTTGTTTTTTTCTTCTATATGTGAATGTGAAAGACTAAACAGAATCCAAACCAGAACTACACCCTTGTAACTATTAAGAGGATCCATGGTTAAAGGGTTCATAGCAATTGTCTGATCTATGTTATAATGTTTCCTCATCCAAAACATACCTAGAGTTGTGTTTTGTTTCATTTACACATTTAACACACCGACCTTGCATATTTAGTTATTCTGCCAAACTGAAAACACTTTGTTCCACCTTGTGATGTCATGTGGTAATACAGGAAGTGCTCCACTGAGTCATTTGGATAGCATCAGCCCTGGAATTACAGATCTCTACTGAAAACAATAGCTGTTAAAAAAAAAACCTAAAAACTAAAAACTACCTCATCATGACATAACATGGTGAAACAGAGCATTTTAAGATGCAAGTAAGTATGTTTTTTATTTATATAGTGCTTTTCACAGACATTTGTCACAAAAATGCTTTACAGAGCATTATTCATTCACTTCATACCCGGTAATGTTAAGGTACTATTGTAGCCACAGCTGCCCTGGGGCAGACTGACTGAAGTGCGGCTGCCAATCTGCGCCATTGGTCCCTCTGACCACCAACATCACTCACACCCCACTTTCATACTAGGCAATGAGGGTTAAGTGTCTTGCCTAAGGACGAAAGGGCATTTTTTTTTTTTTTTTTTGTGACTGGTACTGTGGCACCTGATTTTCCCAGCAGTCTTCCATCCACCTTGGCCTGGCCTTGCTTAGTTTCTGAGATCTGACAGGTTCAGGCTTTGATAAGCCGGTATGAAGACAGACTAATAATGCTTGATTACTCAAACATGTGTGAACAACCAAAACATAACTCCAGGTATGTTTCTGAGGATGTAACAACATTACAACACGGCTAAAAGCTCACAAAAGTCAGTTTTGCATAATATAGGACTTCTAAATCCCACATGTTTAAACTTTTAATAAATCTCTTGTTCTCAATAAATATGCTTGCATTTAAAGTGTATCTGATACTATGGAAAATTGGTGGCTCTAATTTAGCCCATAGTGAATGAATGTGAATCAACTCTCCACAACTCTATATTCTCCATCATTAAAATACATTGGATAAGCAGCTGCATAGGCTCTGCAAAGGGACAGTGTATGAAATCTGGCATTAAACTGACGCTAAAACAATTTGTATTAGTGTTCAGGCATTTTGTCCACCCTTTGCCCAGTCAAACTTGAGCAGGCGTGCGATGTAATTAAGAGGTAGTCAGGATGAATATGGCGGCTAATACAAGTGCTCTTTTGTGTCCATTTCTATCAGAGGAATAAGCGGCTGGTGCCACATGAGTGCTCCCGTGAGGCTCTTCTCAGCTAGAAAATCAAATCAAAAACAGATCCAGCCCCATGACCCATAAGACTAAACTGTTTGACCTTAAACCACTGCAGCCAAACATAATGAGCATATGGCCAGAACACAACTGAAATATGTGATGTTACAGATGCACACTATATCAAACACGGATCTTGCTGGCAACATCAGAAGTATTGCAGTGCAGTGCAGTATGTTTGAAATAGCTTAAGCTGGAAACCATAGTGGCGTTTCCCTTGTAGATGCCTGACCTCCTGTAGCGGCTGTATCCCTCCTGCGAAGGCAACAGGAAGCACATAATACATCTTATATCCTTTTATATGCAACAAAAAGTTCAAATACCACAAACTACTAGGTTACAAACGAACAAAGAAAGTAAACTTTAAAGTTCTTTTGTGAAGACATCACTATTGTTCTGCTTATTGAAGGCTTTTCACAGTGATAAAAATAACATCTTATCATTCACAATCCATATAGATGTCACCTTGTCATCAGAGTACAAAGGATACTTTAAACTGAGAAAACAAAAAAATCTGAAACAAATATTTTCCCTATGTTTGTATTTACAGCAATGTAAGCCGAAATACACTTTATCTGGAATGTTCCACGGGATAGCATTTTCAAAACTAATTTGCATATATACAATTACAGGTGATTTTATTGCTAAAAAATATTTGCATTGTGTGAAAAAGGGTCAACTCTCCACAGATCTACACTGTAACTTGGCTTGGTGGCGTTATAGAGATGGATAGGATTAAGTCGAATGATTTAATGCTTAAATCAATGTATTATTTTGGACAACACAACTCAAAGTTCTAGATTTTAAGAACAGAAATTGGATTAAAGCTTTTGAACTCAAGCCAAAACAAAAATATTGGCTGGAACAAGAAAACTCAACTATAAACACCTAATTGCCAGTGCTACCACTCTGAGGCTAATTATCCATGGATTTGTACACAGACCGAGACCTTTCTATTTTACACAGCACCATTTATTCCAGCAACAAAAATACCACCAAAACATACGGCAGCAATTGCACTGGAGGGAAACTATTGTTATGTGGTTTTGTTATGATAAACTGGGGATGTTATTATCACCAATAAGAAACACAGCCGCTGCAATGGTACTATTTAGAGCCCATGTGAGCGAGTACAAGTAGTAAACAAAACCACATACACTACTACTATAAAAACTTAACGCACTGAAAGAAAGTTTTAAGCATTCGAATAAATCAGCTACACAAAAATGTTAGCAGTGGGTGTTTCCAATGTAGTGTGCCGTATCCACCATCATTAGCAGTGTGTGTAATAGAAAAACAATTGTGTAAACATGATTATTCTGGCTCAGGCATAACTCATTTGGCATGTCACAACAACGCTATTATCAATCACTAATTAGCCTTGGCTCATTTCTGTAGAGCACAAGACCAGGGTGCCAGGATAAAACGACAGATAAGAATTCAAAATCATCAAGTAGTTTTTCACAAATTTACAACAATTTTAAAGTGCATTGAATAAGTTTTCTGATGGAGAGTCCGCCAAATGTGTTTTCTCCATGGAGATGTTATTGCTTTGTCTGGAAAGTTTCAAAGTATGATATTAAACCTTTCTATCTTCATGGAGACCAAATGAGACCAAGCTACAGGTCAGATCTGTGGAGAGGCAACCCCACTCACAGTCAGAAGGCCTGTTTTTCCAGGTATTTCTGAGCTATAAAACCATATATAATTGAATAAATGTAAAGTAGAGTTGTTTAATGTGATACTATGGAACTTCCAGGCAGAGCAATGGCATTTCCATAGAAACAAGCAAGAGATGGACCCCCAAACAAAAAGTTACATAGTGCAACTTTAAAGTACAAGAATTTAGGCATTATAACAAGCAGAGTCAGATCAGGTCTAGTCATTATTTTTTATTAACAACCAATGTGTTTCTAAAATGTATTCTGGCTTGTGGTTCAAATTCGAATCCAGATACTGTGCAGGGTAGTTGTGTCCTCAGGCAAAGCAATTAAGTGTGTGTGTTAGAGATGGTGGTTTGTATGGTCTGAGATGGATTTTTTTTCAGCAGGTACCAGAGTCAATATTTGTCTGGCTGCTGTGGTAAATAATCAATATTTGCCAATACAAAGATCACAATATTAATATCTATAGCCCATGAATTGTAGTTAAAGGTCCTTTATTATGCCTAATTGACTTTTGCGAGCTTTAAGATATGTTATAATGTTGTTACCTCCTCAAAAACATACCTGGAGTTGTGTTTTGTTCCATTCACAGATGTCTGAGTAATACTGCATTTTATTAGTCTATCTACATCTCCAATGCTCAAAATGCTCTGTTCCACCTTATGATGTCATTTTCAAATTTTCAAGTTCAAGTTAACAGCTACCATCTATCTTCTGTTCAGTAGAGTTTGGCAATTTCATGGTTGAAATGATCAAAAATGATTCTAGTGAAGGTGTGTGAAGTTTAAAAACACAGTAAAGCACTTCCTGTATTACCACATGACATCAAAAGGTGGAAGAGAGTGTTTTCTGTTTGAAAGAATAACTCAGCCTAAATATGCGGGGTTTGTGTGTTACACAAGTGTATATGATACAAAACACATAAGGAAAACAACATTAGGAACCAGAATAAACAGAAATATATATGGTAGAAATATTTAAGTTCAGTTTAGTTGATGTTGTTATGATGCTTCTAAAAACTCTTAAAGGTGCAGTATATAACTTTTCTGCAAAGGCATACAAGCTGGTGGGCTTGTCTAGAGAGATTATTGCTCTGCCTGGAATCTTAAGTAGAATGGCTTAACTTATCTAGCATTTTAATAATGCATTCTGAGAGTAGGGTCACCTCTTCACAGATCTGACCCATCTCTTGTCCTTGTGGCATCAGTTGCTTGTTGTTATGAGGAGAGACAAGCTTAATGCCATATTGTGAAACATTTCAGGTAAAGCAACAATGAAGACAAGCTGTTGGTGGACACTACGCATGAAAGGTTGTGCATTGTACCTGTGGTATTGAAACATATGAGAGACTGTGTGTGTGGATAACAAAAACATCAAACTATTACAAGATTTTGCAATTACTCTGGGTTTTAGCATAGACATCCAACCAAGGGTACCACAAATCGATCTCACCATCACACTCTGCCAAATGAGTTTTCTGTGCTTCCTTCTGGACACTGCGGCTCTTTCCACTTTTCCACTTTTACAACTCGGGCCTCAGACAAAGTGCTGTGAAAATAGGAAGTGTTGAACCTTTCCTCAGAGACAGTAAACATCTGTTTTCATTGTACTCCATTGTTAAGTCACATCCATGTCCAAAGGCTGGAGCCGGGCCCAGAAAGCACTGGGCAGCAGGCAGGGACAGCGTCAACCAGCCTACACACAAACACAAGTCTGGCCATTGTTTCAGCCAATCAGGACTCTATTCACACTAATTATGTTGGTGTTAGTGATTGACAGTTATCGTGTTAAATAGACAACTTTTCAATGAAGGAGTAATCAGCTTTCCATAACAGGAGGAATTTGATTTACTATTGTCACTGTGGGTACAATTAAATGTGTTACCATTCTTACTCATTTCAATCAAACTAGAGCACAACTAATTATTTTAATAGCATACTTGGTCAATGAAAACCAACTCATAAACTTCTTGTAAATTTGGAAACATTTCTATTCATACTGGTAAGATTGAATGTTGACCTTCTTGCTGCGAGACAAATGTCACACAGCCCGGGGCAGGTTGTCCTGGCAGAAGGATGGGTCAAATGCAGAGGACAACTTAACACAATGACGTGTACCTTAACTTTGACTTAATTAACTAGCAGTACAGAATTTAACTGCTTATTTATTATTTATTCAGTGGTTGCAATAACATGCTGAGTAATGACCGTTAAAGGTGCACTATGTAACTTTCTACTTCTTTTTACTTTCTTGGAGATATAACTGCAGTTTCTATGTTCCACATTATGTTCCACAATATGGCAATAAATGTGCAGTATTTCCATGGAGATATGTAGAAAATTTACAAAAAAAATAAAAAATAAATAAATAAAAAAAAGCATATAAATTCAAAGGAGCTCAAAGTAAATTAATCTCCATCTACTTTCTGAATGATGAAAAACTAGGACTGTTCCCATAGCAATCAACAGTTTAAAACTAAGTATGAATGGAAAAAAGTCCTCAAAATGTTGCATTTATCATGAAATTGAAACAAATTAGTGGTACATGCCCCAAAAATCTAACCCAACCCAGCCCGAATTCAACCCTGCACTGACCCAGACTGAACAATTTCCTATAGGCCTACGTTAAGACCCCCACAGCAGAACCCACACATGTTCACACAAGCAATCACTTTGTAGTACATAGGCTTACACCTCAAGCTGTGCTGCTTTAGAGGCTGCGATTTGAATGGTTGTTTGTGTGATTTATCATATCAAATATACAAAGAAAATCTTGTCCCTGCTCTGTGCTGGCTGACGTAACCGGCGTGTTGAGTTCACACAGGCCTATAATGATGTTACAGTAGTGTGTTAGCGGGGGTGGTGATGCATGAGTAAGCCCCACACACAGTCCAGCTTTCCTCAGACTTGACAAGTTGCAGATTGAACCAAGCGCGATGGCAATTTGCTTTTGTGTGCTACGTGCTCCACTAAAACGCAGAGTTAAAAGAGAGACATTTCACAATACGTTATAGCAACTGAAAATGCAAAAAACATTACAACTAAAACCGATGCTGGCACTAAAATGTTGTGCAGAAGAAAGCATCTACCCATCATTGATTCACTGATATGTTTAGCCAGACATTAGAGGCTGAATGAGACAGCTTTAATACACTGGATTGCATTTGCTGCGTTTAAGTAGATGATTTGGTTTGATCGTTTTTGACAACAGAGACACACAATGACATTTAGGCTAAAAACAGCAAAAGCAGTGAGAAGAATAAAAAGTGCACTGCCTCTTATGACTACATCTGGGTTACACTGTTACAGAGCAGAGGGAGAAAAAGCAAAGAAATATCATGTGAAGTTGAAAGAACAAATTCTATGCTATATTATTAAAAGATACTGATAAAATAATAATTGTAAAATATGATACAGTAAAATACAAAAAAGGGGAAATGGATTAAAACATTTACTATGTATAGTGTGTAATTTATTTTTGCTATAAGCAAATATTTTTAAGTTTTGTGATCAATGTACATAAGCAACCACATACATTTTTACTATAATAACTATGTAATGAATGGGGGGTGGGTTAACATAAGTTTTCTTCTTCCCACTCCTTTTTCCAGAAATATGCTTTTTTTGTTGTTTACAATGTATGTTGTTTACAATGTGTGTAGTATGTATATGATTATTTTTTCTCTCTTGGCACAAACTTGAAACAAAAAACAAATCAATCAATAACTGCACAGCAATGAAAATGCTTCATCTGTCTAGTATGGAGCAAAACTAAAAAAAAATAAAAATTCAAATGTCTAACTCCTAAATATTTTTGTACCGATCCCCTATTTCTTCAATGTTAATGTCATAAACAAAAACATTTATCTGTGACATTTAACACAAAACAATAGTCAAATGTCCGAACTCCTCTTCAAACATCTTTCATGTGCTACAGAGGATAAAAAGCCCCTAGCTTATCTTTTGACCATTTAAAATAATTAGATCTTGTTTTGATTAAAATCCAATTAATTGGCCCACCCCATCTGGAATTACTCAAGCTATACCACAAAAAGAACATATTAATGCAATAGATTTCAAAGTTAATTTAAATGGAATAGAATTGTTATTTATAGTGTTAAGTTGACATGAAATGTCTTCAAATATTGTCTTTGCTTATAAAATGTCTTCAGAATATTCAATTATAATGTTTTCTTCCCGCAAAAAAATATATGTAAGAAAATTAGGAAATCACACTATGACAAGATGATGAGTTGTGAATACTGCCAGAGAAAAGTTGAATGGAGAAAGAAAGTAAATCCTTTCTCCCGTGCAGTAGAAAGACTATAGAATGACATTTTTGAGAAATAATAATCACTAATAATAGAATATACCTGAGTAGTAACACCAACCAATAGGACAGAGAAACCAGACACAGGCATTCCCAGTAATGTCTGACATGCATGTGCCTCTGCAGATCAATACAAGTCCTGATCTCACATTGATGAAACGCTGTGTGCTGTAGCTCCAGGGATTATCTTTGTCAGTGATTTATCGAGACCTGGGGCCAGTGTCCAACATACTCCCTCTGTCTCCCTCTGTCCTCCCCATGTCTCAGCCTGCCCACCTTTCATTTATACTGGTGACAGCACTCTGTCATATGAGAGCCGGATACCACAACTGCATTGTTCATAAGGAAAGCAGATTCTAATTTGTATCCTTTCAGAAACACTCACACACAATTATAATAGGTTCTACAATATTCTGTAATGCTATAATCGGAGTCTTTGCTACAAATGAATGAGTTTTTTTTTCACTAGATTATGTTTCAAATTGCTCAGTCATTCTACAGTTGTTTAAGAAGCCATTATTACAACTCAATTTATAACAAGTGCCAGTTGAAGCAAAGCCAGGATACTGATGACAAAGTATTTTTCATATTTAAAAGGTGCACTAAGTAACTTTTTGGTTGAGAATCCACCACCTGCTTGTCTCCACAGAGTGTTTATTGCTTTGCCTAATGTTCCAGTATGACATTAAACAAACTGATCTCTAAGGAGACAAGCAGATGAAGTCACCAGGACAAGTTAAGGCCTATTCATACTTCATAAGAACATAAGAACTTTGTTTTTGTTCTTGAGGTTGTAAGAACAAGAACAAGTTAGTTTGAGCTCCAGCATTTCATATTTCAAAAGATGTTCTGCTGCCGAACTCCCCGCCCCCTCGCTCCTATTAACCAAGTATTAATAGTTTACCTCCATTTGACTTGGAATATGAGTCATATTGGTGGATGTTTCCCTGTGTTTGACAAGGGAGTCCAGCCACTGCAGGCCTCCAGCCTGACCGCTCTTTTTTTGGTGATCCGCCTTTTGGCTTTCGCAAACTTGTCATGCCATACTCTTCTGCACTGATTTTCATCCGAGGCTAAAATGTCCGCGATCTCCCTCCATGAATTTCTTGCCATTTGGCGTCTTTGTAGTCATTGAGCGTCGTGTCGTATAGATGTTTGTATTTTCTCACCACTTCTGCCAGCTGTGACTCAAAACCATCAATTTTTTTCTTGTTCCACACCACGGCCACATAAATAACCAATCAGAGTAAAGATGTCGGACGGTGCTGCCAAACTGCTAAACAAAGTTCTGCTCAGCTGAGATGTCGAGAACAAGCCATAAGAACTGCAGAGCAAGAGCTGACTGAACAAAATGACATTGTGTTCGCCCAGTTCTGAGTGAAAGAACAAAGTTCTTATGTTCTTATGAAGTATGAATAGGCCTTTAGAGGTCAGATGTGGAGAGGTGAGTCTATTCACAAGAATATATGAATTTCAAGAGAATTTTTAGCAATAAAACATCTTTATTTGAATAAATGCAAAATAAGCAAGTTTAATGCCATGCTGTCGGAGTATTTAGTCTTTGGTTCACGCGGTATTACCCTAAATGTAAATGTAACTTGTTCGGTTAAAAAAATACAATATAAACAATAACATTCATTCTTCTTCTTTGATTCTTCTTCCTTCCTTGCTTCATTATTCATGTGAACAAGCTTATTGCAATTCATTAAAGGGATACCAATTATGACTGGCCCCTTTCACTTGTCAACACTAAAGGTTAAAGTTTATTGGCAAACTGTACAAAACTCCTCTAGACAGAATCATCTCATGTCATTGTATCCTCTGATTATAGAAATCCTGAGGTCCATAAAACACATCTTGGTATTGACATGTTGGTCAGGGCAAACAATCAAAATTTGTCTGTATAAAACAACTATAACAATGTTTCAGATTAGGTTTCCAAGGCACACCCTATATTAACGCCTATTGTCTAGCTGAGAGAATAAGCCAAAAAGATGAATGAATTCCGAACCCGCAGAGCCAGTGTGGTCTCCGTGCCAAGATAGACAGACCAAATAATCGCACACAGTTTCTCTTCTCCACAGTTCAGCACATTTGAATGCTGTGCCCAACAAGTGAAAAATTAGGTTAATATTTGCCTGATACCAAACCTGCAACTGATTTGACACCACCCCGGGCTGGAGACAAGCCATCCCACCTATCAGAGTGAATTACATGCTTTTTAGAAAGAGTCATGTAAAAATATTGCACTGTGACAAAGGGGCCGTCCCATTTGTTTGGATACACAGCTGTCTGAGTGAAGCGGGGCGGGCGAATGGATGCTATCTCCTCCACCTCACCACAATACCTGTCAGTGCACATGACACGGAGGCAAATATTGGGCCATTTCCACACTCATTTTCACATCCAAATGTTGTGGCGGCGTTTTCTGCTCGTTCGCTGTTTGCTCTGATTGCAAGGATGGCTTTGGGGCAATTCTATTTATAGGCTCTTTGGACCAAATGTGAAGAACAAAATGTGGGTGGTGCTTTTTCATAAAATGTCAAGATTGTGTTACTGTATGTCCTGAAGAAGGAAATATGTATAAATAAAGTAGTGGCAGTCTGGGTTTTCTCTTAGAGACATTAGCAAGTATTCTGCATGTGAATAAATTTAACTTCATTATGCACACATTGGATGACAAATGGATTCTGAGTATGTAATTACTTGTGCAACTTTTTAAGTAGGTTATGTACTGTGAAGTTTGAGTGACAGCTGTTACGGGTTATGGTATATGAGCAACTTCTGTCATGAGAATACAAAATCAAAATGCCATAGACCAAAAACATGCACAAAAGGTAAAATCCTACAGCTAAGGTAGTCCTGACCTAGCTCCAGATCTGATGCCACCACATCACTGAAGGATGGCTCAAATACAAAGGACAATTTTCCCTATGTCACAATAACACCTGTGCCTTAAAGGGCCCATATTATGCTATTTTCTGATTTCTGTGATAATGCTGTTTCCTTGTCACAAACGTACCTAGAGTTGTGTTTTGTTTCACTGACACATGTTTAACATATAAATCCTGCATATTTAGGCTGAGTTCTTCACTTAAAAAGAAACCACTCAGTTTCACCTTGTGATGTCATGTGGTAACACAGGAAGTGCTCTACTGTGTTTTTAAACTCCATATGCCTTCACTTGAATTATTTGCATGATTTCAGCTTTTAAAATTGCCAATTTACACTGAACTAAAGGTTCAAAGATAGCTGTTAATTTGAAAACTACTCACAAGGTGAAACAGTGCATTTGAGTTTTGGAGATGTAGAAACAACAAAACACAACTCCAAGTATGTTTTTGATGAGATAACTAGATTATAACATGGCTTAAAGCTCACAAGAGTAATTTTAAGTAATACACAATTGGACCCTTAACCTTACCTAATTTGATTATTTTGTGGTAACATCTTGGTAGAGAATATGTTTCTTATTGCATACAGTTACAGACAATTTTACCAACTACCAGAGCTAAGTCTAATATTTAAGTTATTGATAATTTCATTTTATCCATGTTGCCATGGTAAATTAAGCTCCATTGTAGGCCCATTCACCACTTTGTGTACCAAACGGCAATGCTGTACCATCATATTCACTTATGCTTCAAACACCAGAACTGATTTTGTGGAGGTTCACCACCATCTTGCCAAAAAAGATCAGTCAAAGTTGCTCAAAATTCCGTATTCCCCTGTGGGTTCACTTGCATATTTATTTGCTTGAAAAATTTAACAAGAGAGTAAAATTTTAATCTGATTTATAATTTTCCGCTGAGTGTATGCAGCTTCATGACATTTCAATCAATTGCAGCCATATCTTTAGCATGCTAACCACCAGCCTATCCTTCACCTCACTTTGTCACTGCCGCATAGGGGAAAAGAAAAAACTGCTGATGCTCCGGTTCACATTTCTATTATGCTCTGGTTTTCCCTGAAGATGACAGGGCTTTGATTCGGGATGTTTGCAGTCATTTGGGATCATGTGAGTTTCCGTCACTCACACACCGCCAGGCTGCTTTAGTTAGTGGATCCTGATGGGATTTCTCTCCGATCCGAGTCCCACATCCGGATAAGACGGCGCTCCCGATGATTCCTGCGCGCTGCATGTAAAAGGCAGATCTCTGTTGTGATGGGGCCCAGGCTCTGAGGACTGACACAAAAGGCCATTACAGAAACAGCACTGAGCTCAGACTGTGTGAGCACTACTGTCTAAAACTGATGTCTGCAGCTCACATGTCTGTCCTTATATAACTATAGAGCTGTCCAAAAAATGAGATTCAGATACTCATTGATTCTGAAACAAGTATTAGTACAGAAACTTTTTTCTACTGGAATTGATACTGAAAAGATTGCTTAAAATTGGACAATGTTGCTAAATAGTGTTAGAATATCATCATCAATCTGTATTTATAGAACACACAAGGTGACCAAAGTGTTTTCCAGTAAAATCAACACTAGGGCTGGGTATCATTAAGAAATTGCCGATATAATACACGCCTCGATACATAGACCAATACAATGCACTTTTTTGATACAATATATTTCAAATCGATTTAATACGGTTCAATAAAAAACAAAGGCTAAATCAAGGATGTGATTCTAAAAGTCCTTATTAAACCACTAAGTCTGTGCATAGTTAAAATGAAAAATGCCCAACTTACTCATCAAAATAGTGAATATGTCAAATGTATAGCACAAAAAAATATCCTTTCTACAAACAAGCAACACAATTGTAGCTCTTGCACAAAATAAATAAGTAGAATATACCAAAAAACCCTATTATTATTACCCCAATATATTGATACCACAGCCCACGATATCAATACTGTATTGTCAGATCAAATTATATGATATGTAGATATTGCAATAATTTTGCACAGGCCTAATCAAAACAATATAAAAACACACAAAACATGAAATAAAACAAATTGTGAAAAGAGTTGCTGCATTACTGAGAGTTAAAATCCAGCCTGAATATAAAGTTTTGAGCCTGGATTTACACAGGCCAAAGTCTGTGATAGTGCGCATGTCAGGGGCAGTTTGTTCAGAGTCTGGGGCCAGTGACAAAGAAAGCCTGATCACACCAGTGTTTGAGTTTGTCTCTGGGGACTTCCAGCAGAATAGTATTATGGTAATACAAAAGGAGTATTTTTAAAAAAATCAGCATTGCGGTATTGAAATCTACATTGAGTTTGACAAGGTGAGGTAGGGTCACTGGCATTTTACCACTTCTCCATTCACACACATCTATACACCAGTGTATGCAGACAACAGTGGCAAGAGATGTGCTTTGCCCAAGGACACAACACCAGCATACACCTAATGGAACTGGATTTGAACCAGCAATGCTAAACCCAGACATGTATCAATATGTAAAAATAATGGTATTCCAAGCACTTTCTCTAATTAGCTAAAGAGAAAAACGCAACACTGCAGCAGAACCCCCCCAAACTACGAAGACCGCTGCCAATGCAATGATTAGCAGCCAGACCTGGATTCAATGGATGTAACATTTTTTTAGTTCACAGTTCAACAGTTCACAGAGTACACTAGAAGCACTGCAGGTGCTGTGGTGCTTGTTCAGCTATAAGGAAAATGATATCCTTGAAATGTGAAACACTCAAACAAAGTCACGTTTTTGATGTTGAACACTGTTTTGTTACTTACTGAAATGCCAGAATCCATTACCTGCAATCAATTTGAGAACCTTCAAGCATACTATCTTTGCAAATACCACCAAGTACATTGAGGTGTTTTAGCCCATATACTGCAGTTGTTCAGTTAATAAAATAGCTGTACTTTTGGTTTCTCTTCTCTTTCCTTCTTGAACCATCACTTTAAAAACAAACATAGCAGAATTCTAAAAAGCCAGAAATGCACAAATCCACTGACATTCCATATGCTGCAGTGGTACATTTGGCGTGCAGTATAGCAGGATTATCAAGCATTTGTAAAACTCAATATAGCAGACACAAAAGGATTAATTTTACAGGCTTAAACTGTTTATGACATCTTTTTCTGCTTTATAATGAGATGGAGAAGATTACGTGTTCAGGCAGGAAGTGTATTTTGGAGCAGCTTTTGAGAAACATTGAAAATACCAAAACAGGCTTGACAACTTATAAGTGTAACAAGATTATGCTAATTCCTGCCCTAACTGTTTTAAATTAGTGTTCCTTATTCAAAAAACACTGCATAACATTTCAGGTTGTGCTTATTTTGGACAAATGTATGACAGGGCTGCCATAATAACGAACAAGAGTTGGCAGCGACATTGACTGACTCTCCATTTTGTCCCATCACCGTAGCAACATGATGAAGAGCTGAGAGTTCCAGGGGAAATCACAATAGTATCTTGAGCTCGACTGCAGTCTTACAAACAACGTCCCTTGTGGCAGGAAAAATAGTCTTGTTTTGAGACAAGGCAGAAAATACTATTTGCCATCAACAAGCATCCTAAGGGTTTATGTGCCAAGTCATGGCATCATTTGGTCTTTAGTACGAAGCACTGAGTAAAAAGGACACCTGGAGTACAGTAAAGGTCCTATACTCCAGTGGTTAGATATAAAATATAACTTGTACTAAAAAAAAGTCCATAGTAAATACTTACTATTGCTGGGAAAAGACTAAAATGGTGTAAATGGTCACAGTTTTAGAAACCACTCATCCATTCATACACACACTCACACACCATTGTATGCTGACATTGGAAGCTAGGTGAGTTAAATGTCTTGCCATAGGACACAATGGCAGCATTCATCTGCTGAAAATGGAAAATGGAATTGCACTGCTAACTTGTGGGTCAGTGGATCTGACCACTGAATCAATGGTGTTGAGACTGGGATTTAAACCACCAACCTCAGATCAGTGGACAATCACTCTACTAACTACTAGCTACTGTTACCCCAAATAAAGTAGTAAGTGGTTTCATTATCTCTCCTGAATGGAAATAGTATTTTAAAAGAGCATTATATAACAATTGTGGTGGAGACTCTGCTACCAGCTTCACTCCATGGAGATGTTACTGGTTTGCCTTCAATGTTCCACATATAATCTCCATGGAGAGAAGCAGAACTTTTGCAGACCAAAGCTGCAGTTACAACTAAGTTGGCTCACAGAGAATACGTATTTTCAAAGTATTTCAAGAGCAATAATACACAATTACATACATTAAATACTATAGAACTTTCCAAAGACAAGAAGGTGGCAGCCCCTGTAGTGCACCTTTAAAGAACATTCTGGCTTAGGGAACCAAGTCAACAGTTCATTCATCTCCAAGTTCTTAGCTGTGAATAAAACTGACAGAGTCGCCTGCAGTATGGCATCCCAAATGAGTGTAATAACCCTAATTAAATGAATCATCTCCGAGTGAGGACCTAAATAGGCAGCAATTGCTTCAAACTCTGTAGAGAAACGAACATGGCTTCTGTAACTATAAAACAGCATCAAACACAACGTCTAATATTCTGCTGGTGTATTATTCATTCTGTCAGTGGTGCCCGACTTTTCATAAAGCGCCAGATAAGCTGTCGAATCCCATTATGGAGAAGTATCACTGATTGAGTACAGAGGCTTAAAGAGGCAGAATTCAGGGCATGTGATTACTGATGAGGAGATAGACCACAAGAATGGAACTCTCACTATGGGATTTTTTTAAGTACAACATTCCCAGAGAAGCAAAACTGTTATTTGAGCAAGACATTTGGGAATGTTTGTGAACTAGAATTAAAATATTAAAAACAGACTCTGACAGTGAATTCAAGCAAGAAACCTACAGCTGACCTTCAACTTAAGAACATTAAAAGTACACTAATTCAAGTAGGCCTGTGTTTCTAGAGGTGGACGATGGTGACGAAAATGTATTAATAATGTAAATATTTCTAACATTTCTAAAAATAATAATTAATTTTGGCAATCTATCAAAAATGTACCAAAATGTGTCTTTAAATGTATTCATTGAAGTTTAAATTTAAGTATCACACCACTGTGAAAGGACTGTAAAATTATCCACAAAGGAAGAAATATCACTTTATAGTTTATAGTGGAAATTTACAACATAAGCCAGTATCATTATTATTTTTTTAACCAGCTGATTTTGCAAAATAAATCTGAAAAAGTAGATCTAATATTCACATTTTGCAATAAGCAGCACTGAAAACATTATTCATAATTTCATATACTGCAAACCTTTGTTACCAAATATTATAGTGTCTAAGCCCTACCTTCCACATGAATCTCACTGGATAATATGCTTTTCACAAAGAAAATAAAATGTTGGAAAAGAGAAATGTCTTTATATGCTACACTGCACAGAAAGATCATTGTGATGAGATGAACATCACACAGGTACTGTAGGAAAGCTGCACTCATGTAGTAATAAAACCAAACCAAACGTGTGTTCTTAGCCAAAGTTTCAGGAAAATGACAACTGACAGACAATGCAGATAAGCATCTAAACACATTTTCTTTGAATAAAATGCTTCAGAAATGCATTCACTATTGTATATGTTTAAAGAATGATTCAAGCACTGGACAAGGGGGACTCTGAGAAAAAAACTCTAATGAAAAAAATCACTTTCCATTACCCGTAGACAGACACATAGTGAGTGTGCCAAGACGGATTTAGCAACAAGGTGACATCCAATATTTTTTAAGTTAGAAAACTTTAGCCATTTCTCCTTTAGTTAGCAGTGGCCTGTGTTGTGCCAAATGGCGTTAGACAGGGTGGGGTGGGTATGTGCTGGTACAGACAGCTCGGTGACAGTGAATGCTCAGGGATATAACAACTATCTACAGTCCCAACTCCCACCAACGCATATATACCGTATATGGACTCCCTGACATTTCAAATAACAGTACACCAATTTTGACCTTGGATTACTATATGCTACCTACACTATAAGGGGTATTATTGTAGAATTACATTATTCTTCCTTTAGGGTTTAAGTTGTATTCACAGAAATAATCTACTATGTAAAGAAGTTTCATCTGCATAAGGAATTTATTTTAGGACTTGGCCATATTTTGCAATTACTGCAATTCACAGCGCTCTGTCTGTCTAGAAAACACAATAAAAAAGCTTTATTACAGCAAGAAATTCACAGACAAAAATTACACCCCAACACATTTAGTATGACCTTAGTAAGGAGGCAGTCCTTTCTTATAATTCAGCACCTGCTTTAAAACCTATTTTTAGATATCCATCCTAATCATTTTTATTCATAATAGGCCAATGCATGTTGCCCAGACTTAATATTAAGACAGGAGCCATCATAGGGTTTATTATAGACACTGGAATGTTTATCCAAAACTATTTAAAGCAAATGTCTAAGAATCTCCGATGAATTCCTTTGGGAATCATGCCAAAACCTCTTTCTGGGTCTATTACTGATCAAACTCCATCCAACTTTTCTAATTAATACGCTTGAATTACCTTACTTAAGACAAAATAAAAACGGCAGCAAATGCGCATGGGAAACAGAAAATTTACAATTCAGTAAGAGTAATGCTGTCTGAATCTGCAAATAATATTCTGTTAATTTATCAAATCCACCACCTTTGGAACAGCAGAAGTCACACTAAATATTGCTTTAATTTGAACATTTGGTGCAGTGGACCAGCAGAATACTAATAGCACATAGGACTTTATTAAAACACACCTTTAATAAAGACTAAATTTGTTTTAGCTGATTTGCCATTTCCCGAGCATAATAAGAGCCCTGAGTACAATGGAAGAGAAGTTTAATATTGCATTAAATATTCATTACGTTTGTGTGGCTGCGGGAGCCAGGCCGCTGCAGATAGAAGGGCAAAAGTTAGAGCCTTTCATTCAAATCACTTCAATGGAAAATTTGATTCACTGTCAGATCTTTTTAACTGGACTAGCCTGGATTGATTATAATATTTTGTTTTTCTTCTAGGTGAGTTAGCTACCTTACATTATTAAACCTAAAGTCGAAACTACATAAAGTGTTTATTTCATTACATTTCATCAACTCGAGTCTATCGATTTTTATCTGTAATGCTAACTTCAAAGCAGTTAAAGGGAGTTTTTCACTGGCTCCAATCCAATATGACTTAAAAGCACAGAATTCTGCAATTTTGTACCTTACATAAGATACAAAAAATATATCTGGAAAAAAAACCAAACCTTTAAGACAGTTTCAGGTTAGTGCCAACAATGTACCAACTACACTTAACAAAGGTTTACCCTCTCCACCCATAGTGTCTGGTAAGTGAATGTGTGATTATCTGATATGAAGTGCATATAGGAGTTAATGATGTTGTCAGTCAGAGCTGCCCTCAATTTAAAACAGAGGTTTGAGGGTCAACAAAGCCTTGACTTCTATTTCTCTTCTCAAACATTTCTTAAACTGCAGATGTGACCACAGTAGAAGAGGTACTCCGTATTTGTTACGATCATTTCAGAGCTAGAATAGTCAGATTTCAGCTTTGAACCATGAAGTTATTGTTTTTAACCTTGTTTGAAATTCAAGCTCTAAAGAATGTACAAACCATATGAATAATGAATAAATTGTAGGGGTACTGTCTAAGGAGGTCCACCACCTGCTTGTTTCCTGAAGATTTTATTGTGCTGGCAGTAATGTTCCACAGTATGGCATTAAACTAATACATTTTGCTTTTTTTTTTTTTTTTTATAGCTAGACAAACTTACTGTGTATGGACTCTGCTCTCCTTAGATCTAACAGTCATTTGGTGACAGATGTCATCTACTTGTCTCTATGGAAACAAAATAAGCAAGGCAAATGCCATACTGTAAAACATTTCAAGCAAAGCAATAACATCTCCATGGAGACAAGCAGGTGCCACTCCATCAGAAAAGTTACATAGTACACATTTAAGATATCCATCTATCAGAATGCAGTTTAAATCCCAACTTAATGCACACTGTTGTTGTGTCCTTGGGCAACATAGTTCACCCACATAGCAGGAAAGGCATCTGACATTAAAACCAACCCAAGCACTGTGAATATGTAGTAGGGTCCAATGGATGTGGATTTTTTTTGCTGCTGATATGACATCGATAAAAGATGACATTCTAGTCTGTAAAGAAAGTAATTAAACACTATTAGCCTTTTCTGGTAAATTTACGCGCCACAGTAATAAATTATATGCATAAATGCTGATCATTCACACCTCTGTTCACAGCTCATCTACATACCAATGCATCGCTCCCCACTCACACAGGCTCCTCTCAGATCACAAGTCTTTGCAAATAAATGTCTTTTTAATCCTGACTCAAAACAAACATTTGTAAAAAGAATATAATCCAGCATGTTGACAGCAGCTGTGTGTGTCCTCTGTCTATGGGACAGTCCTCTCTTCTTTGCACTTGCACTTTGATAAAAACAAGCAGTAGTTTTGTTGCTGGCTTAAACTGCGCTAGTGAGTATTGTAGATCAGACACAAGAGCATTTAAACCAGCGCTTCACTGGTGTAAGCAAGTGCACATGAGTCACGTGATGTGTCTCTGGAGGTGCGTTTAGGTGCAGTATGGTGTCATAGACACAGACAACTTACTCCACAGATAAATACTGATGTGGCGCTACATATTAGGACATTTATCCTAAATTAGATTAAATGGACATAAGGTATAACATGCCGACATGGACTATCGGCCCATATCAGCAAGATTTAGTCCAATAATATCAGCAAACCGATATAACGGTCGGGCCCTAATATGTACTGTGTGATATTTGTTGCTATTCACTACCTTTGAACCTGTTCAAACTTAAGCTCATTGTATACGTTATTAGGTTCGGTAAATAAGGACATCTAACGCAGAGTGAAATTCAATAATCTTCGTGGTGAAGCGTGGAGGAAGTGCATCGTATTTTCCGGCTCTCCCATTTGAGGCATTTAGCAGGTTGGGCCGCACGCTATTAGCGCCACATAATGAGAAGCATCAAAAACATTAATTGGATCATGGCGGAAATGCTACCATGAATTATTAAAACAACATTGTCGCCATCGCCACATTTACAAGCTATGTTTAGATACCAGTGCATTACAGTGTAGCGTAGAGGGATATGACGGGCCTCACGTGGTGCTGGCTTATTAAATGGATTCCACCTCTTCACCGGAGCAAACTTCACACCTCCAACGCCAACATCTGTCAAAATGTGAATCATGGCTCAGACCTGGGAGTCGGACTGTGGAGGCATGCACAGCTGTAGAGAGAGGAACACAAGACCAATCTACAGACAACCACACACTTACGGCTTGCATCCTTAAGGCACTGCTATTTAATATGTATAGTCTTTTTTTTCTATAAGATTGATGTTCAAAACGATTATGCAAATCTCCTATTGACCGCTTGTATTCAAAGGTCGGGAAAGGCTAAAGGATTCTCAAGAGATGTCCAGAAGTTTATCAGCTCTGCAACAATCTGGCAGACCTATGCTTGCAATGACTCACTCCAACAAATAATAAAACAGAACAAAACAAAGTATGAAATAACATAAAGGTGGACTATGTAACATTTTTGGTGGAGGGACTGCTACTTGTCTCTAAGCTGTAACTGATTTGCTTACAATGTTTCATATCACTGTATTAAGTTACATAGTTCATTTTTTTTAGAGAGCCTAGATAAAAGAATCTAAGGCTCCAGTGGCTTCCCATATGGAAGAAAACTGGGAAAAAAATATAAGAATTTACCACTGTCTTTGTAGTAAATCTTTATATAAGGTTTATATGTGTCATGTGTGGTTTACTCCTGAAAGTGGCCCCTTTTGCATTTTTCTCATACAACTATATTATGAAAAACTAGTAAAGATAAAGTGAACATTTTGCATGACATTTACAGGTAATGTGCATGATAAACTACATTTTCTTTGTATGTTCCATGTAATGTTTGTATTCTTTAATTATATGTTGCAGAAAAAACAATCAGAGGCTGAAGGGGGATTTGAACCCAGGTCTCCATGTGGAAGTCCACTGACTTACCAATTGAGGACAATTACAAGTATCGATATGTACTGATATGACCTCTTGTCATTTGACACATGTGAAAAAAACATAAGTGTATAGCTGCTTTTTGGAATATCAATATAGACCTTTGTAACAATTAGGATTTTGCAGAGTAAAAATGTTTTTACAGCCTGTATGTTCACTGTGATATCGGTGGAACATGTTTTTTAAGGTTGTAAAGCAATATTTGCATTACTGTGTTTACCCTCATGCTGACCAACACACACATGCACGCACACACACACACACACACACACACACGTCACACACACACACACACACACACACACACACACACACACACACACACACACACACACACACACACACACACACACACACACACACACACACACACACACACACACTCACCCACACACAAACACACACTGTGATCATTTTCTTTCTCACTCTCATACACACACAACACAGCAATCAAGTTTAAGGAAACAATCATCATTTCACTTGTTTTTCTATGAAATAAATGACCTTTGTCCAACACTTGTAAGGATCTTGTATGTGGGTTAGTGTCATATACAGGCCTTGCAGGTTACAAAGTTTTATATGTTTCATGCTGCACATATTTACCAAAGATTTTGTAAGTGTTTTCATTGTCATATACAAATCTTTTAGGATTCATATGAAAGATGTTAAAATGGTGTGTCTATACCTTTTCCATATGGGTTTACTTTTGTTCACTGCAAACGACGTGGACTTGATCAAAGCCCATTTCTCATGTGTACAACTAAAGACTCCTCTGTATGCTTCTGTTACACTAATTTATGCATTTTATATTTCGGCTTTAATAATTTTAGGTTATCAGAGGTAAAGAATTGCTGGAAAATAGAGCAGTAAATTTGGATCTTTGGTGGGATCCTGGACACTGACTAACAAGATGCAGCGTAGATAGGTAAATGGACATGTCTTCAGAAAACATGCAGACTGGCTAAATATTGTTCTACTACTGCTGCTACTACATGCACTTTCATATTGCAGGTATACAAAAGATAAATTGAATACATGGTGTTAGGACTGTCAAAAACAACTGCAGAATTAAGCTGCCACTAGATAGATACTCATTAAAAATGTCTTAGTTGTCCATGTTTTAGAATTATCTTAAACTTTATCAAATCTAGTCAAAGATCCCCTATTAATAAAAAAAATGCTATGTGGTGAAAAAGTAACTAGAAAAATTAAAATCACATTTGAAATCATAGTATTGTGACAATACTACAATGAGCCTATATTTAAGCACTAAAAGGCCTATTTTTAAGCACTAAATAATGTGTAAATACAAGGATGATTGTTTTACACGTTGACTGATTGTCTGCCTTTTTCTCAACCACACACTCTACTGCATCTAATTTGCCAAATATACTGAAATCTTAAAATATGACTAAAGAATCCACCATTCCAATCAAACCAACGATGGTTTTAAATCCCGCACAGTTCTTTATGAGGTTTTGATCATACCCGGTCTCCCATAAATTTCCCCATAGACGAGCTGTTGTAGTGATTATATTGCTAACCTTGATTTTGCCATGGCAGAACATGCCTCTAACACGTCTTATTGCAGTCACATGATGGAGGACTGCAATCTGTGCTTTTTACATGCCACAGATGAGGAGCAAGCTGCCACACTGGCACACAACTCCCAATATTTTCATCATCTCTCCACATTTCCTCTCCCTGACATTTTAAAGAAAAGTCTTGAGATGTATGATCTGAATGGAAATAAGAAATACAGACTTCCTCACACAAACCATTACTTTTTAATAAAGCTACAAGGAGGAGCTGGATTGGAGGAGCTGGAAAGTATGAAAAATAAATTTATGAATGATTAAGGCTACTTCTGACCTCAATTCAAACTTTTAAACTAGGTTACATTCATTGGCCTAAAGTATACACAAGTAAAGGTGAGTCAAACCATGCTTTGTAAAGTAACTAAATGCTTCTACCAAGATCATGTATACATTTAAAAACACAAAGGAATAAAACAAAAATGTATATTTACAATACCAACTGTGAGAAACTATATTCTGGGACTGTTACACTTTCATTTGGTGGTATTCACAATACAGTAATTAAGTACTGTAAAGATTCAGTACTTATGATATACAGCATACAGTATACAGCTGCGTCAACATGTCTGAACACTCACAGACAGTGGCTCTCTTTTTTTCTGCATCAGTAGAGGAAAAACAAAAGCTAAAACAAAGTCGCTACAACACAGTACTCAGGTTGGACCATAACACAGTTTAACACAGGTATTCAGTATACTGTAACAAAGTACAATAAAAAAAAATTAAATCTTTCCATCAATAGTAATGCAAATTAAAACTGGGAAAATATGTTTTATGTTCATTAAAGATCATCATAGTTTGCTATCAGCATCAACAGCTCTTCAAAAACACAAAGCATAGTAAAATATAAATGTAATATTTCTACCTCCTAAGTGCTTTATATTATGGAATCACTCACCCATTCAAACACACATTCATTTGAGGGTGTCTTGCCCAAAGGCACCACAACAGTATACATGCTGTTATGCTTAAATGTTTATTTAGAAAATGCTCTTGTTGTTTTTGTTGATTTAACTTCTTAGAGATGTGTCAAATTAGAATTTCTATTTAGCTTCTGTTTGAAATTTAATAAACAGTAAAAATGTCCATGTTTATAAATACTGACATTTACAAACCCTTTCAACAAACTCTCCCGATATTTAAGTATGGAAGTTGTAATCTACTTCTAACAGTGCTTACCAAGTCTAGTCCTACAGCAGTCACTAGCTTCCCTTAGTGAGTCTACCCTTTTCACAGCCAGTTTTAATTATCTCAGAGCAGGATCTCCTCACCTTATTAATGCCACGAATTCTGCCAAAGAACAAGAACTGCCTTTGGGGTTTCGGCGGGAGGAATTTCAGCGTAATATTTCCTACTTCTCCTGATCTGGTGGGTGGACAGTGAGACTTGCAGCTGCCGTATGAGCTCCAGAGGGTGGCACACAAGTTTTTTATGTTCTCATTTTTTGTCAAAGAACGTGTCACAGGATGCTTCAAAGTCTTCCTAAAAAATCAAGTTATTCCTGGTTTCGTCCCATTTTACCCGAGATCTAAAGCAATTTAGTATTGCTTTAGAATGTAATATAACTTTAGATTTGGTATTGCCAGGGTTTTATCTTAACAGTTTATTTAATTTTTTTTCATTTTGTGCCAGTATGGTAACATGACACTGCTGAACTCTACGTGAATAATACATTTCTAAAATAAAATAAAACTGAATGGGGAAAATACAGAGTAGTGAGCGGGGGGTAGGGGAAAATGGGAATGGCACCTTGAATGAAGGGCAAAATAAACTACTCAAACATGCATGAATCATTCATATTACAACTTCAAGTGAGTTAATGAATAGGGGAAACCCATTATAACAGTAAAAAGCTCAGGGTCAATTTAGCATTTTTATATCTGGTTTGGTAGTTGGCATTTTATGTCCTGCCTTTTTTTCTGGTTTAGTTAAGGCTTTAGTTCTGGTTCAGTCCTGGTTTAATCCTGATTTAATCCTAGTCTAGTCACAGTTTTGTTCTGGATAAAACCTAATTTAGCCCTGTTTTAGTTCTGGTTTAGTCCTGGTTTAGTCAGGATTTCATCTTTATTCATCCCTGCCTGGTTTAGCTTGGCAGACCTTTTTATAACCATCTATCTTGGTTTCTATCTTAATTTCTGGCATACTTGCTGCTGCAATCCCCACCCCACATGTAGTGCCACAAGAAGAACCCAGTAGAATCTCAGTTCAAAGTGTTCATCAAAATTCACAAGTGTAGTTTGCAGCGCTGAAGCCGACCTGCTGAGCTGTGCTGGAGGAAATCTATAGTAACAAATTAACTCCAAGTCTGATGAGCATGTGCAGAAGATAACAGGCGTCTATTAGCAGCCCCTCTCTCCTAATTGAAAAACACTCCTAATAGCATAAGTGCTGCCATGTGTGGGGCGATTAAATAATGGACCAGAGGGCACAGTGTCTTTCACCTGTGGTTCTCAAGCTGTGGTGCAAGTTTCTGATGAGGTTTTCTGATTGTTTAGTGAACCAGAGTTTTTCCTATGTCCACGAACTCAGACACGGTTAATAATTTCAATACTCAGAATGCACAAGGTAAGTGAGAAATAACTTTAGTCCACTGCAAGTGCAACCCCTTTAAAATTTATTAGCACTGTTTTTCAGATTATAAGACAGTAAAAATCAAGTACAGCACCTTTAAAGCATTTCCTTGTCTTCGCTATGCAGATTTCATACAGAATTAACCAAGTTTAGACTAAATATTGTGCTGGTTAAAGATGCACAATTTAACTTTTCTTGTTTGTGCTCAGAAGTAAATCACACTTTTAAAGTCTCAAATCTCCCAAATTTGTGCAATACATTCAGTTCATACAGTTGCAGTATGCTGTCACCATAAAGCTTACTAGCTCCCAGTGTGGTCTGGGGTCAGTACGGTACAGCTCTAGGCTTAGTTAATGACCAAAAGAGATGACTGGGCAAGAGAGAACACAGAGTCAAGTGAAAACAAAACAGCAAAAAATAAATACAAACATAAAATAATAATTCCTCACCAAACACTGACCGACACTGAATGATCTTGTGATAAACTGCTGTAATTCCAGTTATAGCAACTTTAATATTGAGTGCACATGCTCCACAAAACAAAACTAGCACAAATGCAACAGATGTTTCCCGTTTATGGATGTACGCCACTCACATATAAAGATCGAAATTATTATATTTCCAGTGCATAATGCACCTAACATGAGCCAAACTCAATGCATTACATTACATAATACATGACCCGCTCCAAGGCGGCCCCAAGCGAACCGTGCCAATGGAAAAGAGGCTTATGTAACTTTTCTGATAGAGGGTCCGCTACCTGCTTGTCTCCATGGAGATGTTACTTTTTCTGGAATGCTCCAGAGTATGGTCTTTAACTAATCGATCTCCATAGGGACAAGGAGGTGCCACAAGATAGACAAGGAAATGCCCAACTGTCGAATGCCATTAAGATGAATATTACACAAAAAACTGAATATTGGAGACTTTAAAAGCATGACAAAAATTTGAGCTAAGAAATAGGTTAAAATTGTCAGCTTTCTTATCTTTGAAGTAATACCTAATATAAAATATTTGAGAAGGGCATATTGGACCATCTAGCCATATTTATAGCTTTGGGTTTGAGGCTAAAAGGCATGTTTCAGACATGGCAGCGCTCTTACTTTGATCTTCCCCGCACTTGTCTGTCTGTGAGCCATTCAATAAAAAGTGAAAGCCTTCTTCATCACTCAGACCAGAAGATTGTGCTACATTTGGAGTATTGTGATGCAAATAGCTACAGACACCACCACCTCACAACACTACTCTGTGAGACATGGGCCCAAATCAATTCTCTCTTACATCTCCCCAATGAAGACTGCTTCAGTAGTATAGCACTTATAACATACTATTCAGTTATATGGATGGGTGGGTGACATTGACAGAAATGTATATTTAAATTTATTTGAGTATTAACCTGATGACAATACAATGTGTAGGGTCTCTCTGATTGGTTAATCTACCCTTTGAAATCAAGGAGACAGGATACAGTTCCAGATCAACTCGTCTTTGCAAAGTTATTTTGCCAAAGCGTGTGGTTCTGGCTGGCCAGATAAAGTAATAACCACAAAAGTACATAAATCTCACTTTATAACCTGTTTTGAAAGATTGCTTTAAGTGCATGTTCCTTTTGCAGCCTTTTTGATTCATTTTTATTATAGGTGATATATTCCACATTATAATTTTACATATCTTGAGAATAATAATTATCTCACACCCATACGTGCTATAATCAATCATCTAAATGCATTTCAAAATATCAAGCTCAGATGGTGTGTATATTTAAAAGCAGAAAAATTTTAACGATTTTTAAGCAGTTCGATTGATACAGCGGGTCTTCATTTTTCTTACATGACAAATCACCAAATCACATGGTTCTGGCAGTGACCCAACCCAAATGTGACCTTCTCATTTTCACTGATGATATACTGGTAGATGAACTAGATGAATGTTTGGATTTGACATATGATATTTGGCTAGCTGTGTAAAACTATTACAAAAGTGTATTTGTAATGTCAGCCAGGCTCAACAAATACTGAAAGAGCATCTGGTCTCTGGTGAATATTTACCTTTCTAAAAAACACTAAAAACTAAATTTCTATATTAGGTGACGATACTGAACTGTAGACAGGAAAAGAATCCACACAGAAAAGTCACAGATGAGACTCTGTACCTCTGATGGGCTATTAGTTATTCTAGCTAACAGAAGCCCCATTAGCTCTGCCATTTAACCACGTTCTTGCACCAAAGCCACAAGATTGATATGCCGACCATCTCGCCTCCAGCTTCCCTTTCCGCGTGAGAAATGCCCTGCCACACACAATCTGACAAAGAGCTCATTTACCTGTGTACCACATGGAGAAAGGTGTGGGATTGTGACATGGCACAAGGAGGGAACAAGCCAAGATATCATCACTACTACTACAACTACTACAACTACTAGAAATTTAATTTCTCTCCAGCAACTAGGTCAGGAATCAAAATACAATAGACGTTTCACAAAAACTCCGGAGGTGTAAGTTTGGGCCAATCAGCGAAGCCAATCAGCGAAGAGCCATATATTCAGGGTTGTCAACAATTCCCAAGACTGAGGATTTAAAGCCAGAATTAAGAGAATGTTTGGTGAATTTCATCAAGGGGAGAGACATTATTGCCCTTCTTTCTACAGGATTTGGAAAAACTTAATATACCAGTTAGCCCTGTTAGCGGTGTATTACATAAGTGACTACCAAATAGCAGCGAGTGATTAAATGATAAAAAGTACCCACCTACTGTCGAGCGAATGAATTCTAACAATGCAAGGTCACGCGGTTTCTACAAAGTGAAACCCGCTGATGAATCAGGCTAGCCTTTGTTCCCTATTAGTTAAAGTTAAAAACCTTTCTATTCCAGTCACAAGGTGACTAAAATTGATGTTGAAATGATATGGTGTAGCCAGGACACACCATAATGTTACATATCAGTTTTATCCAGCTTTTCTACAACATTTCAGACATGATCAACCTAACACAATGAGACATGTCAAGCTCTGGATACAGTCTCCAGTTGAGGACACAGAGAAAGTGGGGCCTGAGTAACGCTCAGTACATGGCCTCTTTCTGACTTAAGACATATAATACAATGATTTATAGAGTCTGTGTAGAATATAGGAAATGAGTGGTGTGGCAGTGCAAGATAAAACTTCCCTCACAGAGCAGAAGCGACAGACAAAGAGTGGGAGAAAGATGTCGCACTAAAATGTCTCCTACAGGTATAGCTGCGAGAAATCTTCTAATACAATTGTCCCGACCAAACCTGTCCTTAATATCCATGCTGACGAGAAGCGGAGCGAGCAGGACTGTGCAGTGGAGCTACTACAGGTAAAGAGGTCATAACTGTCTATGCAAAGTTGCTAGTTTGAGTCCCAGTGTTCTTGTTCATACAGTCATGTCCCTGGGCAACACATTTTGCCAACTGTGCCTTTACTATGAGTGTGATTGGAAGTACTAATCCAGTTTTTTCATTTCTGATACTGATTCTGATACTATAGCAACCGATACCAGTGTAGAGACTGAAAACAACATTTATTTCCTTAAAACAAAAAGTATAAAATAAAGACAAAACTGATCCAAATGGATTATGTAGCCATCATTTATCACACTAGAAACCACTGAACAACTTTGTATATATAAAATTTCAAACATTATGGGCCAACTATGAGCTGTAATCAGTCTTATTGCATAAATTTATATGTCCAGGCTGAACCTATATTTTTGAAGCCAATATCTGATATAGCAACTTTTTTCAGTATGTGCACTGATATCCGATACCAGTATCAGATCTGCGCATCTCTAATTGGAGGTAGTTTGAAAGCAGAATGCCTACTCCAATGACAGTGTCTGTCAAGGAGGGCATCTGATATAAAACAAAAGTGCATTATATAATTTTTTTTTGGTGGGGGGTCTGTCACCTGCAAGTCTCTCTGCTTTACCTATACTGGCATTTAGGCTTGTCAAAAGTACTGAAAATCAGATACTAATCAATTATAAAATTAGTATCGAGAGACTACATATAAGACCAGATGATAATATAAAAGAAATTACTATTGTTTAATACTGAAAAACTGCATTCAGTGGTCTAAAGAAAGAGTGATTTTTATCATTATTTTTTACCATTCTGGTATTGGAATCAGTATTGAGCACTAATGGCATTTAACTGATTTGGTAGGGTATACAGACAAGTCTTCATACAGACAAGCAGATGGCACCATTAGGCAAAGTTACAGGTCAGATCTGTGTTTTTGATTGTATGTTTGAGCCAAACAAACAAACAAACAAAAAAAACAAGATAGATCAGTATAATCCCATACTGTGGAACTTTGAGCAAAGCATTACCATTATGGAGACTTGCAGGTAACTGACCCCCATCAGAAAAGTTATATAAAGGCATATTTCATGGTTTTTGTCTAGCACAGCTCAAAAGAAAGTAGGTTTTGTTAAATTAAAAAGGAAAAATACAAGACCGTAAAAGTCAAATTAAACGCGAGTAGATTGATCTGTCTCAGTGTCCAATGTCTCAAAGCAGTTCTGTTCAGGGTGACTCATGTGAAGTCCTGCTGCCCCGAGCTTGATTCATTCATTCATTTTCCCCAGCTTATCCTTATTCAGGGTCAGGCTGGCTGGCACCTGTCCCAGCTGACGGAGTGTGTGAGGGGGGCACGGAGGAGGAGGCGGGGGGCACCGGGACAATGGACAATTAATCGAGAGAGCTGACACTGTGGGTACAGCCAAACTCAAGGCTAAATCTGTGCCGCTCCTATCAGAGGGGGCAGGGTACAAATGTGGACTTTAGTGAAATAAGGCTACAATGAAATGTGTTTGAATAAGAAGTTATAAAGGTTTACAACATCTAAAGTTTAATAAGAAAACATGACTTGTTGAACTACTGCTAATTACTGCTGCTACTAACATAATTTCCGTGACATTGCTAATGCCATTGCCATCAAGGTCAAATAATTTAAGAATAACAATGAATGATAGAGTGAAAGAAATGTTGTTTAAATAACAAGTTACTTCCTACTTAACATTTCTATTAATTATTGTGAATGTTGTAAGTATAGAGCAGAGGGTGATGGTAGGCCTGTCATGATAATTAGTATATTGACTTATCATCTTATATATATGAAAACTGGAATATTTTGGAGCTTAATATTTGCCAAGTGTACAATTTCTTTGCAAAAATGTGGAGCTTTTGGATATTTTTGTTATAAAAATAGATTAGAACTGTAGAACAATGAATAACGGTCATTCCACGCCATCTAAACAAATGGCCCACGCACTTCAATCTCAAAAAATTTAGAAAAAATTACCAGCTGGTCCCTTACTATCATGTACCAACTCTGTGAAGTTTTAGTAATTTTCAATCAATACTTTTTAAGTTACAGCTCATTTAGTGAGGGGAGTATGTGTCAATTTATGGGCCAAAAATGCACGTCATTTTTTCTCGGCTGTTTTCACAGCTTGATATCTCCATAAGTAGCACACATACAGGGCTGAAATTTTGTAGGCTTGTAGTCCTCTACTATGTGATCAAATAACATCAATCGAAAGTTTGGTATCTCAACTCATTGTCATTTTTTCTGAACTTAAAAATGGAAAAAAAGCTTTTTCATTTCCATGGCATACCATATTTAGCCCCTTTTTAAACCTACTTGTAGGTGTAGTAGACCCTTAAATATTTTTGAGGATCAAGATATGTACTAGGACTGTTAAAAAAAAACACCAGATGTTGAAAATTTGAAAAAGGTTCAATATGGTTCGATTTTCACATGTAATTTTGGCATGCGGGTAGTGATAAATAATTGCCCATGCCTAATAAAAAACATAAAAATAATTTACTGGGATTATCTGGGTTTATTGTTATTCAGTCACTAACAAAGTAGTTTCACTATTATTGTTTATTGCAATATATCTCTGTACAATATATCATGTTTCAAAATGTGTTATCTTGACAGGCCTAGGTGATGAGAGATAGGGGGTAGGTAAAAACTGAGATTTTCAGGGCACTCAAATGCAGGGTGATACAAGATTACTCAACATACAGGTTTGTGTAAGCAAACTGTTAGGGAATACCATGTTCATTAAAGTAGATTTTTAATATGTCCCCTTTAAGCATAATACATTCTATTAAACCAATTATCTTCACTATTTTGCACTTCCTTCCAAAATCATTAGAAATCAAGTCACTAGCCTGCTTGCCTCACTTTCTCAGTAAAACACAGAGGGAGCTACAATGTCTTGGCTAACATATCCCTACATACAAGACAGCTCAGGCAGCTGCTGGGTTCACCATGGGGACATTAAGCTGTTTTACATGACTTCAGTATTGAAGGCAACACTTTACCCTGACACTAAACAAAATGATAGGAATCAGTCTGGATGCTTTGGCCTGTGTTTTGCTCTGTTTTGTTGATGTAGGTTAATTTAGGTCAGTAAGGCACAGTTCATGAGGATGGCATTTACACTCACAGAGTCTCATTTGCTTTCGCCAAGAGCTCGCAGAGGCAGTGATTTGTTGTTTTAGGTGACTTCTGTTAGAAATTGACACTATACAGAAATGATTTGGATAGAACAACTACTGGTAAGTGTGTATGAGTAAGTGGACTGTAAACAGGATGTTTGGTGAGCAAGAAGAAAAAGCCATTACAAGTGGGATACATTGCCTAAAATGGAGCAAATTGATGCATGCCAGTAACAGCAATCAGACAATATGATGTAAATACAACAGAAATGTGTTGTCTTTAAATGTATGTGTTTGTATTTGTATTTTGTCTATTAGCCAAATGTGAAATCATGGTTTTTGTCTTCATTTTTTACAGGCTCATTTTGCTGCAACATTGATTATATTATTCAAATTTCCAAAAAAGCGGCCCACCTCCAGGCCCTATTAACCCTGATTTCGTAGTAGTTAGTCCAGTGCCCTCATTATTGCATTATTCATTTTTTTTTTTCTAGTGTGGCTACATTTGTGCCCTGACTGAGTTCTGTCTTCAGTTCTAGCCAGGCATATTGAAGTTAAGCCCCAGTCTATATTTAGTAAGCTTTTTGTTCTCAAAGAAAAGCTAAATATAAATGTTTTTTTTCTTTTTTCTGTTTGACAAAGACTGCGATGGGCAGGGGAAAGCAAGCCAGGCAAACATCCCAAACAAATGGACAAACCAGAAGGGGTCGTGAACTTTTGTGCTTTGTGGTTTTGCAGTACACAAAACAGCATCCAATATTTGAGATTTAATTTGTGCCGTTAAGCTGAAACTCATTCTGGCCAATACAACTTTACCCCAAAAATCTCTGAACAGCATAATGCAGCCTGAGAGCTATTCCTGCAGTAGAGCTCCATTGCCAAACAGGGATGAGTGCATAATTTATCTTTTATTTGGCCGAGGGCTTTTATTACGCTGCGTTCTGCCTGCTGTGACTGCATGAAGTCAATTTGAACTAACTAGCGAGTAAAACCTTAAACACACTATCCCTCGAGGTGGGGAAGTGGATGGGAATACATACATAGTTAGTTTATATGACTCTCAATATTTACAGATGCACAACTACACAGAGTATACAGTAATTCTCACAAGACACAAGACGAACGCACAAGGGATGGCCACCTGCACAGTAACTGGATCCCATACATCATAATCAGGACAGATGGTCATTTGAGCAATTAACCAACTGGCTAATAAAATGCAGGGCTGTTTTATGCCAAAAAGGAAAGGTAAAAATTTCATAGTTGCTTGAAAGCCACTTTATTTTGTGGGCAGAAAAGCTGTTGCTACACTCCAAGCTGATGGTGTGTATATTTTAGCTGTAAAATATGATTCAGAACAGCAGCTGGGTAATCATATGGAAACAAATAGATGAGGCATATTGCAAATACAGTCACTGTGCATGGAAGCTCCTTACCAGTGGTTCTCAAACTTTCTGAGAAGGGCCTGAACCAAGATTAAACCAGGCCAGAAACCAGACTAATTAGGATAAACCATCCTACACTAGAACTAAACTAGCAGTATTGTTTCTAGCAATAAGTCTGTCTTAAAGATGCACAACATAATTTTTCTGTTAGAGGCTCCGCAAAATTATGTTGACGTGGAGATGCAAATCCACTCACAGCAAGAATGCTTTTTTTTCCAAGATTATTTTGACCACTAAACACACTTGATGATAGATTCTTTTAATTCCATACTGTAGAACATTACAGAGAAAGCAATAACAGAAGAGTTACATAATCCAACTTTTAATTAACATTAATGAAAACTTTAAACCTGACCTTAGTCAAACTAGGATTGACAGGAGTTAACAGTAAATAAATGAAGCCTAATCCAAACTGAACAGGGACTTAACTGGAAGTATAACTAACCAAACCAGCACTCAAGCAGACATGAACCAGAAACCTAAATAAGCATGTAACACAAACATAATCAGTAACCTATTTAAGCCAAAATCAGAGCTAATGTGAGCCTAATTCTAAACGTGGACTTATCTACAAGCTCTTACCAAACTACAACTACTACAACTACTTACCAAAACTCTACAATAATCTATTTCAGTTTTGTAGTGTAAAAAGTTGCAAACAGCGGTGGAGCCTTATCACAGTTTGAGAACCACTGCTTTGTACACACCAACACAGACAGAGGAGAAAAGAAAGTCAATATCTTTTTTCCTCTTCCACAGATTGTTAGAAAATTTACCTCTCATGCCGCGCAGTGGAAATGGATTTTGGAGTAGGGGGGCAACGGTCATACCTCACATTCCCTGGAGCCTGAGATGGTGTACGTGTACGGTCCTGTTCCGTTAACCAACACGTCCATAGTCTCTGAGTGGGACGGCTTGTAGTCCACATAGTACTCTGCAGTGGGGAGCTTAGGGAGCGCTCTGCTTCTCTTGTCTTTTTCTGCCTCTTGTTAACCGCTGCTGAACGCTGCTGGAGTTGTTTGATACTACTGGGATAGCGCTTCCAAGAGACATAGATAACAAGGAGAATTATAGCCACTGATAGGAGCAGAGCCACGCTACCAGCTATGATCTTGTGGAAGGACACAAATTCGCTATCGGGTAATGGGATAGTTGGGGAGGCCTCGGTGGGGCTTGCAGTAGACGTAGGGGGTGCAGTAGAGGTGGCTGTCCTGTTGGAGATAGGCGTATTATCCACAAAGGGTTGAGTGGGCAGAGGCACAAGCTTGGGTTTAAACGTGCTTGTGACTGTTGTGGTTGTGGTGGGGTTAGGGCTTGGAGTTGGTCTGCAAATATTGTAAGTCTCCACAATATCGCTCACTTTCTCGCCTTGGGATTCTTTTGGGCTGGCGCATATCATAGCGGTTTCCTTGTTACCCTTAAAGGCCTTTAACCAAGCCGCAAGAGGGCAAATGTTTGGGTTGCAGTACCAAAGATTCCCAGCTAGACTTATGGTAGTGAGAGAGATCCACGTGTCCACGGTCTGCTGCGAAATGTTGGTGAGCTTGTTTGAATCCAAGTTGAGAGTTTGGAGATTCGGGAGGCATTGGAAAGTGCTCGGGTCTAGTTCTTCTAGTTCATTTCCTGAGAGGTCCAGCTTTTGCAAGGAAGTCCACATCCATGGCGGGCCCTGGGTTAGCAGTCTTATCCGATTCCACTGTAGGTATAGTGCCCTCAAGTTGGTCAGCCTTGGAAAGTGTGCCAGATTTATTTTGGAGAATTGATTGTGCTCCAAGTGCAATTCAACTAGCTTAAGGAGTCCAGCAAAAGCATTCCTCGTCAAGCTACGTAGTCTGTTGTAGCCAATATCAAGAAATTCCAAGTTGCGACACTCAAGGAAAACCTTCATAGGGATAGTCTTTAAGGAATTGGATCGTAAGTGCAAACTCAACAGTTTTCTTAAGCCCACAAACTGACTGGGCTGGAGAACTTGGAGCTTATTATAAGAAAGGTCAAGGTTGCGCAAATTGGGGACATCATGAAAAGTGTTATTTTTCAGAACCGTGATTTTATTTGAACTTAAAATGAGTTCTTTGAGTCTCCGGATACCATGGAAAGCCTGTCCATCCACAGCGGTGATGTAGTTGTGGTCGAGATAGAGCCAGACTAGTTGGCTCAGGCCGGCAAACTGGTGAGAGCGGAGGTTCATGAGGCTGTTGTAACGCAGGGACAGCCCTTGTGTGGTGACTGACACGTTCCTGGGCACATCTCGAAAAGCGTTGGACTCGCAGTAGATTATTTTCCCATCGCATCTGCAGCTTAGGGGGCAGGGGCGCTCCCGGGGGCCACTGGGGGCAGCAAACAGCCAAGCGGGCACAGCCAAGATGAACACAAGCCATCTGAACAGCACTGCCAGCCCTACACACATAAAGAGAGAGGAAACTAATTTGGTGAAGAAACCTGCACTCAGCATTCACAGAAACAAATGGAATAGAGTAGGCAATGAAGCAGGAAATCAAATATTACAACCAACCAGTGTCTCTATAGCTGTGAGGCGCCATCTGCATACTGCCCGTGACAAATAGACACTTGCATGTTATCACAAAGTCGTGTTCTTGAGACATGGCAGCGGCTAAGTGATAACCGGGAGCATCAGGCGTGATTTGTCACAGAGTTGGGGGGGAAAAAGTCCCTCTCCACAGCCTGCAGTCATCACTCAGAATCCGCAGGGGGCAAATACCAAACGTCCCCTTTTTTAAGTTAATCTAATCAGGAAATCAGACAAGACTTCAAACAATTCCCGTTACATTACTTGAGTCGCACTTACCCATATTGGCACAGTGTCTTCTCCCCCTCCGCTGCTTCACGGCTGGCTGTTGCATGCGTCCCGGCTCCACATGTTAGAAGCACTCGGCGTTGTGTCCAAATAGTTGGACATGGACCCTGGTACAATGTGTGCGCGCGCCGTGAATACAGCCTCTTTTAGCGCGACGCTGCAGCCCGGGTCCCCCCTTCGCGCACACAGCCACACACCTGTCGGAGATGGAAGTAGGTCCAGAAGGTGTGCATTCAACCTTTATGCCTTTAGTTTCCACAGGCGCCGTACAACAACGACTCGCTGCATATTTTAGTCCGTCACTCTGTCACTAGAGGAGCTCAAGCTTTTTTCCTCTTGAAAATCACATTGTCTAAAAGCTGTGAAAACATTTAAAACCACGAGATGCCAATTGTTGAATCTAGACTGACTGGAAGAAATATGAAAAGCATTCAAGTGAAGAGGTACAAAGTGGTCCGGAGCAGGATAAGTTAGCTGTGTCCACGCCTGGATGATGGCTGAGGGGCTGAGGGAAAAGGCGCAGTCTTCAGTGGATTACGCCGGTTGACCGCGGCATCAAGAATAAATCAGTTGTATAGCAACAGGAAAGATGCTGGTGTGGGATTATGGCGAGTGCACTGCTGCTCGTTCCTAGACCCCGTACGCCCTCTGCTGGACATTCCGATGCACCACAATGTGAACCCACGCGAGCAGCACGAGCAGGGAGCGTGTCCATCACGGGAAGGACAAGGTCGGGAGAAAATCTTTTCCCCTACACTTTGTAGTTTGATTTAAAAAAAAAAAAACACCGTTCATGTAGCGATCATGGAGTTGAACTGAATAAAGCACAAATGACAGCATGCCATGTGACAGCACAAGAAAATATTAAAACGGCCCGTTCAACATTGAAAGTTTGCATATGCATAGCCCACATGTACTAGACATCATTACACAAAGACCCGGATCTTGTGATTGCACGTTGAACTTTATTAAATGACTATCAGATAAGCGATTTATTATCATAAAGTAATAACATCGCAGACATTGATCTGCTCAAGCTGCACATTAGGCTATTGTAGGCCTAACTTTCCCAGTCTTGGTATTGGCCTAGTTTAGTCCGGTCCAGTGCGGGTGTCTTAGATGAATTTCAGTCCTTATTGTCTAGTCTAGGACTATATTTTGTCTTGCTTTTGATCTTAGATAGTCAGATATTTTCTGTTTTCTGTTTTTGCCACAGTTGCTGGAGTCATTAATTGATACATGTTGTGTGATCACAGAAGCTGATGGCTATCTAATTCAAATGAGAAGATGACATTAATCAGTACTGTAATGCATCAGAAAATCTTGACTGACAGTAATTCCTGGAGCAAAACAACAGATGGTGTTGTGCTACATGTGCTTATTTTTAAGTTATTTTCTGTTAGAAGTTGTTATTTTAATTAACACTATAAAAACACAATGGGTTATTAAAACACACTGCCTATCAAAAAGCATTATGCACAAACATAGGGTGCTTTTAAAATCCCATAATGGGGCTTTAAGTCTAGGTCAAAGTCATCACTTGTAATGACTCCCTCAGCCCTGCCTCTGAACGAGCTGCATAATTACCAGTAATAGACATTAATGAACATTTTAGCCTCCATCACAGGCAGTTTGTGACAAAAATGTGAGAACAGGCAAATAAAGCAGCGTCGCCAAGTGCATCGACAGCACATACTGATGCTGTTACTGTTAGATCAATGGGCTAACACGAGGTGAAGGACGGACCAGCCACACTCAAACACCAGGTACATCCAGAGGACAGGCTCGCCCTAATAACTTAAGTCTTAAGCACACACAGAGGAATGACTAAGGCTGACTTTACAAAGATTCACTTAGGCCTATACAGTATTTAAGTGCATTTTTAAACTGAAAATGAAAATACTTGAAATTATAAAAGAAACTAACTTGTTGCTATAATTTACCTTTTTTTTAGTCTAATATCTTTTTAAGTTACAAAATAAGAACATTATATTTTCCCACCACCTTACTCTACAGTTTTTCTTTTTACTAAGCACAATTTAACTTTATTGACAGTAGAACATACTTTACCAGGTATGTTTGTAAATCCCACCATTATTCATATTAAAAAAAACAGTCTTGTTGCCTGGGGAAGAAACCTCTGCTTTTGTATTGGCTTCACTTTGAAATGAAAGTTTTTGTTCTGTTTATTTTATGAACACACATACATGAATATCAGGAGACAAATACTATTCCCTTCTGTAACACTTCAGATGCACATGGTCCCACATTGGTTCACATCGAGTCCCAAAAGAAATCTGGCATGCCCTACTTTTTACAGTGTATCTATGGTCCCTGCTATCACTGACAGGTATAAAATAATACATAGCAAAATGTATGCTTGAATAATTTAGTGATTTACAGCATCTAGGTTGTGGGTTTGATGTTTCGGTGGGCTCACTCTGAATGGGGCCTATACGCTTATAGTGATTCTGTGGCTGGATTCTCTCCCTCCCACCATACAAAGCTATATAGAATAAATGCTGCACTTCCAGACACACAAGTTTAGTAGAAAGTTGGCATCAATCATTCATTATCGCATGTTTTTTAAGTATGTAGAGAGCTGCAGCTTAAACCTAAGTAAGAGTTTCATAACCAGGGTTAGGGAGACCCCACCCCCCGCTTACTAAATAATTAGATCATACGTATCGGGGTCCTTGAGTATGATGTAAAGCTTAGGGGGTACTTAGGGAACCACTGCCCAAGGCTATCGGTCAGTATTGGTTACTTTCTTATAGATTCATGTTGCCCCAGCCTCATACTTGTTATAATACAGCAGGACTCTGTGTTAACCTTGTCACCAACTGGGGACAGGACAATAAACTATAGAGATTAACACAGAAGACAATAATGGTTCATGGTACATTTTGTATAATTGTGATAATCACCAACAAAGACGATCATAATTATACCACCACACTGTACCTGATCCATTTTGTTCTCCTCTAAAGCATTGTTGTAATCTGTGTCTACAATAGTTCAAGGTGCAACGTTTCTGGTGGAGGGTCCGTCACCTGCTTGTCTTCATGGAAATGTTATTGCTTTGACTAAAATGTTCCAGGGTAGAGATTCAACCTATCTATCGCAAGGGAGACAACTATAGTCTACATTCCAGATCAGATCTGTGGAGACGCAATCCTATTTACAGAGAGATTTATTGTATTGGGCAACAGGAATGAATGTTATGACTGAATGCTAGATAGACGTGTTTAATACATTCCAGGCAAAGCAATAACATCTCCTTGATGACAAACAAGTGACAGACTCTCTGCTAAAAAAGTTGCGCAATGCATCTTTTAACACATTAGCATAATAAGATGCTATTCATGTCTTTATAAGTCAAATTTTTTAACAATCCGAAATAATAATAAAGTTACAGTGATATTATTGTTAATTGCAGTTATTTTGGCCGTGACAATCGTGACACAAAATTTCAATATTGTCCAGAGCTTATACCACCAACAAGCCCTGTTCAGATACAACAGGAACATCATAGAGTAATTAGAGGAGGACTGAATGGCATTTTTCAAACAAACTCTTTCTGAGCTACTTGTTTTCCACTTGTTTTCCTCAGCCTTATCTTGTATTACTCTAAGGTCAAACAAGCCCAGACACGATCGGAATACAACAGTGACGAATGGGCCCACATCAAAATGCCAGCAGCACAGCGTCTTTAAAAGAGATACACTCATGTCATATTAAACAACAAAGATATCGTAACTCCATATGCATTCTCCTCACTTTGCAAATAACTCAGCCACTAAATTGCTTCCTATGAAACTTTAATGACTGTCTGTGAGTGACTGAGCCCTGAATAATACAGGACGAGAAGGCCCTGCTTTTGCAACATAATGAATCCCGGAGCTAGTCGGTGTAGAGGTGTGTAACAGCGCCAATAATTAGGGCATTTTAAAAGACTTGACGCAGGTCCACTTTACCTTGGTCTCCTGTAGCTGTAATTACATAGCAACAGCTAAACACTACTAAAAAGAGGTCTACTTGAAAAGCTGTCACTTTACTCACTGTTTCAATAAATCACACACACAAATCAGACCAAAATGCTTTCTTTGTTTGGATTATGCAGTTGACCTTGAAATTGGGCTTGTCTTCCTTGCCGACTACTGACTGTGTCGCTGATTCAAACTTTCTCCACTTTTAAACCTGGAAGCACCAAGTAGTTTTCTGTGATTGCAAAGTAAAAAAATGATTCCCCTGAACCTTTGATTTTTGATTTATATGCTGTTTTATTTTGGGGGTACTTTGAGAGTTGCTGAGTCTCTGAACGTGCATAGATTTAAGTTAATGATAGATACAGAGGTGACCGACTTTACACAGTTCAAGTAAATTTTTAGGTAACTAAAGGACAAATGCTTTAACTTGTTGCCAGATCAAACTGTTACATTAATGTATAGACATTCTGGCAACTGTCTAAATAATAACAAAACCAGGACTTGGGCAAATCTACATTTAATGTTAACATGTTAGGCAATTTAACAGAAATAAGTAACATTTTTAGTCCGTGTAATAGTTAAATACATAATTTGGGGTGTTTGAAGGGCCAGTCTGTGGAAAAAATAAAAATAAAAATAGCAAAATGGTTGTCTTCAACCTGGAGAGAATTCTTCTGGAAAACCCTGGCTCTCTTTCATATAATGTTAAATAATTTTCTATGTTATTATACCGCCTTATTTCAATAAGCAAGAAAAAAAAGCATAAAAACAACAAAAGCTTTTTGATCTGATTCACTATGTGTAACTTTTCTGGTAGGGAGTCTGACAGACATTATTGCTTAGCTTGGAATGTTACATGGCAATAGTAACAATCTCGGCCTAGTAGCTGCACTTGCTTGACTCTATGGAGATACATATGTTTATTTAACTACTATTGTATTTTTACTTTTTCATTTTTAGGTATAATGTTTGATCAAGCTGTTCTGTTTTGATTCACATTAGCATCTCAATTCTCAGTAGCAGGTGAAGTAGTTGTTGCTGTTACTTTATCCAGCGGCCTTGTGTTTGAGGACACAATGAAGCCCGGGAGATCTTCAGAGTGCTTTGCTGCCAGTGCATTATAAACATGGCGATAACAGGCTGCTAACCACTGTGTATAGTTCCTTGCAAAAGGAGTTTCATACAGAGTGAATATCAAAAGTGTCAAAAGTTTCTTCCATCCATAACGCAAAGAACAACCATACAGACTGGAACACTGGGTAAACAGAATGTGAACATGTGATTTTGGGCTATTTCCTACAACATTTATGAGATTGTGTGCTGCCATTGTCTTGAGGTAAAATCTGGAATAGTGTGTGGGACAATGAGAAGTTGATAGTAATGAGGGCGGACAGGCTTGTTACGGCAGACTAGATGTGACCCTAATCTAACATGGCTCCAGAGACATATTACTGTAGTGTGGTATATGTCTTACATCAGTCTCTGCCTCGGCAACCGTCCAGCTGCAGGTGATAACAGCCCATTGTGCCAGCGCCTCACCGTTTTGCATCAGAATCCAATTGGAAGATCGCGTCTCGTCCCCAAAATGGTTTCCTATTAAAACACAAGAAAGACATTTGCAGTCACAGCTTGGCAGATATTTTGATCTGGAAGAGAGACAAGTGTATGTATTCTGTTTGGTTAATAGAAAATGCATGGGGAATGTGCCAAAACATGTCATTCAATCACATTTACTATTCCCGCTGTTGCATAGTTGTTACAGTTATCAAATGTAAAGGACGCAAAGGGGCATTGTCAAGCCTGTGTTATGCAGAGTGTGGATGGTTTAGGGCTGGAAAAATCCTGGGGGAGTTAACATTTTTTATAGCAAAGCTGCAATTGAAATGTCAATAAGGAACAGTTTTATGGTTTAGAAACATATATCACATACGAATTACTACTGGTGAAAATTGGTAAGATTCTGCTGTCACATGGATCTTTTGACCTTTCAGTTTGATAGTGTTCTTCTTGTATTTGATAATAATATAAAATATATATAATAATGAAACCACCTCTAGAGCCAGTGGTTCTAAAACTTGTCACACGAGAACTTTATCATGCATGAATTAGTGTTAAACATAGTCTAAAATTAAACTAACCCATGAATGAGGTAGTTCTTAATCATGGCTAATGCAAATTTGTCTTTAAAAAATCTAGTGGACATCTTGAAATCTTGAAGAAACATCTGCAAAATGTGATAAAACAGTGGTAGAGGATGTAACATTCCATTGTGCCAATATAGTCACATGTTGAGACAAAAACACAAAATGAAAAATGACTAAAAATCTCTGGTTATAAGATTACATTTCCCAGCTATTGAATTATGTTTTAACTCAGTAAAACCCAGGATTGTTCGGAGAGGGAAGCTAAAGGTCAAGGTTAGATCCCTGAGAAGCGGAGTGCATGTCTGGGATCCATCCATCATGTCTGTATTAGTGACAGTAAAGCTCCAGATTAGAGTTCATATACTCGTTCACATTCACCTTAACACAGCGGGCAGGAAGCTGCAGCCGCACACTATGAACTAAATGGGAGGAAGCAAGTGTGCATGTAAAAATACTGTTACTGTGATATACATGCAGCTATCTTTACAACTACTGCTAAGGTCAAGTGCTCACCACAGTGGTATGAGCTTTAAGGATTTGTACTTATAATATGTCTAGCAGTGACACAACTAATGACTGCTGTCATTACAACCTTGTATGGATCACCATTGCAAAGATCAATCAGTCAATCTTTATTTATAAAGCCCTTTACAGCACTCGGGGTGACCAAAGTGCTTTCCAATAAAATCAACACCACATAAAATATGCAAAACATTAAACAGTGAAATAAAACAAATGTGCAAATTGTCACTATATTGCTGAGTATTAAAAGGAGATCTGAACAGAGCCCTTAGAGCCTGGATTTAAACAGGCCAAAGTCTTGAAGATTACTCCTACAATTGTGACTAAAAATACTAAAATTAGTTGATGGTTCAATCCCCATTTCAACATACTGCTGTTGTTTCCTTGGACAAGACATATAGGCCTAATTGATCTTAAACCTCTAATGTCCACTGAATTAATATATATGAATGAATGATTAACCAAAAGAGGAAGGACAATTACCTACAATCAATTTTGCAACTACCACTAAGATTCTGCCACCATCGTGACAATTTGAAATCCCAAAGCACAGTTTCCTCCAAAAAATGTGCAGATAAATAATACATCTTCTACCACCGCATGAACACTTTTTGCTTCAAATATATCCACTTCTATTTGTCTAGATTATCTGATTCAGACATTATCTAAACTGCACCTTGATTTTCCAAAAGAAGATAAGATGCTTTTGATGCACTGATAGCAGCTCTCAGACACAGAGAACAATCCATCCCTCTTCTCAAATGGTATTCTTTGGCCTAAATTTCACACATGCTTCGTCTCGCTATTTTCTGCACACCCCTGCACGGTTTACCTCAGTTTTTCCTGAATGACATGTGATCTCCTGAGACACGTGCGCGAGAGGAGTCCTTTGAGGGGCAGATTTGGTTTTGACATTCAATAAGAGAAAAGTGTGTCAGTGAACGCGCTCTCGGCATTATCAGATATAACCATCCCGCTGTGGTATTAACAATCACACCTTGCCTTGATCCTGGAATTATCCCTGACTCCCACTTAGTATTGATAGCTAGTCATTGTGTGGTAAAGGGCATTTTAGATGGGTTTCCTGTCTTTTTAACTGAAAGCAGGCGCTATATCAATGTCAAAAGCTCAAAACATGTGTGCATTTCTCTTTGTGTGCACAAGGGGTTGCTGTTACCTTGCACTGAAACTCATTTAAAGCTAGGCAAGGTTCTATCTGATTAAAAGCAGCAAGAACAGCAAAAAAAAATTAAAATCGGGAATCAAAAAGCAATTAGGGTAAACAGTCCCCCTGGTGTCTTTGTTTTTACTTAAACTGCAGATACATTTTGTTGGACTGGAAATCACCAATGACCAGCAAGAATCTTAATCAATGAAACGCCAGAATTGCATTGGAAAAAACTTTGCAGACTGAAGATTTGGCGTTTGAGACGTGTGTCCCTGAAGACAACAGCACGCCTCATTTGCCTTCACATAAACAAAATGCATGCTGTATATTACTTTAATGACTAAACAAATCTAATAGCTGTATTAATTTTAGCTGCCTTTCCCCGAGGCAAACAACCAACAAGCTAATTTGCAAATAAGGCACAGAGACGCAGACAACATCAACAGCTTATCAAATGCTAATTATTACGCAGCGCAAACGAGCTTGATAGCGCATATGTGTGCCTTAAAACGCCCACCCGTGAGAAGAAGGGGACAGAGAGGGAGAGAGAGAGAGAGAGAGGGAGAGAGGGAGAGAGGGATGGGGCGAGCGAGGAAAAGAGGAGAGGCAGACCGCACGTCGCGAGGAGAACAGCGGGGAGGAGGAGAATGGGGGATAGGTCCACTGGCGCTCGGGAGCCCACAGAAGAAGCTGCTATTGCGCACACACACTGTACTCCGCTCCAACTATGAAGCGCGTACCTTTTCTGTGCGTGGAGAGCCGTGTGGACATCTATGGAAGAACTTGTGTTTTAATTCTCTCTTCTAATTGAAGGGGAAAAGTGATGGTCGGTGCGGATGCGCGGGGAGGCTGTGTGCATGTGAACTGGCGTGCTCCCTTGATGACGGCAGTTTAATGCACTCCTTATCCGGCTATTTCAGAGGATTACTTTTTCCATATGTGAGGGATGGGTAAGTCATCTTTAGAAATATTGTGACACAGTTTCAACCTCTTCAGGCTAATTCATGATAAAATGTTATTAGTCACTTAATTTGTCAGACTGCAAATTAAATTACTAATAGCAAATGAAATGACTAATATTATTCCTTTAACCTTACATTCTGTGTGGTCTGATCAATCCATTATAAATGCAAGCTAAAAAGTGATCCATGTCTTTCATTAATTCTTCATGAACAGTTTTTGATGTGTGACATGGACATCCAGCTGCTACTCTCCACACAATCTCATGCTTGGAGATTAGATTTCTCATTGCTTCCTTTTAAATGGTGGCCGAGTATGATTTTTGCCCTTGTGCCCGACCCAACAGGTTCTGGGATGCTGGACTGGAGGTTGTCATGTCTCCTGGTGCAGGCAGCGGTCCTGCTCCTGCTCAGCGAGGGGGAGAAGATGTGCCCAGCCAGTTGCCGCTGTGAAGGCAAGATTGTCTACTGTGAGTCGGGCATCTTCCAGGACGTGCCAGAGAACATCACAGTGAACTGCCAGGGCCTTTCTCTGCGCTACAACAACCTCCTGGGGCTGCTGCCGTACCAGTTTGCCCACCTCAACCAACTCATCTGGCTCTACCTGGACCACAACTCCATCAACACTGTGGATGCTCTGGCGTTTCATGGAGTCCGAAGGCTCAAGGAACTCATTCTAAGTTCCAACAAAATAAGCCATCTTCATAACAATACATTCAGTGCAATTCCTAATCTGCGAAACCTGGACCTATCTTACAACCAGCTTCAGTTCATCCACCCAGGGCACTTTTTTGGTCTACGAAAATTGCAAAACCTACATCTTCGCTCCAACGGCCTAAAGCAAATTTTTGTTCGTACGTTTTTGGAGTGTCGGAGTTTGGAGTTTCTTGATTTGGGTTATAATCGGTTAAGGAGTCTTACACGAACAACATTCTTGGGTTTGTTTAAGTTAAAAGAGCTTCACTTGGAACACAATCAGTTTTCCAGGATTAATTTTTTTCTTTTTCCACGTCTCACCAACCTACAGGCCCTTTACCTACAGTGGAACCGCATTCGATCCATCAGCCAGGGCGAGCGCTGGATTTGGCAAAAGCTGCAAAAGTTGGATCTTTCTGGGAATGAGATACAAACACTGGACCCGGTGGTTTTTCAGTGCATGCCTAATTTACAGATCCTCAATCTAGAATCAAACAAACTCAGCAGTGTCCCCGTGGAGGCAGTGGCGGCTTGGACCTCTCTCACTACCATCAGTTTGGCGGGAAACTCTTGGGACTGCAGGCCTAGCATCTGCCCGCTAATGGTGTGGCTCCTAACCATCCGGGACGCCAAAGACATCAGCATGATCTGCAGCGGTCCCAAGAGGGCGCAGGGCGAGCGAGTGGTGGACGCCATAAGGAACCACTCCACGTGCCCGGACAATGTGTTCTCAACCACTGCTCTACTTTTACTTCACACATCAACCGCAGCTAAAAACACCACAAGCCAGGATCTCCCAACTGTGCCTCCAGAGCTGGATGTTCCTGAAGCCACAATGCAAATTCTGACCCCTCCCCCTGTCTATCACATAAGCACTGACAAAAAGACGACAAAAGAACCAACTACTTTTACAAGGACCACTTTACCTTTCAACCCCGAAACCCCCACTACATTCATCCCTGAGATACAGTTCGAACACATGTCTTTCCACAAAATCATTGCAGGGAGCGTGGCCCTGTTTCTGTCTGTGTCATTGATTCTCTTAGTTATTTATGTCTCGTGGAGGCGCTATCCCAACACCATGAGGCAGCTGCAGCAGCACTCCGTCAACCATAAGAAGAGGAAAAAGACCCGCAAGCAAGAGCAGGACCTAAACTCTCAACTCCAGGAATACTATCTGAGCTACCATTCCAACTCGGAGACAATGGACTCCCTGGTGAATGAGGTACGGCCTTGCACATGCACCATATCGGGATCCATAGAGTGTGAGGTCTGAGAGAAAGCTCATTCAACCCTTAAGAGAAGTGCAATTGCCCGGAGAGGTGTCTAAATGATGTTTTCCGTGAGTTGAAATGCTTTTTATCTCTTAATACACGGTGATGGATTTTTACAGAGCTGAAAGAAGTACTTGGGGGCATTGTGCGATATAATTACGTGCATGGGAAGAAAGAAGAGGAGGGAACAGACGGGCATAGAGATATATTTGGAGCGGGGCTAATTATTGTGCAGACTGACACGGGAGCTCTGAAGGGGTCATGCAGGTTGGCCATGGAAGAGGACAGGTAATGACTGGGCCTGCTACGAGGGGAAACTCGCAGTGGCAGAAAGACTGGCCGAACATTGTCTCTTGATATGGCCATAGACTTTTAAATCCTACAAAGGCAATTTATACAGACTGATTTTAATTTATACTGTACGGCACCGGGGGGGTATGAGAGCATCTTTGGGTACATGTGTGCATCTATCTGCCATTTAGTCACTGCTGGTTGTGTCCCTCTTAAGTTGAAATTAAATTAATTATTTGGCAACACTGCAGAATATTTGCCTTACTGCAATGTATCTACACTAGAATACAATTAAACAAATTGTTAAGAAATACAATTATGGTTTAATTTGTTCATGCTAGAGTTGTTTCAACACAGAGACAGCTAGAGACTCTTTTGGTTAAGTCACATTTTGTGACTGTAAAAATAATTCTTACACAATCAGTCAATGCACTTTCATTTTATTACAAACATGTGTCCTTGTTAAATTGTTGATAAACATATCAAATCTATTAACTATGTGACAACCAATTCTTTCATTTGAAGAACAGTTTTTTATCCACTGCAAATAAACAGTAAGTCAAAACCAAAAACACCAACCCTCACAAAAATACAAGTTGTAGCACTGAAAAACGAACAAAATCCATCTTTGTGCAGTGGCTTATTTTATTTTCACCAATGTTATGTCTGAAATAAAACGCTAGTGAATATGGTGGAAGATACAAATTGTGAGCAAATTACAGGTCGTGTGTCCTTAAATTTAGAAAATGTAAAACCCTGAAAAGCATGAAAAAGCAGGATTATAACTTTTTATAAACTATCAAAAGCTGTACTCAGTTCATTGTTAAGAGAGTCTTTTACATCCAAATTTAATCAAGGCTGACTACATTTTCCTGGAAGCCCTAGTTTCAGTTTAAAAGATTTAAAAACCTGTGTCATACATAACCTTGTCCTGGCATTACACAATTTTGCATGAAAATATATGAACCTTCAGGACATGTTTGGTTGATAAATACAAATAAACCATGCAAAACGTTTTGGCAGGTGGGGAAATACCTTTTATGTCTGTATGATGTCACTGTACTCTTAAAGGAGACATATTTTGCAAAACTGACATTTTTCAGCGTAATTCATGCATGTTTGAGCAGCCTGTTTTTCTGCAATCAAATTCCCTTTTTCCCCTACCCCACATATGCTCCCACTGCTCTTTACTTACTTCAACCTTCTTTTTTTTCCTGAATCACACGCGTTGTCATTTTGGCTCAAATGAAAACAAAATGTGAACTACTGCTATCCATAAGCATGGTTCAGCAATGAGGCACTTTTTGATGACGTTTAAGGTGACGTAGCATAAAGGGGTAGGTCAAAATCATCACCACAGTTACCAACTCAAAGTCAGTGGACTTGTTTGTTTTATTAAGTTGTTTTAGATTGGTATGATAAGAGTTAAAATCTCCAAAATATAAATACCGACCCACAGGTATAACACATTATAACTATTTAACAGATGAGAGCATAATATGTCTTCTTTAATATTGGTCAGTAATAGCCCATTAAAACAATAATACCTTTGATTGGAATGGGATCACTGTTCAGACCCATGTTTGCTTTAACATTTTTTACAAGAAAATGTATCCACGAAAATAAGAAATATTTTAGTTACAATCCAGTTCTGACCATTGCTGTTTGTCTTATCTCCATCATTTGCAGCTTTCCTTTCTGTTAATATCCTGCTCAAGACTTTTGCACTGTCGTATGGGTCCAACAGAACTCAATCATGAAGATATTGACTTTCCATAATGGATTTTCTATCATTTCTGGATATGCATCATTTGTGTAAAGACTGTGAGGCATTCAATGTAATAATGATGTATGATTAAAAGAACCCATTGAATTTAATGGAGAAATTGTGTGTTTGTCAGAATGCCATTATGCTACATACAAAAGCATCCCCCTTACACAGGCTATGCATTTAGCTCCCAACGGCACACATTTTATTGGATGAGCTGATGTATTGGGCTATAGTAGACATATTTTCCGTCACGTGTCAGTATATATAGTGTTTTCTGGCTTCATTTCACTGTCCTCTGTTGGCAGTGTATTGACATTATTTATTAAATCTAGGTCTCTCCAACTCAGGATATAGCAGCCCTGAGACACTGCCAACCATCTTCTTTTGTGAAATAAAACAAATGAGTGGCTTCATACTATTTTACAGCTCTGGTTGTAAATAGCTTTTAATGGAAAATGGCGCCAAGACATTTTTGCTGTATTGAAACAAAAGCTGGATTAGGCGAATTTTCTTTATTATACAATCACAAGCTTGGAAATAATTCACTTTAGCCATGGAGGAAAACGAGTGCAACATCTGAGAGACTATGGGTGTTACGGGTCATGGCGGATATGCTATTAGGAATACTTCAGTACCTTGGTCTGTCTCCTCCTCTGCTCTGTCCTACTCACCCCTCCTCCTCTGCCCTCCATTTTGTTTCTCAGAATTTTTTTCTTTTTTACTTTCACGGCTAGCTGACTGTGATGAGAGTAAATTAACCTGCACCAGGGGACATATGTGCATGTGTTAAGCCAGGCAGACCACTACAGCGCCTTTTAATAGACAACAAGAAGAGAGGATTTGTGCTCAGTAAAAATCAGAAGCTTACTTGGGTTCTTAATTGTAATTAGTTGAGCACAGCGCTTATTTTTAACACATTTTAGAAGCCTCTTATTCTTCTGATGTGAAGAGGGAGTCAAGAGCTGTAATAAAGCAAAATGGTGTACTTGCGAATAAAACAAGAATTAAAAAATGTTTATATTTGTAGCTTATCAAGTGTCTTGCCCAAGGACTGAAACGCAGTACATAAGATAATTTGAGAGTAGCTTGGGAGTTGTAAATAGAGATAAGGCACTACAAATGTCTAACCCAGTACAAGTTTGTTTACCAGTGGGATCCAGAGATATGAACAGTTAGTGTAATGTGTTACAGTCTTTTCAAATCTGTCTGTGCTTCCATTACCTCTGAAGACAGAGATCATAAATAGAACTATCCACAAAGAAATATAATAAAGGCTGTGCTGGACCTTGGAACAGCTGTGCTATGGAAATTTTCTCATCAGTAGTGAGAGCTGCGAACCCAGAATCAGTTCTAAACATAAATTTAATATATAAATGGACATAGCCAACTCGCTAGCCACGGAGTTTCAAATAGGAAGTGTTCATAGAGGCACTCCTTCAACTCTATTTCCAGTTGACTTTACATAGAGAAATTATCACTGCTGTCTCTGTAACTACTGCTGTGAGCCTCATAATATTGGTCTTCATGTTCTTATTAACCCGCTCTACACAATCCTGGTGTTTTTATTTTGACATTTTGTCCGTTAATAAATTCCTGTTCCTAATATGGTGCCTGGCTTCAGATTCGCCCCTACAACCACTAGCACTGTGAGCTTTATTTGAGTGGAACTGATGGACTGAACTGAACACTATGGGTGGTGTCACACTCTCTTAGTCCACTTCTTTATACAGTCTATGGTTATAAAATGATAACTACACCACATTTTATGACAGTCAGTGTCAGTGAAAAAACATCAAAGAATAAATCTATGCCAAATCAGTACTACACTAAGTGGATAGTAGCATTTCTTAGCTCTAAAATGCAATATATGAACTAATACCTCTAGTAATCAAACTTTCATTAAGTTTTATGCACACTCCACTTATCCCCAGTCTGAGCAGTGTGCAAAGAAAGGTCAAAGGTCATGTGGATATAGATTTGTGATCTCATATCATTCACCGTCTAAACATGACTCAGGTTTTTCTCTCACTCTCTGGGCAGGAGTACGGCACACTGCCAACTGAATTCATATCCATATATTTACCTCACTGCGTGCATAGTATATGATTAATTTCTCTCCAAAAGCCAATGAGAATATTAATAAGGCCAAAGAAAAAAATCCACAAAAGGAAGAATGATTTGTTGACTCTACTTGTGGCACATATTGTAATTAGTGTTTGATTTGTCATATTGTGAGCGATGAAAGGCGATTCTGCAGGTTTTCTTTGTGTAGCCAAGAAAAGAAGACTGATTGAGCAGCGGTCAGCATTACACATGTTTTGTAGAAAAATTATAGAAGAGCTCTTCAGGCTACTGCTGAGGGGTGAGAATATGGTGTGCTAATATGGTGCCATATAGCGCCAAGAACTACAAACTGCCTGTTTTTTAATACAGAACTATTTGTCTGACTGTGTACCTATTGAGCGCATCTGAATATAAGCTGCATCATTATCAGACTATGTCACTTGGCTCTCTACTCTGCATGTCTCCTGCAGAAAGTCCTCTCTGGTATCATGTCAGTGTCTTGTAGAATTTCAGCAGATTTCCACCTCTCCCGGGGGCAGGGCTAGTTCTATCAATAAGGGATGAGTAGATGTCCGGCTACTGAGTTCATCTACTTGCTGCCTGGACATGTTACCCACTAGATTTCTAAAGTCTGTCCTCAACAGTTTACTTTCACCACTCACTCACATAGTTAACATGTCACTTCAATCTGGAACATTCCCAAACGCGTTGAAAACTGCGGTCATTAAGCCTCTCCTAAAGAAGAGCAGTCTTGATGCCACAGTACTGAACAATTTCCGACCCATCTCAAATCTGCCGTTTTTTGGCAAAGTCCTTGAAAAAGCTGTTTACCAACAGCTTAAAGAACTTTCTCCAAATGAACAACTCCTTTGATGTTTTCCAGTCAGGTTTTAGAGTCCACCACAGCACTGAGACTGCTCTTATCAAGGTGACAAATGACATCTGCCTGAACACTGATGCAGGCAAAGTCTCAGTCTTGATCCTGTTAGATCTTAGTGCTGCTTTTGACACCGTCTTACAGAGACTAGAGGACTGGGTGGGCATCTCTTGTACTGTACTAAACTGGTTCAAGTCCTATCTAGAAGACAGGAAGTATTTTGTTGAAATTGGAAACTGTCTCAGATCACATGGCCCTGACCTGTGGGGTGCCTCAGGGGTCAATCCTGGGCCCCCTGTTGTTCAATCTCTACATGCTGCCATTAGGCCAGTTAATAAGCAGCAATAATGTGTCCTACCACAATTATGCAGATGACACTCAGATCTACGTCTCTCTGGCAGCAGGAGACTATGGACCAGTGGAGTCACTTGGTCACTGCATCCAACAGATCAGTGTGTGGATGCAAAACAACTTTCTCCAGCTAAACTCTGACAAGACTGAAGTCATAGTGTTTGGTCCACAGAAACAAAGGGACAGTGTCAGCAGTCACCTCCAGTCTCTCTCTCTAAAACCTTCAAATCAGGCAAGAAATCTAGGGGTAATAATGGACTCAGACTTGAACTTTAACAGCCACATCAAATCAATAACATCTGCAGCCTTTTACCATCTAAAAAACATAGCAAAAATCAAAGGTTTACTGTCTAAAGTAGACTTGGAGAAACTTATCCATGCGTGTTTGTCTCCAGTAGATTAGACTACTGTAATGGTCTGCTCACTGGTCTCTCCAAACGAGCTGTGAGACAAGCTGCAGAACATCCAGAACGCTGCAGCTCGGGTCCTTACTCGAACTAGGAAGTACGAGCACATAAGTCCTGTGCTCAGGTCTCTGCACTGGCTTCCTGTGCCTCAGAGAATAGACTTTAAAGCAGCTCTGCTTGTGTACAAGTCTCTCCACGGCCGAGCACCAAAGTCCATCTGTGACATGTTAGTGTCATATGAACCATCTCGCACTCTGAGGACCTCAGGGACCGGCCTCCTGCTGGTGCCCAGAGTCAGGACTAAACAAGGGGAGTCAGCGTTTCAGGTTCATGCAGCTAAAACCTGGAACAGTCTTCCTGAACATGTGAGACAGACTCTTCTGTGACGCTGTTTAAATCCAGGCTCAAAACATTTCTGTTTAACTGTGCATATAACTGAAAGGTTTTCATTCTGCACTCTTCTCTCCAATTTATGTCTCTCTTTTTTAATTTTAATCTTCATGATTATTTATGTTTTGCTTTGTTTTTATTATGATTTTAATGTATTTCTTATTCTGTAAAGCACTTTTAATTACTTTGTGTACGAATTGTGCTATACAAATAAACTTGCCTTGCCTTGCCTACTGAAGTTTGAGCCATTTCTTCTTGTCATTTATGCACTCACCTGCATTTAATGTATATGGGTCATTAAGACGTATCCCACTCACTAATGTTAATTTAGCATCATAACTTATTTTATCACATGGTTATAAACCATTTTAAAGTGCTGACCACATCGCTAGCTTGTGTTGCAACTTCATGTTAACTGCACAGACACAGGCGCTTTCTGCACTCAGGTTGCACGCGCATCAACTATGCTGTATAAGCCACAGGGTTCAAAGTGTGAGAAAAAAGTACCATCTTACAATCCAGAAATTACCAACAAATCCACAGTGAAAATAATGAATATAACAACTTTTTTGTCATAAACCAATAAGAAGGTTGCACTGGTGCAACAGCAATAAGAACAGAAGTTGAATTGAATTTTTGGGGTTGTGAGTGCAATCTGCCTCTTCTCATGCATTTTGAGTCAGATTCTTTTCAGTGTTCAAATATGAGAACACTGGAACATGACCCCTTGTGGTGGATTGAAAAATTGAAATTGATGGATGGTTCAACACACAAGCCAAGAGACCTGATAATAAAACAGCAGATAACTGTAGAGATTTGAGCTGGAAAAGCCATTTAACATGAATGCCAAATTATTTGCAAACTACAATATATGAGGCAGACTGTTTGCAGTAGTGACCTATAGAGGGCGAAGTCACAAAGAAAGATGAGAATTATTAAATTATATGACTATGAAATACGTCACCATTACTGCATATATTAGTTCTATAGTACACTGTGCTTACACCACTGGCTCTACAATACATACTAGCACAAGACAAGAGTTGGAGAACATATACGCGCTTCAGAGATGAAAAATGTCTTGAGTTAATCGAGGTCTATTATATGGTGCCATAGGTTTCTGGTGCAGATAAACACACTCCCATAAGAAAACCATTATGTACAGCTCTAACTAAAAAACACCACTAAGCCATAAACATACGCTCTGCTTATATCCACTGTTAAATATGTTTGTATATAAATAAATAACATTATATAACACATTATTGCATGAGTTTTTATGTACTTCATTATTGCTGTGCCCATGCTTTCACACTCAGTGGCTACATCCACAGACAGGGACATTTTCAAGGATGATAGCGTCAGAGAAGGTCGAAATTAGACAAAAAGAGATCAAATAGACAGGTAAACAAGAGATGTTTTTCATGTTTTTTATTCTGGCTGTTGGATGAATTGCTAGGAGATTTTATGGAACATGTCAAAGTCAAAAGTAATGGGTCACAACTATGATTAACATGATATAAATGTGAAATATGAACAGCCAGAATGATGGCAACAGCGTTATATGATGTGTTAATGGCAGTTGTAGTAATTGAAATACATAATTGTCAACCACTGGGCCACGGCATGTTTTAATCTCTGCATAAAATATAGTTTTGTACAAATGAGGTAGTTTGTAAGATAAGCATTTATTGATCTCACAGTGGAGAAATTCACTTGGCAATACACAAGAAAACGAAAGTAACAAAAGTGTGCATGCAATGAAAAATGAAGATAAGGATGTTTACAAATAATGATTTGCCCAAAATTGATTAACCCGTGCCAGAAGACTGTAGATATTTGCACAGTTGTGTTGCAAGGGGATAAAATGTAGTGACCATAGTGCACAATCCCACATTAGTCTGATAGCAATGGGCTGTACAATCACATTATACTGTATTTTTATTCTGGCATCTAAGAATATTGTAACAATTTATAAATAACTACAATAGCATAAATTCATAACATCAATTCAGTCTTAAATTCATAATTAACCTTTCTTCTTCTTATTATTATTATTATTTTTTTTTTTTACAAATGTTTCTGGCTTAGTACCTACATTTATAATATGATTCATAACCTTAACCCCTTAATTAAGCAGTTACTAAGCCTGCTCTTAACCTCCCTTTATAATTTAAGTTAAGCCTATATTTGAAAATATGTTACTCACAACTGAAATGGAAACTCTCCATGGATGTGCATTCACTGTAATATAAAGGGGAAAGCACTACAACTTATACTGTAAGAGGATATAAACAGGAGCAGTTTTCGATAACTATTTGTTCATTAGAAATAAGTCTTTGTTCATAGGTTAATTAATATTATAAAATGGTACCAAAATAATTTCCTACTTTTTTCAAAAGCCTAAGGTCAAAATGCTGAGTACCAAGTCAATAATGTGAAAAGATTAGCCTGGCCCCAGAATCGACTCAGTGAGCTATGACAGGACGTAGTGAGAGAAAGTTTTCCAACAGGATTGCTTCTTTAGCTTGTCTTTTGTGCGGTGCATGTCACCTGTAAAAACCCATTTGAATATTAATGCTGTACGGCCTTTGTTAGGTGTCTCTGGGGACATGGGCGACAATGGCCTCTCTTCTTTGTGTTCATTTCAAACGCAGCCGATGAAGACCTCTCACTGTCCTCAGAGCAAATCTTTACTGGGAAATGGGCACTTTCGCTCAGGTCTCTTTGACTGCTTGACAAATAGAAATGATTTGTGTTTTCAGAAAATATTCCCTTTCAGTCATGTTCATATCCGCCTCCCACTGTGCTGCAGAGCAAATCTGACCACCCACCCTTCTGTTCAAATCAAAGCGATGGAAAACTACACCTATAATTGTGAATAAAAGCTTACATATTATTTTATATATAATTATATCTTCTAACAACATCTTTGTTCCCTTTATATTATTTGTTGTTTTATTGGTAGTAAGGTCACTTGTCTTATAACAGAAGTATCATCCATTATGTTTTACTCAAGACAAAATACTGTGTTGCTATACATGTCCTACCCTGCAGTCTATGGGTTATATACTGTGGCGTTTCCTGTCCTGAAGCACTACTCCTTCACATTGACAAAAGTGAGCTCTGCCAAGTTGGGGTCAAAGTATTCTCTAAAGTACTTAAGTGAGTTATCCAATCAGAGGACAGACGGTGCTATTGTCATCATCTTCTGAGTCTGTCCTTGTGTGGAGAGGGGGTCGATGCACTTAGTTCATATTGAAACTATACTAATCAGCCAGATCATTATGGCATGTATAAGAGGTAACTCAGATTATATATATATATCTATATCTATCTATCTATATATATAGCAGACTATATATATATAAAACTACCTGTTTTCTGGCATCTGATTTGCCTGTATGTATTTCTGACTACAAACTAATAAAAAATGTCTTTCAGTGATAATTTAATGATTTATTGAATAGCCCATTTTATTTCTCTGAAGTCTGCTCCAAAGCACATGCTTTTACAGGCAGAAGATGTCGAGCTCAATTAAAAAGACCCAAGTTGATCACTGATGATGCGAAACAATTGGATCTCGATTAGATTAAAATATTGACTAATTGCACAAGTAGGCGTTGTGCTTGTTCCAATCAAGAGGCTGCATGAGTGAATATTATGGGTTTAACAATTAAAATATGAAAGAAAATAATACAGTAAGAATATGCATAATAAAAATCACATAATGCTAGCACATCACTACTGTTAATGCATTTTGTACTTGGGATTAATAAGGCACTGCAAAGTATCTGGAATTTAAAACTATATATCTGGGACATACAATTCCTGCAAAGAAAACAGTAGATGGATAACTTTGCAATGTACTTTTGGCAGCAGGAAAAAAGCTATCACAAAGAAATGGATGACACAGACTAAACCAACTGTCAAGCACTGGGCTCAAGTAACAAGAAGCATTTCTAAAATGGAAAAATAACCTTTTAGTTAATTTGAAAATGGACGCGTTCATCAAGCAATGGTCTAGATGGGACAGTTCAGTCAGAGAACATATGTTAGACAATGTCTAGATAGAAAATCTAATTAAGCAACTAAAATAGAGAAGCCTTTGTCTGTAAATAACAGTGGTGGAGTGTGCATTTCACACCTAGGCCTTTAGTAGTGCTCCGTCTGAAACAATCCACTTCTCAATAACTATTTTATGGTTATAAAAGCATCTTATTATAGAGAAACACAATATAAACAGCGGTGAAGATCCCATGCACGTAGAAGTGAGGAGAGGGGGGTGCGCAGTGCACGGAGAAGAAGTGAGGAGCGATGGGGTGCTAAATCAAGACTAAACCAGAGCTAAACCAGGACTGTTTGTCGGGACTGGCCCGAAGGTGCGCCAACATAGACTGTTGGGTGACTGCAGACGAAAAGGCTGCGCCAGGGCCAGTGCTCCACCGCGCTACACGATGCCTCGCCGCGCTGCATGGGGCTCGGCTCCGCACAGTGCTACATGCTGCACGGGGCTCAGTGCAGCTGTCACCCGATCGCGCTTTGCGGACACTCTCTCACTCGCTCTCTCTCAAAGATAAGATTAGTCCTGGTGTAGTCCTGATTTAGTCCTGGTTTAGACCGGGTTAAGTCCTGGTTCCGCTACTGATGCATTTTGCTGCTTTTGCTGGTTTGCTCTCTGACTGTCCAATCAGCTGGTCTGAATCCGGCGACGTCGTACACCCGCTAGAAGGCCCTGGTAATACCAACTCAAAATCTGATTGGTTGAAGCAACAGTTTCATCGACATTTATTTTGTGTTCGAGGACCTGCAGAATGGATTGTGAAGGCCTCAGGGATGCTTTTTTGACTTTGACTCGGCTTAGCAACAAGTGACAGATGAAATGTGATTGGTCAAATGCTTTAATATGAAAATGCATGTGTGGAAGCAGCACAACCATCGGAAAAGCTCTGAAAGGAAGCGGACAGACCTTTTGAAATTATTTAATAATAATATCATTAACATCAACAGTCTGTGATTCAGATATTTTTTTAGGCCAGCACAGAAGGCCTTGAAGGCCGTGACACCCGCCACTGGTAAATAATGACACTTTTTGATAGTAGATACTGAAAAACAATACAGCTACCTCTATATTACTAATATTACCTCTATATTACTTGCTTTTATCTGCTTAGCCTGGTGTATTCACTAACAAGCTCATTTGTAAATCAAATTTCCAAGGTCTATAAACATGCATTGAAATATTCGTGTATTATGTATTATGACCCATAGATGAGGACATTAAACTGTAGAGACTGTATCCACATTTCTCATTTGCCCAAGAAGGTAATTAACTATTGGCTCTTGGACATGGAAAGTCATTTGCTGACCACAAAATGTAAAATTTATAACTCCAGTATTTATGTACATCGATGTGGAAATAGAGGCCAGATGAGAATTTTCTTTTGTCTCTGAAAACATGCTCAGTGCTGATACTGTTGAAAATGTTCATATATTTTTATTAATAGCCTAACTTAAATCTGCACAATATAACAAAAACACAACTAGCATTCAATTTGTAGACGATCCCCAAATAACCTCAGTGATTCCAAAAAAAAAATATATTTCCATGACCTTTAGAGCTGCATTTTTAGCTTGTGTCAAATGTCAACATTAAAATTTAAAGCACCACGCCACAATTTTTTGGAATATGCAAAGACAAAATAACTAAGAAGTAAAGGAGGGAACAGCTGTAGCTATCTTCCTCTGGACTGTCTGCAATCTACATTTTCTTGATTAAATCTGCAAAACATGAAGAGAAAAACATTAAGATTACATTACATTACAAAAGGATCTACCTCACACTCAAATATGTACAAACACCCACATCTGGTTTTTATGTTTTACTAGAGTTAAGGGAAACTGTCTTTTAGCATGGCACAGCAGTACTTTTATTCATTATTTTTTTCAGTCCTGTAAGTGCAAATTTTAATATGAGTTTAAACTAGATACACAGTTCCTGGTCCAAATGTGGTAAGATTTTTTCAGTTTCAGTGATCAGTGATTCAGCAAAAGCATTAAAGGTGCATTGTGTAACTTTTCTGGTGGAGGGTCCGTAAAATGCTTTTCTCCATGGAGATGTTATTACTTCGTCTGGAATGTTTCACAGTATGGTATTAAACCTTATGTCTTCATGTTACAGCTCAGATCTGTGCAGAGGGAACACCATTCACAGTCAAAATGCACATTTTTCTTATGTCTGAGCTATAAAACCACTTGTAACTGAATATATGTACAGCTGTTTAATGTCATACTGTGGAACATTCCAGGCAGAGCAATGACATCTCCATGACAGACCACCAACCAAAAAGTTACATAGTGCACCTTTAAGCTCAAACATAGTGAGACATTAGTCTGGCCAGTTGTTCTTATTTGGTATCCCATGTTTGTTTAGATCAGTCCTGATACACCATCTGTGGCAATCCATCTCAAATTTAAATCAGATACCTTTTTATGCATGTTAGCCCACCACCCACCGCAGGTATTTCTCTGTAAATGATTCAGAAGATGAGACCCTGGGAATAAATAAGTTTAAGTAAGGAGAGATAAACTCAGAGATATAGGAGCCTCTCAAGGGCATACAACACAGCCAGATCTCCAGCTGTTCAAAGTGTTGCAATCTGTTGGAAATGCAATATTTTTAGATGTTTTGGGCCATTGAACTGAAAGTGTTACAAAGTGGGGTTACATGGTGCTACAATCTCGAAGCAAAAATGTCATGTGCAGTCATTTGCATAAACAGATAAGTGTCTTTTTTTTTTTTTTTTCAAATCGGTTGAGGTAGACTGGGGACTGTGAGGTACCACACAGACACATCATCCTTGCTAGAATCTGGTGTTTATGCTGTAGCAGATGTTCATCAAAATGCACAGTCTCTATCAAATAAAACTGTAATTTCCTTTTGTATTATAGTGTTTTCAACCATCAAGTCAAGTTCGGTGTGATAAAAATATGAATTGAATCCTTGATCAAATTCAAATCCATTGAAGTTTATTTGGTATTTCACTAATTATTCGCTGCAAGTAGAGACAAAATAAAACAACTTATTTTAAAATATTACAAAACAATGTGAGCTCTCATTATTTTAAGTTTTCTTTTAATGACTAGACAACATGAATAGAAATGACAAAATGAATAAAATACTGATTTGTTGTTGTTATCATACATTACTATGGCTGTGGTTGAAGGAGGGAATTCTTGGTTGATTAGAAATAGTATGGTATGGTATGCTTTTATTTGTACAAGGGCAGTGCACAACAATACATAAGTCACGACAAAAGCCATAGGAGAGATACCAGGTTATAGTGTGAATTCTAATTAAGACTTGTAGTCCCTTAGCAGGTTGGTGGAAATATTGAAAATACATATTCAATGTATGTAGATAAATAGACCTCAAATAAGTTAAATAGATATTACCTAGGGTCACATTGTTCACATACTGTTCGAAAAGCAATATACAACCATACACATAAGCACATACATACTTACCCACTCCTCTTCATCCCTCCCGCCCTCTAGCAAGGCCCAATATATGCACACACACTGATCATTCAAATCAAATTCATGTAAGTAAACAACAGAAGAGGTTTCAAATTGATAATTTATGAATTTTTTCTATTAACCTCCTGCGTCTCGCCTTAACCCCTCCCACCCTCCAGCAAAGCCCTACATTCTACTGATCATTCAATTTGCATGCATCATAATGTGGTACACAAACTTGTTTAGAGCCACTTCTTTGTCAGACGTGCAAACATCTGAAAACCTCTGTGGTTTGAATCTCTGTTGGCAAATTATTCTTATGAGTCACAACAACAGAGAAAAAGGTCTGCTGAGTGCGGCCTTACATTTGGAGACAATGCACTCTCCATGAGTTTGTTACTACTACTACTACTACCACTACTACTAGTACCACTTACTACTTTTTGCTGAGTTAAAAATCTTTCAGAGGAGAAGCAGCACCATTCCGAAAAACAAACAAATATTTGCATATACCATTAGATTCTCAAAATTTTTAGGTAGTGATACTGACACTCTGACACACCCTGTGCATCACTTCACCCTGACAAACCCTGTGCATAAATTCTTAAACTAAAGAGGGTGTGGCACAATCTCAAAACAATCTTGAATCTCAATTATCTCCTAGATCTGTCATATGACCCAATCAGCATTTACAGGATATGATCATAACTATTAAGGATGTAGTGATAGTGATACTGGTATGGGATACTGGCACCTATACTGGAAAAAACAACTGGATTGAGTATCGGTTCCATGATATCAGTTCAGTCCATATCCTGGTTGAACCTTTAATTGGATGGCAAAGGAGAAGTTCAATTTGTCAAGTGAACAAAAGTTTTTTGTTCGAATACGTTTTGGATTCTACCTGGACAAATGAGGGATTTTACACACCTTTAATTGGATGTAATAAGGCTATTTATAGGCTGCTGTTTGTCTGGAGCATCTTATACTGTTGGAACTTTTATTCATACAAAACTGTTCACTAGTTATTTGAAGGATAAATAGCAGTTACAGAATGCTATTGGATCTCACCTGTGTAGTAAGTTAATTGTGTTTAAAGTCAAATTATCGATATTGGTACTGGAAAGCTGAATCGGTGCATTCCTAATAATTATACATGCAGTGAAGCACAACACATTGTCTTCATATGTAAAAGGGGGCACTACGCTCGCAATTTATTCTTAAGACTCCAGCTTTCTCAGTTCATGCCTTCTTAATAAATGAATCAATCTGCTAATAAAAATGCTGGTTAACTAACACTCCATCAAACTATTAATTGGCTAAATGACTGAAGGCCTACAGCCCTATGTGCCAAAAGTCGAAGTACCATAGCTACTGGGACATCCCCTTTCCATTCACTCCAAACCCTCACAGAGAAATGCAAAAATGAACACGGTTACATTCTCTTCAATGACTTTTATATCTCGTTTCACTACCTCTCACATCCAGACAGGAATTGTATTACAGCACTTTTCCTTTTGCAATCATCCTTTCATTGTTTGTGTGATTTATTCCCCCTGTTTCTGTACCAGCTCTGCTTCTCCGCACCAGGGAAATCAAGCAAAGGGCAACTACAATTATAAATGTATAAGATTTACAAGCTGCACTCGAGTCGTACTGTGTCATAATGTGGTCTCTATGGCAACACAAATGCTACACACAACCTCTTAGGATCTCTTTAATATTACACATGTCAAGTTCTTGAGTTCTAGACATTTGACATCTTTAAATGACAGACAAACTGAGACTGACAATCATAAATAAAGGATTACCGTGTCACTTGTCAGATGAACTTAAGTGAGTCCTATAATTCATTAATAAGGCTGTGTTTTAATGAATAATACACTATGACATCACTATTTCAAAGATGGTTAAAGTGCATATGACAGATATTCATGTTTTTCTAATTATTACATGGTTTAGTGAGTTGGATAAATATTAATGATAGTTTCACGTCAGTTAAGTCCAAAGTACAAAAATACAGGAAGTTGCATTGAGTTATAAAACAGAATATCTGTCTACCAATGTAATCAAAAATCCATCCAAAATGCAGGAACAGTTTACACACAAGGAAGGCATTTTTATAACATTTTAAATCTCCATTCAATAATATAAAGATGCTGAAGTGTATTTTTATTAGTCTAATCATAACTATTGTATGATTTAGGTTTGGCCTTTAATTATGACTGCTATCATTATGGAATTACCTACCTATTATGGAATGTACACTACCAAATCAAAAGTTTGTATTCATCCTCTCATTCATTGTTTTTTTTTTTTCCTATATGTTTACTACTTTTTACATTTGATAAGAAGACATCAAATATATGTAAATTATATAAATATGGAATTACAGCAAAGAAAAAGAAAAAGTTCAATAACGTTTTATATTTTATAACCAAATCCTCAAATTAGCCACCCTATGCTTGGTTAAAAATATCTAGTAGACTTTTTTCTTTACTAAATCATTCTATACATCTTACTTCATATATGTTTTTGTCTTCTGTTTGTAAATAGAATGTAGAAAGTAGTAATTCTATAGAAATAAACATTGAATGAGTGTGTTCAAACCTTTATGCCATATCTGTTGCCCACACATGTCCAACCAAGAATAATAATAAAATGATAAACTTAAAAAAACATATATATATATACACACACACACACACACATATATATATATATATATATATATGCCAGGTAAGATTATATATGTAATCTTATCTGTCATATGTACTTTAAGAAGTAGTGTTCCATCTTAAAGCATCACATACATGTGTTAAAACTTCACCAAACTAAATAATTTAACATACTGTTTAGATGTTGCAATGTCATTTGTAACTACAAGCCCACCTCCAAGAATTAAAATGAAAAACTTAATTAAAAAAAAGTAATAAAAACATTTAAAAAACTAAAAGAAAAAAAATATTTGTGAATGAGTATTCGTATATGTACTATAAGAAGTACTGTTACATCATGTACATGCGCTAAAACTTTACAAAACAAAATCATTTCACATACTGTTTAGATGTGCATTTGTAACTGTGAGCTCCCCGATACATGGCCTTACAAATCACTGTAACTTATTGCCCGTGTTACATCTTTTTTCCTGCTTTGGGAGGGTCCGGTTGACAGGCGTCCCACAGGCTCGGGGCTGTGGGCTTTTCGTCTGCCTGGTGAATGATGGTAGCATTAGGGGCAGTAGAGGCAATCGGAGCGCACAGAAACATCCTAATAAAGATTAAAAGTGCCAAGCCTGGTTTTATTACTAAGAAGATGTTACTGGCTGTTAAAGGCAGAGTAGAGTGGAAAAAAACACTACTGAAGATGTGTACAGTTACATGGCTAAAATTACTCAATATCCAAATACTACTGCTCCCAAATTTGTGGTATGCATGAAAAATACTACTCAAAATACTCTTCACTGCAAAAACTAAAATCTAGCAAAGTTAAGATTACATGGATTAAGACATTTTTATCATGATTTGAGTACATTTCACACACACAAGTAAAATGATCTATCAATGAAACAAGAATTTTTGTAGTTAAAATATGAAAACACATCTTACTATGTTGTTCCATGAGTAGATAATTTTCCTTGTCAAGTTGAATTTACTCAAATAAATAAATCAAATCAAATGTTCTTAATTTAAGTCATTTTAACTTAGTTAGATTTAGCTTTTTGCAGTGTTTAAAGCGATTTAGAAGAATTTTACATCTGTCTTTTATACAAAACTTGGTTACTGGCTAAAGGTTTTAAACTGTAGCTATGACAGAGGTCTGACAGTCATGTATTGGGATGATTGGGAGCTGTATGCAGTAGCTGTATGCAACAAAGTACAATTACAGGGCTAGAATAATCCTGAATTCAAAATACATGTTTAAAAGTACACTCACAACGATCTGAAATAACAACTAGATAATACAATTAGTAACATGGATATTTGTAATTAGTTACTTTGCACATGTGAGTAAGAGCAAACTGGCTGGACAGAGTTGGATTAGTACAGCTGAGCGGAGGCTGGGGTTTCCCATTGTTGAGATTATTCTCAGGTTGCTATGGTACCTTAGATGAAAAGCTTCAACAAGGGAGAGAACAAAAGGGAACAATAATACATCACAGAAAATAAAATAAAACAAGAAAAATAGTTATATTATATTAGTGCGACGGATCAAACCATCAGTCTCTCACACAGTATACTCATACTTGCTCAAGAACACAAGAAAAGTAAAGAACCATTTTAAAGTGACCATCTCTACATCTTATCTTATTCTTATTTTTGGAAGTGTGAAACCTGTTCCCCCTTTCACACACCCATTTTCCATATTTTTTCTCTCCAGGGCATACCATGGCCAATGTAATATAGTAATATATAATCAGTATGGAGTTTATAGTGTCTGGGGAAAAAAAGCATTTAGAGAAAGAAAGCAAAAACCTGATATGTTTGGGGGTTCACAAAAAAGGGCTAAAACCAAAAACCAAGCAATAATCACATTCTTTCCATGGATGAATAATGAAGTATCACATAGAAAATGCAGAATATTTAATAAGGAGTACTACAGTATACCCATGCCTTTCAAAAGTCTACAGGTGATCAGTCTCATTAGGAACCCCATTACTTGGAAAATTACCTCACCTGCCACACGCTGCAATGAAATGAGCAATAAATGATTAATCACTATACATTACAGATGTCATTATTCCAGTCTTACCAGTTACAGAGGTGAATCTAACATCTAGGGCACAAATAGAGCTGTAAAATATGGCTGTGAAAATGCATTCGCAATGTGCTAGGTTTCCACAGGGTCATTTTGATATGAAGCAACAGGATATAGTAGTTGTTATGTATCGCAAAAGAAAATTTGTGTGAATGCATTTCATCACTCATCTAAGAGTTTTTTTCAGTTCTGACAGGGTTCTGGTAAGTCACTGCCTTATATCTGTCTGAAGGGAGGAGCTATCTACATTGAAACTAAAACCAGAGGTGTTTACAGTGAGGAGTATCTGTAAGTAAGTCTATTCAAGTAACCCAGGTATAAACTGTAACTTGAGCCATAATTGGCAGTTTACATGATTGTTCAAGTGGCTGTGCAGTAATTCTGAGGCCATTTTCCTGCCTCGTTGACAGTTTAATTAATGTTTGATAGTTAAATAAACTACAATTTTACATTAATTTATTTTTGTCAACTTGAGTATTATAATAGTATGAGATTACAATATCCCTATTCTTTTTACCATGTGCCCTCCTTTTCATATTATTAAGCTCATTGTATTTTCAGATGAGGACTTGGATGACTTTGATCAGCGTGGGTGCACGTACATCACAATAGGATACGGTCTCATTAGTGCTGTCTGTTTGTGGCTGGACACTTTTCCTGGCTCCAGAGTGAAAAGGCTTTGGCCATTCACTCCAGGCGCTTGTTGAAGAGATGAAATTACACAGTGATGGAAGCAGTGGCTATAGAGCAGATAAAAGGCCCCCGTAGGCCCATCGCTAACACTGATGAACAATGTCTTCTGGATAATAATCCCATCATTTAAGAGCTGTCTCACGTTTATGACTAGGGTCTGCCCACTGTCGTCCAATCATCATTTAACACAGGCGCTGTTGATATCAGTGCTCAGTTCAACCGCCAGTGTCCCTTCTATTATGATCTGACATGGGATCAATAAAAAGGTAGCAACTACTGATGCGAAAGTGACTTCAACTTGAACCACCTTATAATGTGCTAGTATATTTTCCTTTTAAATTTGTGTCCCATATTATGTTAAAGGATTTCCTGGAAATCCCTGAACTTAAAACAGTAAAAAATGAATTTGAGAGGAGGCAATGAAGGTTAAGGTACACCATAGGGAAATCTGTCCTCTGCATTTGTCCCAGATTTTGACCTAGGCTGGGTCAGAACTAAGTTTGCACCTTGGAGAAGTAGCCTGATGTCTCTACAACATGCAGATGTAAGCCAGTGAGTTAGAGAAATTTGTTTGCATCAAATATCCATCTTTCTTAAAAGGTACTTAAATAGAGTTCTAGAGTTAGAAGGAGTTCTATTTAAGCTGTATTATTCAATTCGTATTTGTGATTAGAAATAAAAATAAACATAAAAAGAGATTACATTAGAGATTTACAGTTTTAATAAAGTATGAAGAAAACACTTAATTCATATTGAACACTTCAGATTTTACAATGATTCAGGCTTAATTATTACTTAATACTTAATTATTACTTAATTATTACCTTATTACTTAATTATGAGATTAGCGTTAGGAGTTAGCATTAGGGTAATTAAGTGTTTACTAAGCCTGAATAATTCTTAATAAACTAAGTTGTTCTTCATACTTTATTTAGGGTGATTGAGGTGTACTTATCAGTGCCTACACACTGATAAATGGTTTTGTTGTTTGTTTGATAAAGAAAAACAACATACTTGAATCACGGGGAGGCTGGGGGAGCTGTGGTCTTGAAGTTTGATAACAGTGATTTGTGGCTGCTTTGCACTCTGCATGTTTCCAAACATCGACCCCTGATGAAAATATTCCTCGTGTGACATCAATAGCACATCTAGCCCGCTCCACTTCACTTTTGATGTTTTATATGCTGTTCAATACAGCGCCATGTACCAATGATCGCCCTCTAATAGCTCATGACATTTAGGAAGAAAATGTCTGGCCAGACAATTAGCAACAGGCAAAATTTGTACTTTGAAGGGCGCATGTAATGTAAAAATCTTTGTGTGCTTTTAACCATGTAATCATGGTATTTCGACTAAGTCTAAGATATGCCTTTTAGAGTAATTTTGCATTGTCCTATATTCACCTACCCATATCTCCACCCACCTGCCTGTACTTTTGATTGTTCAAAATCCAAATCCAATCCCCTTTATTTCTATAGCATATTTTACAAACAAAGCAGTTTCCAAAGTGCTGCACAGAGATCATAAAATGCAGATAACAAAATGGTAAAGTGCTAAAATTTGGTCATACCAATCCTAAAACAATAAAACCAGTAAAATCAAAATAAAAGCAAAAACCATTCAAAATCATAAAATAGCACCAAATAAGTAAAATAAATAAAGTAAATAAAATAAATAAAAGACACAGAGGACCACACAACTCAGGTAGTGTTAAAAGTCAGAGAGTAAAAGTGGGTTTTAAGACTTAAAACACTCCACTGTATTCAGATTCAAATTCAGAAAAATTCCACCATTATTTGAGCAAAATTCAAGGTATGTTCTATAAGTAGCTCTTGATGTAATAATAAGTCTGCAATGTTCTATCTGCATTCAATTATGAAATGTTTTATTGTCTGATAATCAGGAAGTGTTAGCATGCTAATTGTTGCTTAAAGTCATGGTAAACTCCACTTTTGACTTTGGAAGTTGGGAAACACTCTTATCAGCTCAGAATCCAAAGGTAAGTGAGGGATAACTAGGGACCATTTTAAAATGGCCTAGTTCTGTTTTTCATGATTTTTAGAGTGTAAAAAGCAGGTACAATACCTTTAAATACTTTTTAATGCCCAGTACTATTTTTTGTATTATAGCTTTTAATTAAAGGGACTACTTAAAGACTGCCCTTGTACACCATTTATGCATAAATACACTGAATTCTGAGAAATACTCGTGACATTTAGGTTCAATCCCTGTGTAAAATACTGATAATGTGAGTGATACTGTAAGTGTTGTCATGCTCAATAACTCTGCCTAAACACCACGCCTTAACATGTCGTCTGCATGTAAAACGTCTGCATGCAAATACATAACGTTTCTAACAGAGAGACTAATGCATTAGTGACTCAGCTTGTCTGCATAGCCCATTAGGATTAACATTTATGTGCCTTATATTAAACACCACCATGTCTGGATGTATGCGTCTTACATTTAATCTGCAGTGAGGAATGTGAAAATAATTTACTATATGTGCCACGCTAACAGAAACCACTTTAAAACCTTTAGCGAGAACGTGAAGAACTGACCAAACTGCCAATTTGTGTCTCTATTATTACACTGAATTCTTAAGTATTTTGATTAATTAATGCAGACAGACACTTCTTTATCCCAAAAAAAAAAAAAAAATTACATACTAAACATATGTATTAATTAATTTCACAGACAGTGCAGAGTGACCTACAGTAACTGTAATAATATGCAGAGTTAGCTTGAAAGCAGTTTTTTAATTGTTGATGTTTGCCAGATGTTCAGAACACACCTGTTAAAGCAGAGAAACAGAGCTCATAGTTAAGAACAATAAATAATGTTAGTTATAAAACACCTTATTAACTCTTTCACTGCCAGTCATTTTTGTAAAAGCAGCCTCTAGTCTGAGTTTTTGCCTATTTTCAACAGTCTCAGAGAAAGAAAAGGTGTGCTACAATAAAATGTAAATTTGTAAGCCAAAGGGAAGATTCAAGTCTCAAATTTTTATTATTATTCTGCGTTCTTCCTTTTGTTATGAACAGTTGAGCAAATATAAGTTTCATCATTAAATTTGTAATTATATTGGCTGACCTGGCAATGTTATATTCTCACCACTAGATGTGATCTGTGTTACTACTGGATTACAGCATGTTTGCTTTGGCCTGACAGAAGAAGAGCAGAGAGCAAAGGTGAGCCTGAACAAAGGTCAGGTGAGGGGAGGGGGAACAGGTTTCACAACTGCCATCTCTTGGTTTAAAAAAGAAAAATTAAATAAACTTTTATCTGTCTTGTATGTGGCTCTACTGTGCCACAATGAAAAAGAGAAACATATTCAAAGGTAAATTATTAACTTAATTATTATTAACTTAAAGAGCAGTCATAGGAGTCTGTCCCTGTCTCTTGGTGACATTTTCATGGTATGAAGTTTGAAAGAATACATTTCCTTCATTCAGCAGTAGAACAATGTGATTCAACTCAACAGACAGAACTGTTGAAGTTTAGTCTGACAGTTGTCTTATTTTTTTGTCCAGAGGCTACAGTGACCCACATTTCTCTCAAAACTAAATTTATATGTTTATAATTTCTTATTGACTGCTGCAACCAAGATTTCAGAATACAAATGAGACAGATGGAGCCAAAGTGATGTGTACTATATGAGGCACAAATGATTCTGAGAGCTTTTACAGATCCGTTAAACTCCTACGCTGTTACACAATTCCCTAAATCTCTCAAATAAACAAACTGGACATATATCTGATGACTGCCCACTTAACTCAGGTTAACCTGTGTTATATATTCAGCATCTGCTTATTCAGGTTAAGGTTCAGGCAATAGCACGAATATTCTGTCATTTTTAGTGAAAACATTATTCTACTTCCCCTACTAAATGAAAAAGACTTGAACTGTACCATTATCAAATACCAATATTAAAGGTGCATTGTGTAAGTTTTCTGGTGGTGGGTTCATCAAATGCTTTTCTTTATGGGGATATTATTGCTTTATCTGATTTTTTTTTACAGTATAATATTAAACCTATAATATTAAATCTCTATCTTCATGGAGACCAATCCAGACCAAATTACAGCTCAAATCTGTGGGTACACTGTAAAGAATTTCTCTGTAAAATAACAGTAAAGAGCTGGCAGCAGAGACGCCTGCACATTACTGTTATTTTACAGTATTTGTACTGTGAATTCACCTCACGGCATATTGCTGTAATAGTGAATTACAGTATATTTCTGTATTTTTTTAAATTTACAGTAAAGTTCTGGCAGCAGAGACGCCAGCACTTTACTGTTATTTTACAGTAATTTGACTTTACAGCTTATTATTGTTTTGGTGAAATACAGGATATATGTATGCTATTTTTTTTAAATTTACAATTAACTACTGGCAGCAGAGATCCTCCAATATACTGTAATTTTGTAGTTTCCTTACTGTTGACCAATTCACAGATCATAACCTATTACAGTAAAAATAAAATGCAGTATTTCAGTGATTATTTTAAGTTACAACATCCTTGGGTTACTAAATGTTTACTGTAGCCAGGCATAATACAGTGACTCAGCACTTTAGAATATCTAAAATCTCAAAATTTACTGCAATCAAAATTAAAATTGTTCTGTGGACTATAGCTTAAACCTATGCATAATAACCAATAAACAATTTACAAAGGATATAAATCACACAAATATTTATTGAAACAGGCATTGTCAATATGAATACTGTTACTGTAAAATACAATAATAATACAAAATAATAATAATAATAAAATAGTTGAAAATAGGCATCAATTACAACATTTGGGAAGAAACTGTAGGTAAGCTGTTTTTTCCTAGTCCTGTGAGGTACATGTATATGTTCTATCAAAAAGCAATTATATCTACAGCATATAGATTTACTGGAATGTATTATCTGCTGTCTATAGAACTATACCTCAGTAAGAATTTCAGTCAATGGCAACATTTGGGGGAAAAAACTATCTCGTCCTCCTGGTTCAGTCCTGGGATCAGTCCTGGTTTAGAAATATTCTTGTGCATAGGATAGAAATCCGTGCATATTTGTCTGTAGTTGAGCATAAAATAAATATTTGTAAAGTCTCAAATGAGTCCAGTCATACATAGAATGTATTGTGTGTATTTTATTCATCAGAATACAAATTGAAAAGTTACAACATCAAGACTTACGATCACAAAATGAAAATTTACGATTACACTTTCTTCAGTACGAATACAAATTCACAGACACAACTCGACTGTCAAAAATACAACATCATTTCACAAGCAGAAGAAACATCAATCGAGATGCCGGACTTTTGGGCCGCAAATGGACTGAACCTGGACTAAACCAGGTCTAAACCAGGTCTAAACCAGGACTAAACCAGGACTAAACCAGGACTGAACCAGGACTAAACCAGGACTGAACCAGGACTGAACCAGGACTAAAACATGTTTAAACCATGTAACCATGCATCTCGATTGACGTTTCTTCTGCTTGTGAAGTGATGTTGTATTTTTGACAGTTGAGTCGGGTCTGTGAATTCATATTCGTACGGAAGAAAGTGTAATTGTAAATTTTCATTTCGTGATTGTAATTCTTGATGTCGTAACTTTTCAGTTTGTATTCTGATGGATAAAATACACACAATATATTTTATGTACGACTGGACGCATTCGAGATTTTACGAATATTTATTTTATGCTCAACCAGACAAATATGCACGGATTTCCCAAATATGCACAGATTCTATGCACACAAATATTTCTAAAAGCTTTCTTACTCCATAGTTTTAACTCTTAAAATAGGTCTCTGAGGTACTTTTACTTCTTAAAGGAGTTCTGTGACATAGACTCATGTTTTAAACTTTTAAAATAGTATGGTGAAGTTTGTGTAGCTTTTAAACAAGTTCTGTGAGTTAGGCTTGTGCTTTACCACCAAAGAGTCCCGTAAGGCCTGTGTTTTACCTCTTAAAAGTAAGTGCCTGCTTATCTTCGTATGAGTAGGTGTGGACAGTGATTCAAAGAGGAATCATCTCAGTCATGGAGAAATGAGTGTCACCAGGCTAGTTGTTGTTCCTCTTCCTGGCTTTATTTCAGCGTTGCCACTCTAAACAGCAACAAACACAATAATAAATATAAATATCAAAAATAAGGGACGTACAATAACATTACATCCTTCGTAAGCTAGGTAACCATAAAATAGTTATTGAGGATTGTTTCAGACAGAGCACTACTGAAGACTTAGGTGTGAAATGCACGCTCTGCCACTGGAATTATTTATTTATTTATTTTTCCATGAGACCACTTTTCATCAGCCAATTTATTCCTGTGTGCGTGTGTCTGTGGCAGGCAGGAGACCAAATAACATATTGCAACAGACAGACAATTTAGATAAATTAAATTCAAAATTTCAAGAAAGCAAACCCATTTTCAATAGTCTAATTGTTACAAAAATTGTTACAACTCATGTAAAAGTTGTTTTACCAAACAAGGATTAACGTTAGCTAACTTGCCTCAACTCAGTGTTTAACAAATTTCATTCAGACTCAACAGAAAGTAAAATAAACTCACCACACCATCTCTGTTCTCTGTCATTTCACTATTTCCTCATCCACCAACTGTAGTTTACTCGTTATAACCCCTTAATACACTCTGCTAGATGTAAATATGTTCTAGCTTTAATTCATGCACCTCTTTCCCTCCTGGTTACGCTAACGTGACTGTGTAGCATTAACTGAGCAGCTTTTGTCACTCATTCGAAGGAAGAGCAGTATATTAAACTGACCATAGCAAAATCAAATGCAAAAAATTAATTACAATAACACACTCACTCACTAGATAACTTGTTGAGCAACAGTTCGATTTCAAACATGATTTTACTTGTATTCTCTTGGCAAAGACAGTTTTTACTTACCGTTGTATTTGTAGATGCACAATCCGATGCAGAGGAAGCAGGTCGTCTTGCAACGCATGTCTCCGATGCACTGGCAGTAAAACTTTCCCTCGCAAGTTTAGCGTGCACCAGATTTCAAAAATACTGTAGTTTACTGTGATTTACTCAGATTTATTACATTAACATACTGTTGAAGGCATGTGTGCTGTTGCTTCACGTTCAGCAGCCCACAATGCATTGCAAATTACAGTATAAAACTGTATTACAGTAATACAGTATATTACTGTTAGAAATTGGCCGTAAATTTACAGCAATTGCTTACAGTGTAGGTGACTCCACACATGCCTGTTTTTCTAGGTATTTTTGTGCTATAAAACCACCTGTAATTGAATACATGTAAGACAGAGCTGTTTAATGCCATACTGCTGAACATTCCAGGCAGAGCAATAACATAGCCATAGAAACAAGCAGGTGATCGACCCCCAACTGAAAAGTTACACAGTGTACATGTAAATCCTACCCTAGTAACCAAAACTCTAGTAATTTTAGTGCTTAGGGCAGGGTAATTAATCCACTTTTAATCAAAATTGTTACTGATGAATATGTGGGAAAACATTTACCTCTAATGTGATGAGAACCTAACTTTGATTTTGTTTTCATAGCGTGACAACTTATCTTAGCATGGTATAACTTTCTCCTTTGTGTCAACAGAAGTGACACATGGCTCACTTCCCTTCCACCTACGCCATTGATGCGGACATGCTGTGTTGTGTGTGCATCTGTGCAGCAACAATGGAGCCAGCCACAGTTCAAAGCGTAAGAACAATAGAACTACCGTATATTAAAATGTATGGTGAAGTAGCAGAGGTGACATTATGGCAACATTTTGTGAATTAAATATTTTGTTAACCACGTAGCCTAATTGCTTACATCTTTTTTTAACATTTTCAAGAAAATACAAAATAAATTGTCACCAAGAGCAGTAGTCCCTATACTGAAGAGCACTAAAAAGGACAATTTTGCACAATCTCTACACATCCAAGTAGCATCCCTGTCCCCTAAAGTTTTGTCACTAAGAGCAGTTTGAATGTGTGTTTTTTGTTTTGTTTTTTTAACATTTAAATATTGGGCAAGGACACAGGACATAAGAGACTAGAGAGTAGAATAAGGCAGAAAACTCAGTTTGGCCAAAAACGCAGTCAGTTAGGCTATGAGGCTGATGATTAGAAAAAAAAAAAAAAAAAAGAAAACCCTGTTTCATATACAGCAGAGGTTTCCAACCGGTATCTCACCAAGGAACTTCTGAATAATACATAGTGTGTTGAATAACTACAATTTTATGAATTTAAATGCCTATTACCGTTGCAAATGTATCATTTTGATGCCTAACTTTGTGCACTACTAATTGGATAATGGTTCATGTTTTCTAGCCATCTAACTCTAGCCCACTGAAGTCACTTAGTGTGGTTCTTATATTTACTCAGTTTCTTGCGATCTCTAAAATTAGCAGCTCTCTGGTATTTTGTTATGTAAAGGTAGTTCACCAGGAGAGTTTCGAGACCCCTGACATACAATTATGTTAATATTGACTGCAAGAGATCATCTACTGTGACTGGTTTAATTCAGCTCCCACAAAAGCCTGAGGTAAGAATGGGTGAGAAAATGCATGTATGTTTGACCAGAAAGCTGCAATAAATAAAACACTGCAATTTCACACAAAAATTTGATCATCATGGAATAGATCACAATTTTTTCACCACAATTTATGTACAAGCTATTTGGTACATTACTGGCAAAATATTTCGTGTATATATATATATACATATATATACATTGCTGTTTGTTAGCACTTTGTTTATACATCATTAAGAGGGTTTACTAATCTGGTATAAAACAGGATAATATTATGACCAATTACAAAAGATGAAAAGGAGACAGAATCTATCAAATCTTTAATAATGGTGGGTAACTGACACTTTGACTCAATTTATTTGAAAAGAGACACTCAAAAATTCAGATGAAATTGCATCCATCTGCGCAAACCAACTTCCATCTCCTCCTTTTTATCACCCATCTGTCACAAAATTGGCTCAAGGTTCAACCCATTTTGCAACAATAGTTTCTAATAGACAATGGATGACAAATGTAACTAAGATGAAGACTTACACAGTATAGATGGCCAAATAAGAATTGTTTATGTGTGTGTGTGTGTGTATGTGTGAATGTGTCTGTATGTATATGTATGTGTGTGTGTGTGTGTGTGTGTGTGTGTGAGTCTGTGTAGGTGTGTGTGTGTGCGTGTGTGTGTAAACATGAGGCCGTATGTTTAACTTAATTGCACTTTCATTTCTAATGTAACTCACTAGTCTGTCTAAAAATACAAATATGATGCACTGGGGACAAAGTGGGAATACATGGGTACACAGAGACTGGGGCAGTTTAGAAAAAATATTGTTTGAAAAAATATTTCAATATTTCAAAATATTGATGGGAAATATTGTCTGAATTTTCAACATTGAACTGATACAATTACCAATATTAAAGATATACATCACCCAATCCTAATAAACAGATGAGTTTAACATATGCATAGAAAAAATATACCAAGTCAGGCCAAACATATTCCACTAGTTCAGACTAAGTTTAAAACATCGCTGGACTTCAGTTCACCCTGTGGAAATAAACAATGTTACTCTACTTAGAAATGTTATTGTGCGTCCTGATGCTGTACAAATTAGCATTTACCAAACCATGGCCAACTAGAGAAAGGAAAGAAGAAACAACAAAATAATTAATGAATACAGTCATATAAGGTAAGTTTGAGTGTATGCTATATAGCCTCGGGTATGTTGGACTCACATTTTCATTTAGGTTGGCTCAAGTGATGCACAAAGTCTCAACTGTCCAAACAAGTGCGTAGTGCATAATGTGAAATTTGTAGGGAGGTTTTGCTCTTGAAGATTTTATTAATATCCAGTATTGAGCGCAGCTATCTGTCGACAAAGTCAAGTTACACAGAGTTTGAACTGAGAACAAGGACACACGGCATCAAAAGAATGCTAATTTCGCTACACAACCACTGTTATTGTTTTGATGAAAATTGCCATAACTTGAAAAATGATTATGCTTTCAGCCATGCTCGGACTCGTGTGCCAATCCATTCCACGCGCTGTGGTTCTGCAAAGATAATGTTCCTCTGAATTACTGTGTTTTTTCATTCAGTTGAGGATAAAGCCAAACATTTTGTGGATTTTCAAACAGTTTCCACAAAGCCATTGGGGCTATTGCTACTAATACTGTTTCTACTAGTAATGTGTGTGTACTATGTTCTAGAATAGTTGGTTATTAGGAAAAATACTAAGACATTTTTACAAAACCACCACTACAACTGAAAATCAGACAGGCTCCTATTACTACTTAACACTAAACTAAACATTTTAGGTTTTATCTTTAAAGGTACACTATGTCACTTTTCTGGTGGAGGTGTTCTCTACCTGCCTGTCTCCATGGAGATGGCAGTAGTGTTAACCATTAAACATATCTATCCTACTTTTCTTTTTTTCCACTTTTTCCAGGTGTTCTTTTACAAAAATATATCTTGATAAACATGCAGTCGTGCTGTGAACAGCTGTTGAACATCCCTGTCAAGGCAATCAAATCTTCATGGAGACAGCCAGCGCATCCTGCCCAGAAAACTTAGAATGCATCTTTAAAATGACATGATGAAAGAGAGAAAAAAGGAAACAAAAGTGTTGGAAACACTTATTTGACCTTTATACGTTATGTATAACTAGAAATTACCCAACATTTTTAACTTTTCGTTTTCTTTTTTAAGTACTCTACAGGCAATATTACATAATTATTGAGTGATATTTCTCAGTTGCCGTGGTAAATATTCCCGGCTCAGTCATAAGCACGTGGAGGGGGTGAGATCTGACGTTTTTTTTATCTGAAAATATGGTTTCCATCCTCCTCCTGCAGTCAGGCTTAGGGGAGCGCGTGTGTGTGCCAGACTTCACTGGGTTTAGCACAAGAAGCACAACTTATTGGATTAGGGGGTCCTCCGTCTATGCTCATATAGCTGTAGGCGTGTGAGCGTGTTTGTATGGGGGGGTGGGGGGCTGCATGTGGGTGGGTGGGCAGAGGGAGGGATAGAGGCCGTAAATACACAGTAAATTCCCATTTACTTTCACATTTCATATGCAAAATGTGCTCACAGAAGCACTTCTTTTCATGTTCACGGGTTAGGAGTTTAAGCGGGCCTGAGGAGCTGAGTCTGGGAAAACCAAACCAGGCCATGGAGGTTGTTTCACGTGGATTTACCTGTAAACAGTCACTCCACAGTCGTCCCCATGTGGGTTTTTCACAGCACGCGCTGGAGAGCACTTCAGACGCTTTATTACACTGCAGAGATTTCTTTTACACTACAATTGTCGGATGATTTACTGACACTCATACAAAAGATTGAGGAACAACTCAAAATGTTGCCTCAAAATAATATTTCCTCCAGAAAGACTTACAAATGAGTGAAGTGTGATGAATAAATTTTTGAAGGAAAGCAAAGTACTTTTTTAGGGAAACTGTCTTCCTGCTGGGCCTTACAAGTGTTGAGGGGATGTAGGCTTCTCATAAAAAAAAGGTTTTAAAGTGCCATACATTGTTACTGTTAAAACTACTTAATGTAAATGACACAATAAGGCTACAGCAATACACTCTCTAAATGTACAATATCATTAAAAACATGAACTAATGAATTAACAACATAAGAAAAGTATCATTATTGAGTCACAAAGGTTAATTATTCAATGCTCTACAGCTCAAATGTTTCTGAACGAAGAAAAATAAAGAAAACGTATTCCATCACCTTTCATTTATTGAACAAAGTCAATATTAGGGATGCACAGACAATTCTGGTATTGGCTATTGGTGCTGATCCTGAAAAAATTGCTGGATCGGATATCCACTTCTAAATATCGGTTCAGTTGACATCCTTGTTGGACATATACATTGATGTAATAAGAATATTTACTATTTACAGGTACTAAAAGTGTCATAATGTTTGAGCTTTTATACAAAGTAGTTCTGTAGTTACAAGAGTGCTAAATAACAGCTACATAACACATTTGGTCAAAACAATCTGCAAAGAGGCTGCATATTAGAAGAACTTCCCTTTTTTATAATTATACAGCAAAATCCCAAGCTCCAATTACTGTTGACTGAACAAGTCATACTACAATGACACTACCCACTGTGAGCCAAAAGTTAAGTCTCACTTACAAACAAAAGTATTTTGAAAAAAGTAGAAATAATTTTTGGTTTCTTTCCACATCTGCATAGCCTTAATTAACAAGTTAAACATTTGATAGGTAACAGCAAATGTAACACTGATATCTATCTAAATTTCAAAAAGATACAGAAAAGCACACACAAAGCAATGGGATTTGGTCATGCTGCGTCCAGCGTCATTCAAGCATGCTTTGATTGTCGGTGTGCCCTTTTCTTAGTGGCTCCCGTACTGAGATAAAGAATCGCAGATGCTGGGGAGGATTCTTTGCATTTGGCTTTTTATTATTTATTGTGCAGTCTGCGCGGGAAGGCATGCAGTGAAGAGGCAGTAACACAGTGCTCAGAGCCCGGGAGAGCTGGGTAATCACTTCTGTCTCTTCTCTGCAACAATGCAACCCAAAATTAAGTAGGATGACATATTTACAAATCCACAGAAGTTAGGACACTGCCTGAATAAAATAGAAGGATTTGCACGCTTCAGAATTCTAATTAAACAAAAGCTAATTAAATGTGGGTGTCTGGTGTGAAAAAAGAAGATAATTTAAAGATGAAATTAGCAGATTGTGAAAAAATGCTAACAAATGTAGCTTTCCTACCATATTTCTAAACTCTGTGCATGTATTCTACTTTAGTGTTCCGCACTGTGTAATTTTTCTGGTGGAGAGTGCGTCAAATGCTTTTCTTTATGGAGATGTAATTACTTTGTCTGGAATGTTTCACCGTATATTAAACCTTTCTATTTTCATGGAGACCAAACCAGAACAAATTACAGGCCAGATCTGTGTAGAGGCAACCCGGCTCACAGTCAGAATACCCCGTTTTTCAAGGTATTTTTGAGGTATAAAACAATCAGTAATTGAACAAATATAAGGTAGCGCTGTTTAAAGTCATATTGTGGAACACTCCAGGCAGAAGAATGACATGCCCATAAAACAAGCAGGTGATAGACCCCCATCTAAAGTGCACCTTTAAAGATATTTCTACCAAATTCTGGCATAAGCCATTATTTTACACTATATGCAGCCACAAACTGTCACAAGGCGATCCACAGTAATTGGGCTGGATAACTTAAATAAAATGAGGCAAGTACAATGTCTATGGGCATGATTTGCTGTTGTGTCAGGATTTTGGTTTCACAACATAACAACTTTCGCACTGTCCAAACTTTTCTTTTAGAGGCTGTGCAACAAAGTGCTTGTTTCTCCCCACTCTGACTAGTATGTTTTTGATAGCTAGGCTTCGACAGATAAGAAATCAATGTAGTGTGAGGGCAGGCATTTAATTGCAACAGCAGGGGTCATGAATAAACTAGATGTATTCCTCTCACGTCTCCTGTTCAAGGGTTTGACGGACGGTCTTCTCCTGCCAGTAGTGCCATTCCTGGACCCATTGGCACTGCCCTAAAAGACCAATAGATGTGCCTACCTGCAGCTCTAACAAGAAACCGCTGCCTTATAAAGCAGTGCTGCTGGGAAGATGGGGCAAGTAGAGAACTTACAAATATACCAAGTCGTATTACTGCTCCTACTACAATGGTACAACAACTATTTTTCAAGCTATTACAGCTAAAGGCAATGCCATGCTGCTGGAGAAAATGGGATAAATACTACATTGTACTACTATTTACTATCCATACTGTTGCATTTAGTACTACTACTACTACTACAGCTGCTACTGTATATAAATTTCAGCTTTATTGCTTGGGGGAATTATAAGGTCACAGCTCAATAGTATAATAGTACAATAAAAAAATAAGACCACGGAATACAAAATTAATATTGGTAAATATAACCATGAAACATGAACAAAATTAACATAAATAAGTCAAAAGTACTATAGAAGGTCTAAGTATAAAAAGTACTAACCAATATAGAATGTGAATTTACAATATACAACAATCAATCCATGCAGAATAACAATAAGGATATGTATTACTGCTATTGCTATTGCTCCTGCTCCTACTACTTAAACTTCCGCTATTACTACTGCTACTGCTACTACTTCTACAAAAGCAAACTCACTGTACTTCTGCATCAAACTTTTGACCTCCTGACTAATGGTACTCTGACTGCTGAGCCATTCTCTGCCAATAGTGCCATCCTCAGCCCAGTGGCACTCCACCTTAAAAAGATGAATATATGTGCCTAACTGGCTCGCTGACATTGACACACGGTGAGTCACGAGCTATTTCAGTTTGACTGCTGGCTAGCCCTCCTCCCTCCTCCCCTCTCCTTCACCCCCCTCCTCCCATCCAATGCTTCTTGGTCATTTGTTTGCCTCCCTTGCCGGGCTGTTTACTTGTAATTTGGACATCTGTCAAGGTGGTTTGTTTGCTCCCCCTGTGGTGCGATTAGGCCACCTTTGCCAAATCTGCACAAGACAAATGAGGTTATGACAACTCTTGGCTGTAAATGCAAAAATAAGCTAAGTGTTTGGGCCCCTTGTCATCGGCACAGTTCAGGAGGATAATTAAAGTCCAATTAGGTGACTAAAGAGATAAAACATACAGGTCAAATGAGTGCCATCCTCTCTACTAGCACTTGTACTGACTTCATAGTGTTCATTTGACCACTACATAACTCTTGCACAACTTTGTACTTTAAATTTCAATAACATACTCATTATTGCTGTTTCTGCTTCTGCTGTTGCTACAAATTATTAAAATCCTCCTAGCTGTCGAAAATTTGCATTTTCGATGCATCCACTGTAGTTCATAGTAAGTACATAATTACAAATCTACAGCTTGATGTATAATGGGTAATAATTAAAACAACATATTAAGGGGCCTATATTACACTCTATGTTATAATGTTGTTTTCTCATCAATATACCTGGAGTTTTGTTTTGTTTCATTCACACAAACCCTGCATATTTAGACTGAGTTCTTTTCTCAGACAGAAAACACTTAATGACATGATGCCATGTGGTAATACAGAAAGTGTTCCACTGTGTTTATAAACTCCTAAACTCCACTCCTGTTTTTAAATACACCTTTACTAGAATCATTTGGATCACTGGAATTGCCAGTCTCTACTAAACAAAAGATAAAAGGTAGCTATCGCTTCATGACACCACAAGGTGAAACAAAGTATTTTGAGCTTTGGAGATGTTGTTTAACTACATTTTCTACTGACACTGCAATGTCCTTTTTCCCTCGACTGTTACTCTTTCAACTACTAATTGCACTATTCCTATTACTACTAATACTCTACTTCTCCAACTACTACTACTTCTACTACTCCATCAACTACTGCTCATACCACTACTACTCCCAAGTCCTGAGTTGTTGTCCTACGGTCCTTCTATATTGGCAACATTGTTCTCTCAACCACTATAACTCTTGCACACCATAGGAGGAAGGAGATATTAACCAATTAACCACCTGCTGGTCAAGCTGTCACTGTGCCCCCCTCCTCATGTTCGCTGACATTTTGCAGGACTACTGGTTGAACATGGATTTAGTGGTGTAAAGCCAATGGAGAGAGAAGTGAATACAGCCAAGTGCTTGTAAATTCACTTAGCTTTCCACAAGCATTTGTTCATCTTCTTAATGAACAATATTGGCAGCGTATCATTAGCCCAGCACTTAGCTTCTTAATGGCCAACAGCCATGCTTACATCCTGCACTGTAGTCTCAACAACAATCAATACTGAATCATTTCGGCATTCTTGCCTTGTTTAATTTTGGGGTGGTTTTGTTGGCTGCTAAAGAAATGAGTTGTGCCCATGTTTCTAGAAGTGCTTAGGAGAAAAAAACAGGTGACATGAGGGGTTATTTTAAAGGCATTATTCTTTGTCTGTTACATAGTTGTAATCTGACATGGATTATCATATTATATTTAAATAGCATCATTAATCTAAAATTACTTCATAAAAGAAACAAGTCAGCTGATAGTTGAAAACACAAACATCATCACAACAAAGTGCTGCGCTGTTGGCTCATGCTGACGACTCCGCCTATGGCTGGGGGTAGGTGAAAATGGGACTTTTCAAAACAATTTCATCTTGAATGCAGGAGAATAGAGGTTGCACGAAAATGCATTAGTCACTCTAAATTAGAAGGGAAACAATTGTAACATTGAAGAAGAAAAGAAACGTTGATTTTGCACGTATCTCGTCTAATGATTAGAAGCAGGTTTATTTCAATAGAATTTTGTTTTGATATAGTTTTAATGGGAACTAACTTAGTTTTAGTATTGAGAAATGGAATGTTATTACTGCTGTTACAATCAATAATATTACTACTTCAACTAGCTGTTATTTTACTGCTGGGACACTGTCAGAAATAAATTGTTTTAACTGATAGATACTAACAATGATCGTGTGTCCTTGTTTGGACAGTGTATAGACATCTACACCTATTCTATAGTCTAAATTAAGCTCAGTAGGTTAGTTGAAAAGCCTTAGAATTGAATAAGCCAAACCAGGCCTGGATGTGTTACACTGTGCTGACAAAGGAAAGAACCCTGAAAGCTGCCTGCCTCTCCTTGCAAATCATTCATAGCTGATAAAAGTTGTTGCAGAGTTCAGCCCTCTCAATACGTTTAATCATCTAATAAAAGCATTATTTACAGCGGGCATTGCGGCAGACGGCGGTGCACACTGCAGTCTCCAAGCTCCTGTCACTAACTTGGCACAGGTTTCAAATACATACACATACTCCGCCTTGTGTGTCTGCAGCAACAATGAAGGCGTGTTTTTTTAAGGTGTGTCAAGAAGGTGTGACTCCATGTAGGAGTTGTGTGTGAGAAAATGTGTGGCCAAAAGGTTTCAGAGGCTTGAATTTTAGCTGTGATTACCAGATGTACACTAGTAGACAGACAGCTCTGCAGTGAGAGAGGGGAGCCATCGTGGGACTTAATTACACAGTTGTTTATTTGACTGAAGAACCTGTCAGATCCTATATACAGTTCTGTAGGTGTGGGCTGAAATAACGTTGCATGATCCCTGGTGCAGAATAATATATGCAACTGCCAATCAAATGTAAACAAGGTGCCAGCAGGTACTTAAACACATTTAAAGATCAGATATCAGGAGATACTCTCTCTAACAGCTTAAACTAATCATATGTATACTGGTTTCAAGTAATACTTCAAAATAGTGTGCTATTCAAGTCAAAGTAAATTGAATTATCATTTTAGAATGTATTTTTAAAAAAAAAAGCAATTTATTATAATAACAACAAAAGACACATTGATTAAATAAAGCAAATAAATGTCATCCTATCTACTGGCTGTTGTACTGACTTCATAGTGTTCATTTGACCACTACATAACTCTTCTACAATCTTGTACTTTAAAATTCAATACCATAATCATTATTGCTGCTGCTGCTGCTTGTGCTGTTGCTACAAATTATTAAAATCCTCCTAGATGTCGAAAATTAGCATTTTTGATGCATCTGGTTTGTCCAGTGTAGTTCATAGTAAGTACATAAATACAAATCTACAGCTTGGTGTATAATGGGTAATAATTGAAACAAGATATTAAGGGGCCTATATTACACTCTATGTTATAATGTTGTTTTCTCATCAATATACCTGGAGTTTTGTTTTGTTTCATTCACACAAACCCCGCATATTTAGGCTGAGTTCTTTTCTCAGACAGAAAACACTTAATGACATGATGCTATATGGTAATACAGAAAGTGTTCCACTGTGTTTATAAACTCCTAAACTCCATTCCTGGTTTTAAATACACCTTGACTAGAATCATTTGGATCAATGAAAATGCCAATCTCTGCTAAACTAAAGGTACAAGGTAGTTACCGCTTCACGACACCACAAGGTGAAACAAAGTATTTTAAGCTTTGGAGATGTTGTTTAACTTCTACTGCAATGTCCTTACTATTTTTAGTACAGTTCCTATTACTACTAATACTCCTACTACTCCAACTGCTACAGCTACTTCTATTGCTACTACTCCTACCACTCCAACTCCTCCAACTACTACTACTTCTACTATTCCATCTCCTACTGCTCCTACTCCTACAATTCCCATAAAGTCTTAATTTGCACAGCTGTTGTCCTAATAAACTGCTATTTTTGTGGCTTTCATCTTTTGAAAATTTAAACTTTTTTAGCATTTATTTTTGCTGTTTGTTATTAAAATTCCATCTAATCTGTGAACTACGGCATCCAAGTAATTTCCCTTGTGGATTAATAAAGTTTGTCTAAGTGTAAGTCATTAAAGGCATTAAAAGAAACACTGTTGCTTCAAAATAGTGCTAATTGGAGGGTAAGGTCCATAGCAAAAGAAAATTGAAATTCTTTCAATAAATAAACTTTTGTCTGGTTGATAGAATTCAATTTTCTCATGCTAATTAGAAACAGCAATTTACTTAAAAGTAATAAAGTAAAAGTTTTAACCCCTTTATCTGTGCATAGCATTAAGCACCAGCATTTGTAGCACATGTAGGATAACTGCCAAAATCTGTAAATAGAACAGTTTCATTGCAGTGAGAGACTGGGAGTGGCCTCCACATTATGAACTATGCACCTAGAGAGGGTGGGGCCCAAGTCACCTCTGCAGAGTTTCACTCAAGACTCAGTCTACACTACAGCGAGCACTCAACAAAGCAGGAATTACTCAACGGCTGAACGGATTATTAGTTATCCCCTTTAAGGTAGGTCTATTTATTTATGTTATATTGGAAAGTAAAAAGTAAGTTCCTCTTTTTGTGACTAGTTAAACTGATAACAAAAGCAAATAGTATGCTAAGATAGCATAGTTTAGTTCAATACAGATTTAGTTTAATTCCTCCTTATACTATAGCGTATATATATATGTATATATGTATATATATGTATATATATATATATATATATATATATATATATATATATATATATATATATATATATATATATATATATATATATGTGTGTGTGTATATATATATATATATATATATATATATATATATGTGTTGTTGTATGTATTTTCAGATTGTGGACTTGTGCACACTACTAAATACATAATATTTTAATATTAAATGTTTAATCTACCAGTCAATAATGTCACTTCTTTTTCTTGTAGGTTTTCAATGGAATTTTCAAATTTGAAGATTGTGTTGTTTCTGGTTCTTTACACAGGTAAGTCTTTTACTTTCTTCTCTCATTTCTCTTTAAGAACTTGACTAATCAGGCAACAGAAAATACCATCTTCTAATTCTACATCTCATTGTAATATAAATGGCATTGCTTGAAAATAAAACATTTTTATCACAATTCTTAAACCCATCACATTCTGCTTATGTTTCCGCAAAATATTTTCTGTAATAATAACTTCAGGTACAAAAAGGTACAAACAAAGCAGTAATTTAGAATAATATGTTGTGGCACCATAGAAGCATTTGATAGTTTTGCTTTTATAAACTTTAAACAAAAAAATTAGACTATAAAACTGAAATTGACATTGGTTTTGATTGAGTTGGTCAGGTTTTGCAATGAAACAGCACAGTGCTTTCTATCTGAATGATACAAAGGGGCTAGTCTGCCTCGCTCCTGTCTGATGACCTGCCTCTAAAACTCACTAAATTGCATTGCACAGGGTCAACCAACCATGTACTTAATGTAGGTACATCTGACAAGTTCCTCGCATAGCATCCATTTAAAAATCTTTTTGCTACTACAGCTGCTGCTGAGGGTCAAACTGTTTGGAGCGTTTCAAAAAGCAAAGACCCTGAGAGAGTTTATTGTCCCCAGTAGAGGAATTAGTGTCTGGCTTTCGGCCAAGCTGCATGAGTTTATATAAGAAAAACATAAAATGCTCAGAAAATTAAATCAATGCCCACTGTGGGGACAGTCACAGGGCTTTAAAGACAGATTAGGTGCTATGGGAGATTACCCTTGTTTTGTGAAGATGCACTTATCATCTTTAACCACAGCCAAGAGAAGTTTTGTCTTTGTTATTCTATATAGCCTCTTAAAATTACTCTATTGTTGAACCTTAAAGCAACATAATTCAACTTTTGTTCTTGAATCCCTCACTGGTTGTTACCACTTTAATACAAAAATGCTACATCTGCTATAGCATATCAATATTATACTACAATTATTTCTGCTACGACTGCTAATACGACTAGCCTACATAATTGTTCTTCTATGTAATAACAGAAAGAATGTTGTATAATTTTATACGTTTTTATTGCTTTTATTATTGTTTGCACATGATGTAGTCTGACGCTTGTGTGACAGTGGAATATATTGCCTTTAACCTGACATTTCTAGAGCAGTTTCATTTGTTAGCAGCTCCAGGTACTGTGTAGTATGTGACACCATAGGCAGTAAAAATGAGATCCGCTGTTAAAGAAGACATACTGGTAATTGATAATAAAGACAAGAACAAGGGGTGTGGCAGTTGAAATTGTTTGCATTTTTGGTGTCCAACATAATGCTACACAGAGCTATATTTGAATACCTGTTAAAGTGAGGTGACCGGACAGTTTCACTCATTTGAAAAATGTGTGTTGTCTAGATTCCTGTTTGCGTTTACCCCGTAGGGATTCCTCAGAGTCAATATTTGTGTACCTCATGCATGCATAGTTAAACCATGACATACAGGTGAATTGCAAAGTAGCTGAGATGTTGACAAAAAGTGACACAGGTGCAGCACCGGGAAGTAGTCTTATCATTAGAGTTAGTTGTCTTTTGTTTTGAAAATCCAATAGAGATATGTATCCAAACATGCTGGTTCTTGTAGTTTAAATATAAGACACTAAAAGGTATTTGCTATGTATCAGATTACCATAATACACATGTTAAAAAGAAATAATAACTAAAAAGCCAGTAATTCAAACTCACCCACAATTCCTACATAGAAATGCAGCGAGTCATGTTTGTTTTGGTGCTTTGAATAACCTGAAACAAGCCATATAAATCCAGGGCATTATTCTCATAATTATCTTTTGTATGATTATATAAACAAGTCTTTCAGAGCTCAGGACAAAGTCTGCAGTTTGGTATCGCAAAAAATAAGCAATGCAATGACTAATAAATGCAGTCATAAGCTTGAATACATTTCTTCATTAATGATTAGTAATTTGTTTTATTTACTGTCACTGGCCATCTTTATATTAGCTGAACTTTTAATTTGAAACTGTTTAACACACTAAAGGGTTATTGTGAGACATGGCTATATAGCTTCCAAGGCCAGCATCACAGTCAGTCGCTGCTAAGCACTTATCTGTACTCAAAACATCAAACATAAAGAGCAATTAAAGCACAACTCTATGTGGGTGTTTGTCACTACATACATTTAACTGCCTGCCACTTGGATCAGGCCCATTTTTCATTTCAACACACATTCATAGCTTTCATCATTTACCAATATATTTCAAACAATTAATGAGCCTAGTGGGTTTTAGATAAGCATGGATCTCACTTTTTTGCCCAAATCACCACTTTTACTTTGGTTCCTACTGCGAACTCTTAAATCCTCAGATTGAGTTAAGAGGCTCATTAGTCTCGGATCAGCACTTCTACTTCATTTCAGAGTGCTTGTGTGCACAGGCCCAAAGCTTGAATGACATTAAAAAGTACAGAACAAGATAAATTAATTTAGTTTATTTATTTGTTTTTTGGCTAATGTGTATATTTTAGCATGAACACTGAATCCTCCACATTCTCCTGCAACCATCTATAAAATGTCTTTGTTGGCATCATTTTATGAATGCTTACTCACTCCTAGGGCTGTGCATTTAATCAAATTTTAATCAAGGCTGAGATGATCAGAGTTATTTCTAATTGCCAATGATCAGCCTGGGTCGAGAGGTCCACTGCCAATCCTCTGTCTGTAAAAATATGTGGTTTGGAGCAGAGTTCAGACTTGAGAGGAAGAAATAAAACTTTTTGTGTCAAAGCAAATTGAAAAAGCAAATCAAGATTGTTCAAAATGAGGAAAAATATTGTGAATATTTTTTTCTGGCATATCTCCAAACCCTGCCCTCTCCTCTGTATAAGTCTAAGCTTTCTCTGGGGTGGCCTCTCTAACTTAATCTTGCAACATCTTCAGCTATTCACCCTGTCTTTTCCCCAATGCGATTGATTTTACCACGCAGCAGTGCAATCTTCAGTAATGTCTATAAAAAGCATGCCACACTGAAGTAAATAACACATATTTTCCTGTTGATCTGTTAGAAGCTGAAAATTGCAAAATCGTTTTAGCATTTAAGGGAGTTTGGAAAGGACCAATTGTGATGGCTAGACAACATAATCAGAGAATCTCCAAACCAGCAGCTTTTTCGACTGGCAGTCTGCAGTGGTCAGTTATTAAGTGCGGCTCAAATTGTACAGAAGATTTACAATACTGAGTTTGTATTAACACGTAGTTGTTTTATACTGTACAGTATATTTTACAGTATGAGCTGACTGGCTTGGTAATTTTGACAGGTGCCACAACTGCGATGCAGGTGACATCGTCAGGACCTCAAACCATTCAGAAAGCCAAAGGAGAGACAGTCACCTTGGGGTGCACATACACACCCGGAGCACAGGACACAGGGGAGCTGGACATAGAGTGGTCCAATGTCAGTCCAGATATGACACAGAAAGACTCACTGGTAAGTTATACAAGCTATAAACTGTCTTCTTTTGTTAAGTAACCTATATTTCACAGTTTAGGGATATATAGAAATTACTCCCTTTTATGACTGCAAGAGTATTAATGGTACACACAATAAAATAATGGACTTTTAAATGTACACAGAATATTTAGTAAAAAAGTTGCCTTAGGAAAAGCATCTGGTTATAAATCTGGGCCAAACAAATATAGGCTGATTCTCTGTTGAGGTGGACCCAGACAGGAGATGAGAAAAATACTTACTTCATTTGGAAAATTAAAATAACCAAAACTCATAAGAAAATGAGGACTGCAATCAACTATTATTTTGATACTTAATCAATCTAGTTATGACTCTTTTGATTAACAGATTTTTAGTAAATGCTACCCAGAATAAGATGAAGTAATGGCACTTGAGGCCATTTTTACGAAGCATTCAGGCAGATTATTTTTAAATCATAACAAAAAATGTACATGTCATGTATGCTGTATTTACTACTTTGTCTGGGCTAACCCTAAATCTAACCCTAACCCTCTTTTCTCACCATATGTCATGTTTTAGAATCAGTATAGATCCACATAATGGTAATGTAATTCACTGCCAGACAGGGATGTTGTCAAGACAGTTCTGACAGGCTTTTGTGATCATTTGGCATATAGCTAGGACACAATTGAAGACTCTATTGAAGACTCTAGTAAAACCTGCTGTATGTGATCTAAAACTGTACAATGTATGCGTTCCAGATCTTATCGTTCACAGGAGGCAGTACGCATTACTATGGCACCTGGGATCTTAAAGACAGATTCAAGTTTATCGCAAACCCACAGAACGGCGACGCCTCGGTCTCCGTGTCCAACCTACGCTCTTCGGACACAGCCACGTACCAGTGCAAAGTGAAGAAAGCACCTGGAGTGGACACCCGTAAAGTCACTCTGGTGGTGATGGGTGAGTACGGAGACATGCCTTAGATACCGGTTCGACCTGTTGACTGTCTCTGCCTTTTGTCTTTCGTCATGATACCTGTCAGTCATCTGGAATGTGCTCTGCCAGTAATTGCACTTAGCTTGTTTCATAGTTTGCTTTGTTGCTTGATAACAACAGGTACAATATTAAAGGGCACTACCTTGACTGATAGGAAGTTGGGGAGAGTCCAATTCTGATATGTTTACTACCTTACCTTTAGGCTATTAGTCAGCTCAGAAAGAATGTTCAATTCACTGTATAAAAAAAAAAAAAAAGACAGACAGACAGACAGAAAAAGAAAAAAGAAAACAAAAACTACTAAGAAAATTGTCTCTCATGAAGAAGAAAAATATATACCATTAAAATATATATATTGCTGGATTTCAGATGACATCACATCATTGTATAGCAAACATTAATAAAAAATTATTAAAATGCAAAATTATGTCATAATATAGTGAGCTTTAGGGTGTAGTGACCAATTGAAAATACCAGGCTCAACAATTGTGAATTTACCTTTTGGATATTTCATGGCAAAGTACAATTTAATCAACAGGGAATCTGGCCCTTTCCCCCCATTTGGAAATAAGACATAACCATATTCGAGAATCTGAAAACGTTGTAAAAGTAAAAGGAAACTACAGTTACATCTTTAGTTAATAATGCCACAACAAAATATACGAGTGAATGTAATATAAAATTATATTGTTGTTTATCTTTCTCAGTTCCCCCAACAAGACCCAAGTGTTGGGTTGAAGGTGGCGAGGAGAAAGGCAGCACAGTCTCCCTGCGCTGTAAGGCCTCGGAGGGCTCCACGCCCCTCACTTATTCATGGACAAGAGAGTCAGGAGGACCTATGCCTCCAGCCGCTACCCAAGGTAAACCAAATATAAACTGAATTTATTCGGCAAAACAGCACTCTGCAGGTTAGATGAGTGTTTATTAAATATAACATTATTATTATGCATCACTTACATTCTTATATACTACAGCAAAACAGCACTATAGTTCTATTTTACAAATAGCCACAAGGAGCTTTTTCGAAAGCAAAAAATAAAATAGATTGTGAAACAGCAGTAGTCACTTAAAAGTTCTCATTTTGAAGGTGCTAAAGCCCGTCCCTCATATTCTCTGTTACAAAAAGATGGAGTCATGTAACTGTTATGAATCATTTTTCAGAAAATAATTTTGAGTGTTTTAATTAAAGCATAGAGTGTAGAGTTTGTGGTCATTGAATTAGGAATATTAGCATAAGTTTTGAGAGAGGGCCATTACTGCATAGTACAGCTAATTAGCGTTAAAGGACAGATACAAATTATAAAATGATTAATGTTCATTTTTAGCTATTGTGAGTGAGTAGAACCTTTGGCTCAGTGAAAGTTCATAATATACTCTTGAAGTCAAAGATCATTGGCTTTAAAATGGACAAGACCTGAAAGCAAACCTCACTTGCTTGCAGTTCAAAATGTTTCTATTTTCCACATTTATTTTCTATTCAGCGCTTTTTCAGAACCTTTTTACCTTGAACAGTACTGTATCACTTTGTCTTCATTATGAAAAGCCTGTGAAATCTGTGTTCTCTCATTAAGACTATTCCACCGGGGAGCTGTTGATAAAAAACCACACAGACAGCTATGCCGGGACCTACGCGTGTGTGGTGAAGAACGCCGTGGGGTCAGCACAGTGTAAATATGTACTGCACGCGTACAATCGTAAGTCACTTCTAATTGTACTCTAAATATGCTCTTTTCCTCTGGCCATGTTGTTTTTGTAACCCTGTGACTCAACTTTATCTATTGCAGTCTGTACAAACTTAAAGGGGGCATATTATGTAAAATACTATTATGAGCTTTTAACCTATGTTATATTTGTGGTCCCTCATCATTAGTTTACTCATAGTTATATTTTGGTGGATTCATACATGTTGAAATAATTCTGTATTGTTTTGCATTCATGACGTGAGTGTGCAAAAAAATTTATTTTTCACCTACCTCGTATCCCTACCCCTGGGGTCTCCAACCTGTAGCTCAGGAGCTACCAGTAGCTCTCCACCACCTTCCAAGTAGCTGACAAAGAGATTTCTGAATTATAAGCATTGTGCTGAATAACAAAATTTTGGTTAATTTAATGCTAATGCAATGCTATTACCATTGTAAATGTATAATTTTGATGCCCAACTTTATGCACTAATAAATGGTTTATGTTTTATAGGCATCTAACTGTACCCATCTTAAGGCTGTGGCTCTTTTATACACTCAATTTCTTGTGACCACTAAAATGAGTAGCTTTCTGGTAGATTCCTGCCCTACCCAGTGTTCAGTACCTACTTGAGAGTATTCAAAATAATCTGAATTTTGGTCATATGCATAGGGTAAAAAAAATGTTAAGTAACAATTTTTGAACAATGAAAACACATAAATGAAAATCCTCTGCTTACAACAGTGTTACATGTTTTTTGAAAACATGGGGCCTACCAGCTCTGCAATATAACAAAATGATAAAATGTAAAAAAAAAAAAAAAAGATCTATGGTGATAACTGGGGATGATGGGAATGATGTATATATTTATATAATAAATACCAGAAAAAATACTCCTTTAAATACATTAAAAGTATGTGTGATGAAGCTAATGTGATAAATGTGGCACTTACGTGTGATTTCTGTATCCTTATTTAGCGACGAACAGAGTGGGCATGATCGTGGGGGCCGTCATAGGTGCCCTCCTGCTCCTGCTGCTGCTCCTGCTGCTCATATGGCTGCTCATCTGCTGCTGCAACAAGAAGGAGATATGAAAAAGAGAGAGCCAATGAGATCAGGTTAGCTCAATCAGCTCAGGCCTATGTATTTAGTACAAGGGGAAAAAAGTATTAGAGGTCTATATTTAAAGGTGCACTATGTAACCTTTCTGGTGGAGGGTCTGCTACCTACTTGTTTTCATGGAAATGTTATTGCTTTGCCTGGAATGTACCACAGTATGACATTAAACTTAATCTCCATAAAACCAAGCATGTGACACCACCAGGCCAAATAACAGGTCAGATCTGTGGACAGGTGACCCCACTTACCATAAGAGTGTATATTATTCAGTGTATCTTTGAGCAATAAAAACACTTGTAATTTAAGGCAATAATGTTGACTAACACAGAGATGATTTCCTTCCAGAAAAAAAAGTTAAATAGTGGACCTTTAAATAAAAGCAAGGCTCTCTATTCTACCGTGCCTTAAAAACATGCAAGTCTCTCACAAAAGAAGGAACTTAGTGGCTATGTACAAGAATAGTTGTTTTTTCAGAAAAGATTTTTGCTAAGTGATCTGAGGCATTTAATAGGAACGCTTGAAGTCATAGATGCACAATTGAACAGTTAATGGAGATACTGTTGGAATTGTGTGAAAGTTAGATAAGCTTTAGATTTCACACAGGACTTTAATTAACTGAACCCAAATTGTTTTCAAGCAGTGTGACCTTACCCAACTTTTAAAGTGCCTTCTATTTTGGTGATGCACATGAAAGACTGGATTTTTTTCTTCAAATTAGAAAAGATCTGACTTGCAAGTCTTCAATAGAACTGTTGTAAAGCATAATATCAAAAGAAGTGCCAAAAGACGTAACAATGATTAATCAAAGTTTATTTGTTTAGCTGTAGTGCCCAACAACAGTCTATCTAGGGCTTCACAGAAAAATGTTTAAAAACACAGTAAGACCAATGTACCAGCAATCTATGGTAATAAGGTTTGCTTATCTTTATTAAGGTTGTCAAATCATCACTACCCATATAGTAATCAATACTAAAGCTATTGATACTAGATACTCTTTTGAACAAGAATCAATATTAAAGCTACTATCTGTAAGTTGGTTTGATTTTTCTTATCAGTAGATGGCAACCTGTTCCTGTTCCCCCTCCCACATCCCCCCAGTGGGGCTGTTGAGGCTCAACTATAATGACTGGTCTTCTTTTGTTAAGCCAAAACTGGCACTCGATCAGACAGAAGTAACACAGAGTGCATCTAGTAGTGATATGTGAGAATACGACAGGGGCAAGTCAGACAATATAAATACATATGGTAGCTTTATACAATATATACACTAAAAATAATTAGATTTTTCCTGTATAGTTATTGAATGGGTTTGATCTCTATCAGAACTAGTAAGATCATCTGGTATATTAAAGAAAGTAGGGCTTAACAACATGAGAAAAAGATGTGCTATTTGATAACTATCTTTTGTAATGCGATAAGTAATATTACACAAGCTCAGTTAAATTAAAACAAAGAAGATGCACAAATATTTAATTAATCAATTAATTAAATATTTGTGCTGCCCTGGGGCAGACTGACGGAAGCAAGGCTGCCAATCTGGGTCATCGGCCCCTCCGACCACCACCATCACTCACACACACATCATTTTCATACTAGGCAATGTGGGTGAAGTGTCTTGCCTAAGGACACAGCAACAGTTTTTACCCACTGTGGCACCTGGAATTCCCACTGGTCTCCCATCCAAGTACTGACAGGATCAGGCTTTGACAAGTCGGTATGGTATTACTAGTCAAACAGGGTAAAAATAAAAACTTAAAGACAAAAACAAGACCAATCCAAGCTTTTCAAAAACAGCACACTTTTGTAAATTAGAGAACTTTGTGTTGTGGCAATATCTTTATTTAAATTTTTGTGCTATTGATTGATAACTGTGTCAGCTAATATTTCAACATTGGTACTTGCGATATACTGTCCAGCCTTAAAAGAAAGTCTTATTAATGTGTGTTGAAAATTGTATTCTATTGTCTAAAAAAGTGTTTTTAAAGAGCGTATGCTAAGTTTGATGATTCTTGAATTTTTCCTAATTTGGTGCTATAATACCTGTTGTCAAATAATAATCTCTGTGTACATTTCAGGTGTTTTGGCCTATAGACTGTAAAAGAAAGTGTAAAATGTAAAATCTTAAATATAATGATGTTAACTGTGTTTTAGTAAAATGTAAAGTCCAACCTGTCACAGGCTATTTAATTACCTTTTCTTAGTATGAAAATCAACACTATCCTCTATATGCTTATTCTTTTCAGGGTGGACGTCCAACCCCCAGAGAGCCGTCCCACCAGCAGAGCCACAAGTGTGCGGTCTGTCCTGAGCTACCACACGCACCATGGGGTCCAGTACAGCAGTGTGAGGAACCCCCTGTCCAGTATCAGGGAATCTGTCCCCAAAGAAATCTGCCACAGGGGGCTCTGTCAGGAACTCACAGCGCTCTAACAAAATCCCAGATCACACACACACCCTCAAATATGATCCCCAGTATGGATACCCTGTGTGACAGCGCTACAGAGGACTTACTGTCAGGTTATAGTGTATTGAAGATGTACAGAACAATGTTTTATGTATTTGTAAATGTGAGTGCAGTTTGTATATAATATGTCTGTTGGCAGAGCAGTTTAAAAATTGTATTGTTCTATCTGTCTATCTTACAGTTCTCATGAAGATATTGCAATATTTTTGCTAAAATTGTAATGTGTAAATAATTTGGTGCCTTTTTATGCATTTATTGTAATCAGAGATGGATAGTACAGTGTTTTAATAAATATGTTGTATACAATATTTTTGCTGAAGTCCTAATTAATTTTAGGTTCACACTAGATAGTCAAAATTTTGACTATAGTGGAGTTTGTTACTTGTGTTGAAAAAGATGCAGAACAAAGTGCTGCAAAATTGCCTTTTCTGTTCACAGTGTGTCCTTGATTTGCAAAGCTTTCAGCTGCTCGTGCAGTGATTGTGGTTACATTTACCTGAGGTGGTAACCCTTAGCTGCCAGTCTCAGCAGCACCAGGCTGCGTCAGCACTCTGTACACATCCTATACACAATGTACAGAATCTAGGAGGGTATATACTGTATACGCCTATGGCCCACCTCCACTCTGCACTGGTACAGCGCCTTCAAAGGTGCGCTGCATTAATAAGACCTGCTGCAGGTGTCGAGGGGCTGGTGGTCCAGGTCAGTAATTCATTCAGCTCCGAGCCGCCTTCAGGGCACTACCTCCCTGCGCTAATCTGTGAGGGCTTCGCATTTGTTTACAAGTATGTAACAGATCATCGCCAACAGACACAACATCACATGCCTGTTGGATTCACAGTCACTGGAAAGGAACCTATTGGTTTTACAGCTGAATTTTACAAAGAAAGAATGCAAACATTTCATATATAATCCTAGGAATCCTTTGTTTTAGATTTCAGATTTCAAATTTCAATAATTCAAAATTGCATGTTCACAATTATCAGCAACATGTTTTTTAGTTTTTCACTGCCTCTAGCAGAGGTGGAGTTAGCAATTTAGGGGCCCTCACTATAATTCATTTTTTGTTTGTTTTCGTCTTATTAGTTAGGTAGCCTACTAGATAACCAGAGCTGAAAGTAGTTTTATTTTTTGCTGGTACAATTACATTTTTGTTTACATCCATTACATATTATTACAATTACGCTATGATTATGTTCAAATTGAGGTCAAGCTGTTTTTCCCCCTTTTTTCTGGTCCATTTTTACATTGAGGCTGGTGTGAGCAAAAAAAAAAAAAAAATCATCCAACTACCCTTTTGTGCACAGCTTTCATTCTGCAGTCTGATTACTTTTCCTATGGAAGCCCACTGGGCCAAGGACATAGTAGCCCTGACTTGCTCTAGGTTAAGAATTTAGAGTAAGGATCTAAACTTCAAAAACAAAACAAATAAAAAAATCTATGAGTTATATTTCTGGGTTATATTTCTAAATTTTTAACAGAATTTCTGTTTTTTGCTGACTGCTTTGAAGTGTAAGGTAAGATAACACTTTATATTCACAGCATCAAACTTCACACAAAGACTTAGATAAGATAAGAAAGAATCATGAAACCGAGGTGTTTCTTACAAGGTGAGGCAGACATTTCAGGCCAGCAGACCAATGGCTTTTCAAACACTGAAAACAACACAACCATTGCATTTTAAGGTTTGTATTTGTATTTATTTTTACTAAGTGCTAACAGTGCTAACACGGGAGGTAGAAGATGACTTTAGTGAATTTGGGAATTTATTTTTGTATTAGAAAGTATTTATTTGCTGGGTTATATTTTGCTTGGTCCTGGAAAATTTTATGAAAGTGATACAATTTTTGTTAACTAAAATACTGTAATAAAAATGTGTGAGATGTGTCCTGTATACATTATTAAACAGTGAACAAAGAAAATGAGTGTCACTGAACGATTGAACGATAAGGGATTATAATGTCCACACTCCTGAAGGTCATTGGAGGGTGATTGGCTTTTCTTATCAGGTAAAAGCCTGTGCTGCCGGTGGTGGCTTGTTTTGTAAATGTGTGGGCTAACCATTTTCCTGCTCTGGTCCAGTGTGGTCCAGTGTGGTCTGTGGCAGAAACCGGCTGACTGGTCCTGGTTATGCTCCAGGGGCTGCATAATCAGAGATAAAAACATTACCCAGATAAATAAGCACATGCAGTAGTAGCTTTGTTAACTAATGCAATACTGGTATAATATTATCAGAATAACTATATTACTAGCAAAACAACAAGCATGATTTAAGGCTTGTATAGTGTAACAATGTTAATAATTCCAACTTGATTTTGATACTAACCAAAGGGCACTATACTCATTACCTGTTTCAGTACCACAATTGCATACTTTGCACACTGCAACATTAAAAAGGGATTTTTCAGAACAAAATGTTATAAAATAGTTCCTCCAATTTCACTATGACCATTCTAAAAGTTCAGCTTCATCTTATCAGTATATTTTTTGTTTAAATTAGTATCTAGTTTCAATTCTAGTTTTAACAAAAAGTATCTTTTGGCTGCCCTATAGTTGGATAATCATGTAAATCAGTTTCTGTTTTAAAATGTTCTTTTTTTTCTTTCAACAGCTGGAGTCTTCTCCATAATATCATTTCAGATTTATTTTAAACCTACAATAAAACCCAATTTTTTTGTGTAATTAGCACAGATGCTGCTCATAGTGAGAGTCATAGGCAAATGGGCTGCCACCACAACTACCTGTGGTTGATGCAAATGTAGGCTAAAGATGCTGTATAAATCTGATCAGCAGTCCAGGATCCAGGGAGTTCACCTTGTGCTGTTGGCCTCCTTCAGACTTCTCCAGGCGAGGATTAATGCTGGGATCAACAAAACAAAACAAAGGATTCTTCAGCCAAAGCCAACAACGGTATTGAGTCATGCAACGCATCAACAAACAAAGGCTATGTATTTAGAGAGGGATTCAGGGCGGTTTTCTCCAGATAGCCATTACTGAGTCTACCAGGGTAAAAGAGGTGATGGGAATTTACCACAACAGCAATTTGAACAATAAGGACAAATTCATTACTAGGACTAAACCAATTCCAAACCAGGATTAATCAGGAAATATTCATGGATTTTAGGTTTCAATTATACAGTATGTAACATTTCAAGATCTGTTACTGTGGCAAAATAAAAAATGTTATGGCAAAATTTTTTATCATTCTGAAACTCACGGAAAGCTGGAACAAGTCAAGTTTAAAAAGGCACAAACTAATTTATAACTGAGAAATTTTTACAACACTAAACAAGGTAATCCACAATATGAACAAAATTAATTATAGTAAGGTGATTATAAATAAACATAACATTTTCTTAAATTACACTATGTTTTCTATATGAATTTATAGCAGAGGCCTTTATGGAGCAGTTTATTCCTGAATCTGCAGAAGTATGGCTCAGTTTACTATTTTCTTGCTGAGCTAAATAGGGCTGAAGTACCATGAATGTATTGAACGACATTGTGTACTGTGTTCCGAGAATCGTACTGAACAATCCAATATTGAATTGAGAATTTCCACATTGACACTTGTATTAAGACAGGATTAAAGCTGGCAGTGAAGTAACTAGCTTGTTCTGTTCACTGTTTTCTTTGAAGGTAACAAAGTCACGTCTGGTTTGGAAAGTGCGTGCATAATTCCAACCATCTTGCCTCTTTGAAAACTGCACAAACAGCGGACATCAAAAAGAGACACAGGCTGCTGAGGCACAAGTTTTCCTCATAACGCTTTAAACGACACAAGCTGCCGGCATAAGGACTATCAACATGTTGGGAGAGAGTAAGTTGGCCATCTGGATAATAACTGGCTTGTTTGCAGTCTGCACGGTGTTCTTTAACCTCTTCATCTTGCTGAGTAGCCTGTCTCACTACCAGCATACAAAGCAGTGGTCCCCCAGTGAAACCATTGTAGTGGCTCTATCCGGCGCCAACTTGGTTCATCAGTTTATCTGCTACCTCTGGATGACTATGGATGAGATTGACAGTAAATGCCACATCCCGTCTCGGCCTTATAGTATCCTCTTAGTTCTTCTCTTTAGCTTCAAATTTACAATTGTGTGGTACGTCAGTTTTCTCACCTTTTACTACAGCGTCAAGTTAGTCCACACGCCAAATCGCTGCTACACCACCATCCATGCAATCATCCTCAAGCATGTAACCCTTGGACTGACCCTCATTCCTCTGTCCGCTTTTGCCGTGTGCATGCCCATTCTGGTCCTGTTTCAATCAGAAAAAACATACAATATCACAATAATAAACCAAGATTGTGGCATCAAAACCCCTGAGACCTTTGTAGCACGTGTCTATGAAGTTATGGCTCTACTATTGGCCGATGTGTTCCCTGGACTGCTCATGATTAAGTGCTGCATTTCCATTTCTGTCCACTTGGCGACCCATCTGCGCCACATGAAAGCTAGTACCAATGGAGCTCATTGGCCAAAATTAGGATCCCAGTTGCGGGTTATTCAAATGGCACTGTCCCTTGTCACTGTCTTTCTAGTTTTCCTTGTAGTGGACCTGTACGTGAATTACCAAATAGCAGTGTACCATGAGAACGTTATAATGCTCACATTTTTATTCACATCCATATTCACCACTGTAACCCCTATGGTGTTAATCTATGGGAAAACATCTTTCTGGAAATCATTCTTGCATGAATTTAACACTGGCCTTGACAAGTACCCCTGCTTGTCTTGTCTGAAGGTTCCCGAACAAAAGCCTGAACGGCACTCTCCTGTGAAATATAAAAAATGAAAAAGTCAATGCCTTTGCTTTGTTTGTGCTACACGTTGGAGTCCCAAATTGCAAGCCGACTAAAAACAGTGGGCAATTTGTATCTTAGTGCAAGCAATCTCGGTAACGATTTTTTTGGTTTCTTTCTTCTTTTCAATTGATCAGCGTGAAGGCAACAAGAGTAATGGCATGCACAGCACTGGTGAGACAGGGAACTGTACAGCAATCTGACCATAACTATACAATAGGCTCCTGTGCTGAAGTTTTAGAGATGGCAAATAAACAAAGTGCTTTTCATTTTCTACTAGTAAGATCACTCTTCAGTATGTGGAGATACATTACTCACTAACCATGTCGTACTTAAAATTTGGTTTACCTTTGTAATTATATAATACACAAAAATTATATAAGATATTTGTAATTTTGTTAGCAATTGTGTCTCTTTTTCACAAATACATAGGTCTATATGTTGATCTCTAAAAGCATTTTCCTGGACTGCACCATGAATATTTCATATAAAAATAAAACTAATAGTTTTGTAAAATACATCAGCATACTTTCTGCTTGCACATGATGTAACCAGGTAGCCTTCTAAAAATACTGAAAAATACATGGTGGAAGTACTGAGTGTATTAATAAAACAAGAAAGTGCACACATCCTGAAGTCTGTTTTTTTGTTTGACCACGAAGTACTTCCTCCCAGTCGTTCAGGCAGGAGGCAGAGGCAGGCTATAGGAAGGTGGGGACAACAATCGCTGGATTTCTCTGGGTGGTTGCCAATACAAACTTGTGCAGTAGACAGCTGACAGCAGGCTCACTGTAAGTTTGTGTTGGACATCTGAGCTGGGTGGATAATCTCTGCACAAGCAACTCTTACATAGAAGCAAAAATGACTCAACTGGAAGGTAGGCAAACTAAGCCATAATCAATCAAGCAACTTTGCCTATAGTTTTACTGTGGCAGCTGGGTGGTGATCTTTATCATATGATTTATTGGGTAATAGTTATTCAATGAGACAGCAAATCCAAAAGCCAAAGCAACTTTGTGTAGTGGGCAATACCAACATAGCAATAAAATATGGCTGACATGAACTGCACTTAATCATGCCATAAATAGTCAAAAATAATTTTGGCTGATTTTGGCTAATTGCAAGAGCATATCGGAGCATATGGCCTGTATCCCATTAGCCAATAAATAAAAGTTGTAAATGGTACATAATAATGTATGTTCTTGCAGTGTTCAAAATGGCAAATATGTACTGCATGTCATCAATTCTATGAAGTAGCCTAAAGAATCTGCTAAGATGCTAAGTGTTGCTAGCAAAATTATTGCTTGTTCCCACCTGTGCGCCCTCTCCATGTTTGGCTGTAGGTCATATGCTACAGGTAACATGAGCCGATCTGCTGTGAAGACGCAGTAAAGCGGCTTCAGGTCTTCAGCATACGCGCACTAAATGATGCAGAGCTGTAGAAAATGCAGAGAAAAGCTTTTTTGCAATGCCCCACTGGTTCACACCCTCTGGCACCACCTAGTGAGCTTCAAAGAACGCACAGTACAATGGAGCAGCTAATCCGAGGCCCGAGCTGCCTACTGCCCCAAATGGACCAAGTAAAAAGGCATTATTATCCTTTGATGCAAAGAGGTTACTGTTACGGACACTGCCCTTAAGCACATTTTCTGCAACTTCTGAAGTAGGCTACATGCTACTTAATGGTTAATGATAAGGAAAATGGGAGTGATAGCAACAGTGGAGGAAAGAAATTACATGAATCTAGATTCTTGAGCAAGGCGTGGGTGCTGTTTTTTCTGTGGTTTTATATTACTATAAATTATAAACTAAATTGATTTTCTAATTCATTCTGCCGTGATTTACACAACTAAGCCCCTACCATTACACCAAAGTAGCTCTCTACCTACTTTTAAATAAATCAATACTTGTTTAATTATTAAAGTATTCAAATGAAGTTGTTTCCCAGAGATTGATGTCCACCCTCTAACTCATCATTCAAAATCTGATGTTGATTATTGTTTTATTTAGTGCATAAATCAAGAGAGGGTATACATACCAACTGAGGGAAAAATACACACTGTGCTCAAGCAGAGATGACCAGCGGTGTCAAGGTTTTGCACTGTGGTGTGAGTGTTTTACTCTTAGTATTATTGATCAACATGCTTTATTAAACAAAAATGTTGATCACTTTTTTTTATTTATTTTTTTTTATTTGACCTGTTGCCGTGGGCCTGTGGTGTGGCTCCACTCATCTGACTATGACCTGTCAGTTGCAGGGCTGACACAGAGTTGCTTTTTTTTAGTAAATAATAATATCACAGGTCTTTATAACTACAGAAAAATTTGCCAAATGTACCAGTACCATAAATGTTCTGAATAAAAAACATGGCTGAAAATGAGGGCACGGCCAGTAGTGGACCAGCAGGTAGTGTGGTCTGCCTGTCAGTTATTGTAGTTTTTGTCAGTTGCTTTGGCAATTTTTTCTGATTAGAACTGAATATTTCTTAATTTCTTGTTTAAACCTTCAAATTCTTCTGTTCTTTTCTTTCTTTTACAGTTTTTCCAGAGAGCAAATTCTTTGGTGTATTGTTTCAAATTATTTTGTACAGTTGTCTGATGATTCTTACACTGTCTTTTGATTTTGTCAGACAGTGCACAGTGTATTAAAGTGGATCTCATTCATTTGGACAAATCATTCATATGAGATATACTCTGGGAAAACAAGTGCATAAACAAATATTCAGACTGATACAGAAAAATATGCACACTGAGCTTATGTAATAGATAACCCTGTGAATCGCTATTTCATCTTTGCACTGCTTTTCCATGCAACCTTTGTATATACCTGAGATATATTTGTATTACCATTCTTTCTATACTTTATTTTTACTTGTATACATTTATATAACTATCCCTTATGTAACACCAGCCTCTTGCTATTTTTGATACTTATTTAGAATGTATTATTACCATTTATATTTTTTCTCTTTGTTATTATAATGTACTATGATGTGTGAGCTATGTCCAAATAATTTCCCTTGTGGATCAATAAAGTTTGTCTAAGTCAAAGTAAACATTTAAATATCCTGTTCTGTCTTTGAAAGACATTTCCAACACAGGCCTCATATATTTGGCCTGTGCATAATCTGAAAAAATTTTGACTCCACACTTCACTGAGGTCTGTACATTCCAACCCATCCTTCACTGAAATACTTCATCTTGTGAATTTCATTAAGGACTTAAAGCAGGTTATTTGATTTTGCAATAAATACAATGGGTTCTGGTGTTTATAATATAAACACTGGAACTCAGCCATAATTTCATATTATAAAATGTTTTGAGAAATGCATTTAAAGCTTTGAAAAAATCAGTTCTGATCAGAAAATTGTACCAAAGGAACTCAGAAAAAACAAAACACAAACAGAAAAACATATACCACTTTAGACTTGTATCTTTAAAAAGTAAATTAAGCTAAAGCAGGACATCTAAAATATCATTAATAGTTTAATATAAACAAATGTAGGTACTGTGACGATGTTTTATACCTACAGTAGAGGAAAACAGTGTCTTGAAGGAGTGGTGCAAGTTCAACAAGTTTCCCAACTTCAGTCATATGATGGGCTATTTATTAGGTGTAGTGAAGGTGTAGTATCTTCAATTAAAAAATTGCCCAGTATCATTAAATATATGATAATGTATAATGTGTGTGTATGTTTTTGTTGTTACAAGTTTGAACATGCTTCTTATGCACAGTCATACTAAACAGACCAAATTTGGTCAGATTTTAGCTTTACACCTGAGAAAAAAAAAAAACATCTGTGGTTTGATTTTTTTCTCTATTAAGCCAAAGCAGCTCTCATTAGTATAAAACCAGTCAATGGGCGCATCTCATTTCTCTATCCTTGCTCCTGAATAGGTGAGGAAGTCCCACCCGCAGAGGAGACACAGGGATGAGAGAGGGGCAGATGAGAGAGGAGAGAGGCAGGAGGAGACACAACCTGGGGGGTGAATGGTACAACTACTCCAAGTTCCTTAGTTTTAATGTAAAATAATCTTGAATTTTACATGTCAAACATCCTTTGTTGATGTACCTGTACTGAAGCAGCAATATAAACTCAATGAAACAAATAATGTTGCCTCTTCCATTGCCTCCACTACGGACACCACATAATATGACTTGCTTGACTGACAGCTGAAACATGTAGGATCGAGGAGAGGAATCAAGGAGAAAGAAGCGAAGAAAGAGAATTGGGATGCGGCCATTGTCTTCTTGAAGCAGGAAGGATACGTGTACTCCCCCTGCACTATATAACAGTGTAAATATTAGACAGTCACCTGTAGATGTCTAGAAGATAGTGTTTCCATAGAGATGCGTATAGTCAACTTTGTATTGTTCTGCTTCTGAGACAAGAAAATTGAATGACATTTGTGTTCATGACTATGTGTGAAGAAGGCCTTTACAAATCCAGATTAATGTTGTGAACCAGCCATACACAACTCATAAACAACCTCTCAAAGTAAGTGTGGCTTCCCCTGATAACAGAGTGGTGTAAAGATCTCCAATTTCCTGACAGTTTTTTTTTAAATACATAAATCATCACCTTCAGGCAAATATGATGTGAAAACGTGAGCAGTAAAATTTCACAGTATCAGAGCAGGTACTTCCATGGCAGTTTTGAGAAAGGGTGCTAAGGGATGTAATTTTCACTAGTGGTTTAATTAAAGTGAAAACAACAAAGTTAGCCATGACATTACAACTACAAAATGGGGTTGTTAAAAGTTGTCAAATCAGATGCTAATTGATACCAAAACTAGTATCAAAACTAGATACTTATTTGAACAAGTGTCATTACTAAAAAAATATTAAACACTACAACCAGCTTAGCTTTATCATAACTACTATAAGACCACAGTAAATATTATTTGTATTGAAAATTACATTCTATTTTCTAAAAAGTTATCTTATTACTATCATTGTGATACTGAAATCAGTATCAAGTATCAAGCCAGTTTCTTAATACTGAAATCGAGTTAAGTTGTAATATCCTGACAACTACACATAGTTAAACAATACCAAAGATTTGTTTTTATTTTGAACACAAGTCATTAAAACTTTATATATACTAAAAAGTGATTACATCAGCTTCTTACCACTTCACTTTTCACTCACTTGGGGCATGTCTCTGTGTTTTCTCTAATTTCTTTAATGAAGAAAAGGCAAAAAAGTTCAAATTTTGTTTCACAATTTATTAATTCGAGCTCAGTAAGCGACAATGTTTGTTCATAAAATATACTTATAAAACAACACTTTGATCATATACTATAGAAAAATCATCCCTTGTGGAAAAATTGTATCTAAATAAAATATATCTACTCTTACATCTTAATTAACACAACAAAGTTCTCACATGCATAGCCATCTGTACACATTTTGCATCTATAAAAATAAAAAGTGGTATACAGTCTGTAGATTTGATACTGGTTGCTGTACCATCTGGTTGTGCAAAGGTATAGATATAAATAGATCCTGTACCCTACTGAGTCTTCTTGAAATATAAAGAAAACTCAAACTTGTACCACCCAACAGTGAAACAGCAGTGTTCGGCTCACAAAAATAGTATTAAAAAATCTGCAAAACATTCATTAAAGTCATCCAGTGTGTATTCAAAATGGGGGCGTTTGATGTCTACATCAACGCTGGTTACATTATTATTATACTATATTCTGTCCATTCTATTCCCAGCTTTTGTTCGATTGTATGCTAAGGCAGCCTGTGCACAAGAGGAATGGCAGCTTGGGTGAACAGAAGTCATCCAGTGTCACACCAACAAAGAGGAAAAATAAACATCTTATACAACTATAGCTGGCAGTAATAAACAAAATGTGTGCTGTCATATATTAAATAATTCAGATACTATAAAAAAAAAAAAATTCCAAATCAGAATTATAATGTAATTTTATAAGGTAACTATTCCGGTTAGAGGTCCGTTACCATGGAGATGCTATTGCTTTGCCTGGAATGTTCCACGATATGATATTAACCTTATGTGAGATGCATTAATTCAGTTATGGATGTTTTTATTTCTAAAATACCTTTAAAACATGTATTCTTATTATAAGTGGGGTCACCTCTTCACAGATCTCACACACAAACAGGCCTGGTGTTGGAGATTGAAAAGTTTAATACCATATTTTGGAATATTGGAGGTAAAAAAATCTCTCTCTCTTTTTCTCTGTCTCTCTCAATTTTTTCCTTTTCTTTTTTTCATTACTGAAACAATTTAACAGTTCGTTTTGGGACTGCATGTAAACTTGTTTACCCAAATATCCCCTCATTGACCACAACTGATTTCCAAGAAGTCATAAAAAAGTAAAAAAAAAAAAAAAAAAAAGCAAAAGTCTCGAGCTGGTGAAGTGCATTGACATAATTAAAGTTGGATATTGCATCACTGCTAATGGCCCAGTAAACACACAGCTTGTACAGAGCCATAGTCTCAGTGAGGGGTATGCTCGTATGTGGGAAACATTGACTTCCGTGTTTTGGGTGGTGGCGGGGGTGGTTTGTTCTCAATTTTTGTTGGTAACGGAGGAGAAAACTGTTGAGAAAGAAGACACAAGTTAATTTAGGGATTTCAAACGTGAACTGAATATTTTTAGCATTTATGTGTCATTAAATATGCATAAGTGAAGGGCTGCTGTGATATATATTTTTTACAGGCATACATACCTCTGAAGGAAACCCGGGGATGTCAATCTCATGTGGGTGCTTTTTGGGAGGCATAGGTGGGGGGGTCCCTGGGGCGTCAGTGGTGTTGGTGTCATTATCACTGAGAAGCGAGGAGTAACCTACAAGAGAGGAAATAAATTTTTTTCAAAACCGCATGTGACCTAATTAAGACTGTAGACTTCACACTCTTTCAACGGTAAGGATTTATTGCTTTGCTGTGAGCGAAGCACAACTATAAAACGCAACATGTACTTAATAGTTTGTTTATGTAGTATGCGTTTAATGAACAACACAAGCAATTATCACATTTTCAATAGCTGTTTCTTTTCTACTTTAGCAATAGTCATTTCCCTATTGCTAATACGTCTTAAGCAGTATTTCTCTTGGGTTGTTTGTGGTGCTGTATAAACAAACATTGCATGTAGAGGTGACATTTGTAATTACATTTATTTGAGAATCACCGAATAAAGCTGATACTGTTGATATATTGAAGCAAAGTAATCACAAACACCATAACTGGATGTATATACTGTACATACTGGAGCTGCGTGGTGTGCTTTCAGGGAGGGGGGAGGCTGTGATAGGGCTGAGGGGGGTGGACAGACTGAGCTGAGATGAACTGCCTTGAAAAAGAGAGAGAGTCAACCGCCGGTCGCCCAGTTGTAGACTCTTGGGTCTTGGCTGCTTTTCTGGAGGATTCTGCAACAAAAGACAATTTCCATTTAGAACAAATCCCAAATGAGTCATGAAACTGCCATGTTATACAATGATCTTTTGGAACAAATTAAATCACTTTATTTGGTATTGTGATCGTTTTAACTTGGACTTTCCCCTCTGGACCTGACAGAGTATATAATCTACTCCACAATGTGCAATCATTTATAGTAAAATGTTTTTAAATAAATATTCAAACTGGATGAAGGAGAAAGTATTTAAATCTAACTAGATCTTAGCTCTTGCAAACCCTTAGGCACATCGTTAATATTCACATGAAAGACTTTTTTGGGATGTTTTTTTTTTTTTCAGACAGCAAAGTAAAGCGGGGGTGGGCCTCCACAACATAGTCAAATTCATTCAAGTCATTATACAGCTCTTACTTCTGGGTTAGTGATTGTAACAAATACTTTCTAAATTGCTGCAGACACACAAAATGTACTAATTAACATGAAAGAAGTCAGATACCCCAGCTTTAAACAATCACTCTCTATAAAAATTAAGAGCCATGAGGAATTTCTTAAAAAAACATAAGTCATTGGGCTTAAAAACGAGCAAGTAAAAGAGGTTTGGTGGTCAAATAGAAATAGGAGTAGTTAAATTAGATTTTGTTCATCCAATCACACCCCTGGGAGTCTGTGATAATTAAAAGAAAATGTTAAACCGTGGACCACCACACACTGAGACCGGATCTGTCGGAAGTCTTATCCACAAAATCAGCATTGCCCTGTTTTAATCCTAGAAAGCTTTTAGAAGATAGTTCATGACTCACCGTCAGGCAGAAATAAAATAACAACATTGACAAAATAGCTACTAATTATTAAGTCCGACTGGGGAAATAACTAAAGATGCATTTAAGACTCAATACAATTGTTATCGACTTGACAACAACATCTTGCTTCTGTTTCTTTGTTTTCTCTTACAATTTAAGTCCTTTGATTTGCTTTAACACCATTTGAAATATTAGTGTCACATTGGCTTTACCTCAGTTGAGTCCATCTTTTCAAGTAGGACCTGGGACTTGCTTACACTCCATTCTTTTCTGTTCTTCCGAGAGATCCTGTTGTCCTCCACTAAAACTGAAGCCCTATTATCACTGGGACGTGACAACAACGAGCTGTAAATATGAAAAAGGAAATACACAAGACAGGAAACAATCAGAAAACAGGGCTTTTAGTCTTGAGCTGAAACACTGTGAAAAACTTTTCCCTGCAGTGAATACAAATTTGTACTATAAAATTGCATGGGGTGAGACAAAATGGTGCATTCTGTAATAGCTTAATTGTTATCATGACAATTGAGTTAAAGTATTTAAGCCATAGGCTGCATATGCTGTCTTAACTGCTGTAAATATATATCTGATGAATAGTATACAAGAAAACAATACAAATTCTGTGTTCAGTCAAATATAAGCTCTTTTATAAAAGCAATATCGTGCACCAAATACACAATTTTAATGACCTGCTAGCTAAATGAAATTGCTGTTTTTTGAAGCATAAATTTAAATGATCAAAATAAGACTAAGCATATAATGTTTTCAGAATATAAGATTCTCTTTTAGCCTTGGTTGAGATAGTAATGTAATATTTTCTTTTCTCCATAAACCATAATAGAGGGCTTTTTTATTTGTACTTCCATCGAATTTCATAACAACTATCATTTTCATTTTTCTGGTCTCTATCTATCAAAAGCTACTGTGATGAAACTATTCCCCACAGAGATGGAAACTCAGACTCTAAAATAAATTGTCAAGGAAAGGAGACAAAAAGAAAATGTCTGACTCTTGGGACGAGACGCAGGAAGGTCCATCAGAGGAGGAGCTGGACAGTCCAGAGGAGGCGGTGGACAGAGTAGACACTACAGACATGCGGCGAAGGATGGAGGAGTGGATATAGGGCATCACCACCGAGCCCACATGGGTGATCTTCTTCTCCGTCAGTGAGTGGGGCTGGGGCACACAAATGGGATTAAGCATCAACTAGGGGGTTACAATGATAAGTAGACTTGTCACTATAACTAAATATGTGTGATAAACAAAAACATTGAAGATCTTTTAATGACACTAACACTGCAACCCCAAGATATTTCAAGTTAAAAACAATTGTCTAAATGGTGTTGTCCTGATACAAAAAAATAATTTCAACACTAAGAAAAAGGCTTGAGATTCAATACTGATTTTGCTACCACAAAGATCATTAAAAACAAAAGTAACAGTTGTAACAAAAAGTAATAGTACATAAATATTACCATGAGGTATTTTTTCTGATATTAGGGATAAATACCATTCAAAAACTATCCAGGAAAGGGCCTATTTTGTCCTAAATATGTAATTATTATATATATATATATATATATATTATATATATATATATATATATATATATATATATATATATATATATATATATATATATATATATATATATATATATATATATATATATATATATATATATATATATATATATATATATATATATATATATATATATACATATATATATACATATATAATATATATATACATATATATACATACATATACACACATATATATATATACATATATATACATACATATATACATACATACACACTAGTTTTGTGTATTCGTTACTGTCCGGGTAGCGAATTTTACAATCCTCATGTATATATGTCTGTAACAGCTGCAATAAATATGAGGCACAATTAAATCCAATTTATTGTAAAAATATTGCATATGTTAGTTTTTATATTCAGTCCTAATACTCCTACTACTAGTACACAAAGTTCTGTAAGTATAAGTGCATAATGGTAATGGTAATTATTATTTCATATACTGAACAAAGCCGAAAGGGAAACAAAAAGCAAAACGGGTGGTTACAGGTTGGGTACAAGATTTGTCAGTTCTGAGCAAGTTCCTATTGGCAAGTTTCTACAGCAATGTTTACTATTTGTGTTATTGAATTATAAACCTTGATTATGGGTTTCAGATTTCTAATTGAGCACACCAAAACAACTAGGTTTAATTAAATTTATTAGAGGTAATTATAGCTTAGAATTATTCAATTTGTCACAGCTCCTTCATAGCAGTTGCAGAGTGAAGCAATGACGCTGTACTTATAAAGATTTCAGGTGCCCTTTGTGTTACAATCAGCCACACACTGGGACTAAAGTAGGGCATGGACAGCCCATACTGTGCCAGTGTCACCCCATTATGGCCTCTAGTTAATAAAAAACGTAATTTAGCTTGGGTATGGGCAATTTTATGAATCAATCGAGATTAAAAATCCACTGTGGATCTTGGCAAAGGAGGTCGCAATGACAGGCGAAACAGGGGGCACAAAAGGCTGGCTAAAGAGAGATTTATGGCTCTCCTCTAATGTAATGTACACTCTAGCATGAATGAGAAGCATTTGATAGAAAGGCAAGAGGGCCAATAGCTTAAGCTGGCACCTCCTTTGGGTTAAATTGAGTTTGCAGTTGGCACCGTACCAAGGTTACCACACCGTACTGCCTCTCCACTTTCTCCCTGAGCTCTTGGAAGCAAGTGACCAGACGGTTGTGCAGGGGCTTGAGCTGCTCTGTCGCCTTGTCCCCGTGGATGTGAATACCGTCGGCCAGGAGAGGCATCTGGAGGAGAGAGCAACTTTAGTATGGCAAACCTGCTTCAACTGGCAACGTGAGCAATGACAGTGAGAAAAGAAGGCTTCTTATACCTGTAGGGCAATGAGGTGTTTGAGGACTTCAATCCGCTCATGGTCCTCAGGGTGCTGTTGGATGTAGGTGTCTGTGAAGAAAGCCTATGGGAGGAAAGGTAGGCAAGGGCATAGAGGAACTTAATCATTTGATTATGGCTGTAAGGATCTGTGCGTTAACATTTACATCAAAGATTCCAAGTGCATTGTACATTCATGCATATAAAGAGAAAAATGTAAAGGATCAGATAAAAGATGTTTTGAATGTTTTTGAAGATATTGTCTGGTCTACAATTAATTAAAGATGCAACATGTACTTTTCTAGTGGAGGGTACGCCACTTCCTTGCTTCTGTGGAGATGGTATTGCTTTGCTTGAAATGTTCCATGGTATGACATTAAACTTATGTCCATAGAGACAAACAATTGACACCAAGTTACAGGTCAGAATTTGTGTAGGTCACAGTGAGAATGCCGTTTTTCAAGATATTTTTGAGCAAGGTATTTTTGCATTTATTCAATTTGCATAAAGCCTTACTTTCATAATGCAGAGGTGCCCCTGATCAAGCCAATAACCCCTCTTTGTAATTACTAATCAACTCAAAATATCCACTTGGCTTATCCTCTCTCTCTGTCTCTGGGTAATCGTGACAAAGATCCTGGCTCAAAATCTGGAGACAAGTCCCCAGTCTGTTGCTCACTGCCCCTGACATTACCTAGAGGCACTGGTTCAAGGCTGAGTTAAATACAGAGGTCGAATTTCCCTGCGGGGATCATATGTCTAGAAAAAAATGAAGCCAAACTGCTCCAGGTCGTGCTGAGAGCAAACTTCGCTCTTTCAAAAGTTTGTTGCGTACAATGCACTGTGACTACTACAATCCTCTACTTTTGTCAATAGTCACAGCTTGTTGCTGAGTTCAAGTGAAAGGCAAACAAACAAAAAAAAGATCCAGAAAAATAACAGTTCCCAACAATTCCCAACTCAACTGACATACTTGAATAAAAGATTTCCTTTTGCCCTGGTGCATGCTGGGAGAGAAAGGATCTCACCCTCTCATAGTTCGCCAGGCCGCCCATGACAGCAGCGTCCACGATACCGTTCAGCATCATAGACAGAGGGTTGATGGACAGAGACGGGTCACAGGCCTGCTTCTGAACCAGGTTACTCAGCTTCTCATTGGTCGACTCCATGGTTTCAATGGCATTCTCCAAAGGACTAAGTTCTTCCTGCAAAATGATTACACTGTTAAGCTCTTTAGACAGATGTTGACCTTTGCATTTTACAGCTCTATTTTTGTGCAAACTGTGCCCAGTGACAGAAATGTTACAAATAATTTATTATATTTAACAAAATCTTAAAATAAATAGCATTGTGGCAAAATAATGTAAAGGTAATGTCAACACTAAATACTGTTAATGCTTAAAGCTCCCATATTACACAAAAAAAAGTCCCTTGAGCTGCAAGCCATGTTATAATGTTACATCCTCAAAAACAATGTTTAACCTTTTATTATTAGTCTGTCTACATCTCCAAAGCAAAATGCTCTGTACCACCTTGTGATGTCTTGAAGGGGTAGTTTAAGTTAACAGCTGCCTTTGGCCTTTAGTTAAGCAGATTGTCAATTCCATGGATGAAATGATTCTAGTGAAGGTGCATGGAGTTTAAAAACATAGCAGAGTACGAACAGGATTACCACGTGACATCACAAGGTGGAACTGAGCATTTTCAGTTTGAGAGATCATCTCAGCCAAAAATATGCAGGGTTTGTGTTGTGAAACAAAACATAACTTCAGGTACATTTGTGATGAGGAAAAAACATTATAACATAGGAGAGAAAACAGCATAATATGGGCCTTTTAATAGCAGTTTACTTGCTACTAGAAAAGTTTTTTCCAGAATAAAATTGAGCCAGTACTTTTTATAAAACTGCAATATGCTCCCAAATGACACTACATACATACACTGTTGTGAATGTTGTTAATAAAATACAGATTTATGACCTTTAATACTTATTTCTTTACTTGTTTTGCAAAACTATAAACAAATCAACATAAGAAAATGTATCCATACCACTGAGACAGATTTGACTTCAAACCACTTGAGGATCCCTGGGAAGCGATAGGCAGTAATGTATGTCGTTCTCTCAATCCACATGGTCTGAAAGGCAGCATTAATATCAATAAAAAATGAGGCCCTGACATTCAAGTGCTTGTATTAATCTTGGTACGTGTACACAAACTTGTTTATGTATATTTGGGGGATTTAGAGGGTGGATAAAGTAAAATTGAAAAAAGTGCTTACTGCAAATTCATTTTCTTTGTCTTTTTCACCTTTCTGGAATGGCCTTGAATATTGAAACTGGTCCACTTCATTTGCTCTGTAATAGCTGCAGAAGTAACAAAAGGAAGCGAGTTAGTGATGTGATCAAAGATGTATGAAATCAGTAGCATTTGCCAGAAAATATGTCAGGCGTTAAGTCTTGTACCCACTTTAATATCTGCTCTGGTACTCCCTTGTCCTTAAACTGGTGGGGCACTGAGAGAGCAGGCTTCACTGTGAAACACTGTATGTCTGTGAGGTTCAGCTAAGGATAAAACCAATATTGTGAATCGGACTTTGGAGATTTATTGTGAAGCAATTCATCATAAAACAAAGCTTAACTGAACAGTCCTGACAGCTAATAAGGTATGGAGAAAAATGCTTTACCGTCCCTTATGGCAGAGTCTGTCTTGGGGATATAGCTGCATCACTACACAATTACGAAACACATAATAGCACTAAGTATGTAGCTCGAACATAGATTAGGGACACTGTGTAAAGCAATTACAAGTGAATATAGACAATAAAATGTGTTATATGTGACCTTTATATAGAAGCTTGAACATGTATTTTTTGCTAAACCGTCTGAGCTTGATTTCTGGACTAACAAATATCTTGGGACTTGTTAGCAGGCATTTAAAACTGTATCTAAGCAAATTCTACTTTACATAGAACTTCAATGTCCTATTCCCAGCACACTGCATGTGGCCTTGTTTGTAAGGAGGAGAAACATGTTATGCATAGAAAATGAAAATAGGAGATAATAAGGGCTTAAGTACTAGAGTTGTTCAGTTTACAGTGTATATTCAGTATTCAAAGTGGAACTTAATATCAAACAAGTGGAAATTAATTTAAAAAGCCACTACTTAAGTTTGTATAGCACATTTGCACTAAAGCCTCCGACTGCCCATAAATATGCACCATTTTAGGTTTTCAACAGTATTATGATGAATTACTATGTTATGTATAGCCACATTTCTCTTGCTAAACATTTAACCCTGATGGTGGAAAAGACAATGCTGCTGAAGCAGTAAGCTGCACTCATTTACACGGTCATACAGATCAGAATACATTTAGCCCAAGCAACCTTTCAGATCAGATCTCGGCGGACATATTAGGGTCACAGCCAAGACGCTATTGGACCACTCAAGATGCTTAAGGCAAACACAGGCAAGATTCAAATACTGTCGCATAAACACATAAATAACCTTGTAAAGTATTTCAAGTATTTTGCATTTTTGTGGTGAATAAAACCCACATTGTTTATCTATTAAAATAAGATTCCATATATTCAGTTTTCATCTGTATTATTACTACCTGTCTTTTTGAATTGAACAACAACAGCTTTCTCTGGCATTTAACATTGCTCCTGCACAATGTTTGCATTTATGCTTTTGTTTGCTATATAGTTATAATCTATGACAAATTAATCATTATTTTATTGATTTAAAATGCCTTCATGAAAGAAAGAACTAAGTCTGACTAAGAACTGACTTCTGGTTGTAAACGGCAGCACTGTTTTCTGCCTCCTCTTTTACAGTTCGTCACAATAAACGTCATCAAAACAACTTGCCAAACTGTAGGATCCTGCTGACAGCCCCTTCTATGGATAGCTACACTGTTAGGAGAAAACTTTTTTTGTCAGCAACAGCGAGTGTGTAAACGAGAAGGGTAAACATTTAATGCATAGTTACACTTCTTAGAACTTGATTTTGCATATTATGTCTCCTTACAACAAAAGGCCTGACATCAGCATTCTACTGTCTGGAGTGTTGAATAGGCAGACTTGGCAAACAGGCTATGTCACAAATAAATGCTCTTTCTGTAAAAGCTTGATAAAGTAGCAACATCAACAAGAGTAACAAACAAAAAATATCTTTCAAAGATACACTGCCCGGATGAGTTACAGATGTTGTCTCCAGGGGGCGCTGTGCTTGTCATCCGGACAGCATTTGGGAACTGAGAGAGTAGCCTTAGACTGAATTCTTCAAGCCATTCGTACTCTTTGCCCCGGTATATGAACATTTTATTCTGGACAAATAAAACAAAATATGGTTAGGCTTTTGTATGAGGTTCTCATTTGTTTAACAATGCACAGGTAATGATGTAGCAGTGAAAGGCTTTCATGTACTGCTGGTACATTCAAATGTTATCAAAACCAATAACTTCAATTGGAGGTCTTTTCAATTGCCAGAGGCTTCAAGTAACATTCTGAATAGGCACCAAACAAAACATATGAGTGAGGGAATTGAAATCTCTCTATTCACTGAAGTATTTCTCTTACCCTGAGAAAAGAGGGGAATCCAAGCCCATAGTAACCAACTGCAAAGTACTCTGGCTGAGGCCGCATTGCGTGCATGATATTTTCATAGAACTGAGCCTGCTGTTTCTGTGAAAAACATCAGTTTCATCAAAAGAACAGACAATAAAAAATGACAATTGTGTGGCCTTGTGGAAAAAAATTAAAATAAAGCTAAATATTTAAATGCTTCAACAACTCCCTTTTATTAAAAAGGTGCATTATGTAACATGTCTAATGCAAGGTCTGTCCCCTGCTTGCCTCCACGGAGAAATTACTGCTTTGCCTAGAATGTTCCACACTATGGCATTATGGCATTCAAGAGTTTTTGATGCTCAAAACTATTGACCACCCACCAGAAAATCTACATAGTGCACCTTTAAAAATCCACTGCCAGACTATATTTTTTCTTAAGTAGCTAAATTATATTACAATGGCCACTAACCAGCAGTCGGCTCAGCTCCACGAAGTCGAACATGTGGCTCTCGTGCATCTTGGCCAGCTGCTTGCCCAACTCAATGGCTTTCTCCCACATCTGAAATGACATGTGCACAGCTAAATTAAGAGAGGACGTAAAGCACAGAGAAAAAAAAACTCAGGAGGAAGCAGCCAGTCTGTACCATCTGTCGAATAAAAAGAAATCTGAATACATAAGCTAAACCTGTAGCTGCGCAAATATTCTCACAAGTTTCATTGACAATATTTAATTATTTAATGATTGAATTAAAAAGACAGAATTTGGATCATTCAGTTAAAAAAGGGCTTCATAAGTGAGATTATCTATGATCATCTAATTCCAATTTCAAAATGTTGGAAAGCTGATGGAACAAATAAAAAGAGAATAAAAAACCATCCAATTCAAAATAACAAGTATAACAAGTATATAGGAAACAGTTGGCCGTGGGTGGAATAGCTACCAAATTGTATCCAAAATGATCAAAACATTATTCCAAGCTAAAAATTTTACCAAAATATTAGCTCTATAATGTGTACAAAAGGAAAAATATAAAAAATGGCACTGAATTTGAAATATGTTTATTATCTTATTTGATTCTTCTACGTAAACAAAATTTCAAGTATAATTCTGAATTTATAATGCACACAATTCAGAATTGCTTGCACTTTGAACAGATAAATCTAAGACTACTGAATAAAACTGCTAATGTTTAAGAAGTCCCCATTTCTATTAGGGAAATTGAGAGCAGTAAAGGCAGCAGTAAAAACAACAGCATAGTCAAAATGTCAACAGTTTCTTATTTTCCTTCTCTGGAGAAACACTTTCAAAATGGATGTTGGAAAGCTGGTCCCAGGTGAAGTGTGTGTTAATGCTGTACATTTGTGTTTTCAGGACTTCATGTTTGCAGCCTGAAGGTGAGCCACTACTGCTCTCCTCTACTCTCTGGAGTGGAGAGATATGTGGAATGGAAACCGCTTTGACCACAGGGATAAATTTTATAGAGAATGTATTTTACAATTTTATACAGGGCATGTTTGACTTACTTATGTGCCCAGAGTTTGTTCTGCAAATATTTTTTTCATAAATACAGCTAACGGGGTATAAATGGTATAGTTGCTGGTATTATTCTTACTTATTGGGTAATATGAAGCCGACTATAGCTGTAAAAAAAAAATGCTATATGGAGGAATAGAAGCAAGTCTGCCATGACAGAGGAGATCCATTACTTTCTAGCTGGGAGTAAACTTTTACCTTGCCCTTGTCCAAATAACATATGATCTCCTGGAAAAGCCTTTCTTTGAGCTCCTGTTGGGTCCACTGATGTTGTCCACGTGGTATCAGATGAGGGGCACAGGGTTTGTCCGACCACTGGCAGAAAAATTCAACTTTGAGACACAGTTTTGAAGAATGGTGCAATAAAGTCATAAAAGCTTAAAACTGTAGATTTTCTCTCTGGTACCTCAAGTAATTCAGCATGTAGCAGCAGAGTGTATGCCGCCTCTGTGTAGTTCTCACAGTCCAAGTGCAGGTCCCGCAGTTTGTACAAATACCTAGTAAACAATGGATTGGATAGTGATTATTAACCAAATGTAACTATTATAATGTAATTTTATTGCATTAAACATCACGAGTATCTAGAGCTCAAACTATATATTGCTAACCACAACACAGTAAAAAGAGTCTTCATACGGGTGTGTACAAATGTAATACTAAAAAGATGTAACATATATCAAAATGTGTAATCCATAAAGTAGAAAATGCCCAATTTGTTACCATCCATTTCCTGGATACAATTTAATGCATAATGGTGGTGTGACTTACCGAATGTAAATGTCCTCTCTTTTCTTTTCTTTGTAAAAATTCTGAGAGACACAATGCACTGATTAATAATACAATCTAAAATATACTTCTACACACGATACACAGAGGCCAGGTTTGTGGTAAATGCAGACACAGCGTACCAGCACATTGACAGTGCAGCTCATGCGGTGCTCAGGGCTTTCATCATGTGTGATGGTGCGGTACGCCAGGAGGTTCTCCAACAGACTGCTGAGCAGCAGAGCCAGCTCCTCTCCCGACTGTGACAGGTATCTGTGGCGTCTGCAATACTCCAGCAGCCTGAGCACACAAGAGCAGCGTCTCTTTTACTGACAACATTAAAAACTGATTATCATTTTGGAGTTTCACTTTACGCTTCTGAATGATACAGTTTATTGATTGAGCTTTTCACACAATCCTAACAAACCATCTGTGTGAAGCAGTGTCCTTAAGGACTAACACACAGAATGTCCTGAATTCATATGGCCAATACACAGAGTGAATGCCTTAATACAAAGCAGTGAACTGTAACATTGTTCTTTTACAACTACAGTACTTTGGAGACAAGCACTACGTGGCTTACGTTTTTTCCAGCAGGACTTTGTACTGCTCATCCCCTCGGCCTCCTTCTACCTCTTGATCCAATTTTGTTATCAGTTCATTCTCAAACTGCAAAGATAAGAGAAGAATTAAAGCATAATATCAAACACATCACAGATGTCACATTTAGCCAGCAGCTACTCAAGTTGAGTTGAAACAAATTCACAAAGTGTTAGTAAAGAAGGCAGGAAGTACCTTTTCAAAAGTGCGTCCTGGGCTGAAGTTGTGCTCACACTGCATCATATCAAAAAAGATTGGAATAGTGTCTTTCCTGAGCTCTGGCTCTGACACCAGAGTGACCTGCAGGATGGGCCCGACCATGGCTGGAATAAACTTAATTTTGTTTTGGCCTGAGGAAACATAAAACATAATGCACTGAAATAGTGTTGCATGACTTCAGAAAGCAATAAACTCTTTCTTCTTCTCTCAACATACAACAAACAAATTTAATAAAGTGGCAAGCAAAAAACAACAGCATGGTGAAACCGACCAATAAAAAAATGCCTTGCTCTTTCTCTGCGACACTTGTATGAATAAAATATGCAATTTCACAAACTCTGTGTGAATAATCGTCCGTTATATTCAGATGGCACTCACCAAGATTATTCCACATCTCTTTTATTTTAAAGCCCATAATCTTCCTCATGTCTCCATATCTGAAACAAATTCAAATTATAGCACCATTCGATTGAGTGTCTACCTAAATACATTTTATGGATATGTACAAAGGACTGCTCACTTGTTCACTATCTTGGTTCTTTTCTCCTGGGAAAATGTCTCCAATTGCAGTGTCTTATGTGTGATGAAAGCCACGGTCAAAAGAAAGTAGTTATCCCACAGCTGTGAATAGGGGATGAAATATTAATATCATAATTACCTTCTCATAACATTGGCTTTTGAGTACCCTCTTTTGTGAGAATAACCTCTGCGGAGACAGGGAAGGACCAGACTTACCTGTTTGTTAAAGTGGGTCGGGTCAAGGAAAAACTTATTGAGCACATCTGAATACTGGATAATGGCTCTGAGAAACACCTGCATCTGCACCAGGTTCATGACCATCCAGTCTGCAGGGAACACATTGCCCATGAGGTCCATGAACATGTGGAAGGTCTCCATGAGAAAATCCTGGAGGCAAAAACAACATTAAGCCACTGCAACATTAAAAATACATAGCAGTGATAACAATAATGCATGTTTAATAAGTCTGCATTGCAAGTACCACCAGCCTTAAATATGAAGCCTACGGCGTGATGGTTTCAAAAGTCCTAAAATTGCATCCATAACAAGAGGACCTAAGTTTAGCCTAATTATTTAGACTAAGTTGCTCAAATTTAAGATGCATTGTGTAACTTCTTTAGTGGAGGGCCCTTCAAATGGTTTTCTTAATGGAGAACTGTGTTGTCTGGAATGGCTCACAGTATGGTATTAAACCTTTATTATCGTGCACACTAAACCAGACCAAGTTACAGGTCAAATCTGTGGAGAGGCGACTCCGCTCAAAGTCAGGATGGATTTTTTTTTTTGTTTGTTTGGGGGTTTTTTTAGGTATTTTTGAGCTATAAAACCACCTGTAATTGACATTAACCTGCTCTACCTTACATTTATTGATACTGTGGTACATTCCAGGCAGAACAATGACATATTCATAGAAACACATAGGTGACAAACACCCAACCAAAAAGTGACATAGTGCACCTTTAATGCTTGTCCATTCCTACGTAGAAGTATGACCAACCAAGAACAAGATTTTCAATTCACTTTCCCTGTTATCAGATTTATGCCATGTCTGATTGATGGGTGTTTCAAAATATTAATGGCAGACAAAAACGTGTTTCTCCTTAACAAGTGTCTAAGAAAATATCAAGGAAAAAAAAATGGTGTGAGATACCAATTTTACTGATCTAGTTCTTTTGTAAAAAAAACACACACACATCAAGTTTCTTTAAAAAGCTATCAAACATTCATTAATATGCTCTCACAAAGTATGGGTCACAAAGCCTTAGCCATACATTTCCATCTTTGAAAATGTAGAACTTTTTGTACCCTATAAATATTTACAGAAGTTTAAGAAAAAAATAAATAATTTCTCTGTACTTCTCAAGCCTGAAAAACACACACCGGCACCAGACCTAAAGGTGCATTTATGCTTTCTTTTCCCACATTACTTATGGTCTGCTCACCAGCTGTATGACACCTTCAGTAAATTCTGAAAACCAAAACCAGTTAGTGTGACTACATTACAGTGAGCCTAAAATATCTCTCCTGGCTCACAGTCACCAAGTAAAATAGCTTTAAAATTTTGCTTCTTGGACTGAAATCTACACTCAGCTAAACATGGAGGGACAGATATGACATGCCATTAGAACCCATTGGATGCAAGAAGATAATACTTCATAATACTTAGCTCCTATGTTACATAAAATTAACTCTTGTGAATTTTAAGCCATGTTAAAATGTTGCTACCTCCTCAAAAACACACCTGGAGTTGTGTTTTGTTTCATTCACACACGTTTGAGTAACCCTTCATTTTTAGCCTGTCTACATCTCCACAGTATACAGTTCCAGGTATGATTTTGATGAGGAAAGAACATCATAACATAGATCAGTAAAAAGTGTAATATGGGCCCTTTAAACTACATAACTGTTTGTAATCATGATATACAGTGTAATGGTTGAATGAATGGGAATAAGGCAATTTATAACATTATTTAATATCAGTTTATTTTGATATCCCCTCTGAACCAATATAGCTTCTAAAAGTCTGCCTTAAGAAAATAAAACATATTCAGGGAAGGTGGACAAAGTGTCTTTCTCAAATACACAAAGACACTAAATCTTGCTGATGAGAATAAAAGCATCAAGTTCTAAAACAGATACAAGGAATTTACTAGAGCACTGATAGCGACATGCCTGGATACCTAATCTCCTCATACTTTCTAATGGAGAGTCCCACTAACATCCTCATTATGTTTGCCCAATCCAGCGCATGAAATGTCTATAATCAATATTCTGTAAGGAGCTGTAAGTGGCTCGGCTGGTTTAATGTCCGTTATGGATGAGATGTTTCAGGACAAAATGAGGCAGCAAAAGGAATCACTTACAATAATATCTAGTCTGGTCTTGAAGGTGCTGATGTAGTGGGCGTAGTGCATGTCGTCCATTTGCTTCAAGATCGCCGTCATGCAAGCTAAATAGTGACCCTGGAAAAAGACATATGCTTCATTAGTTCAGAATGGGCCAAAAGCCCTTTTAGGACGCATATTAGAATAAAAAATAGCAGCATTTCTGATCTGTATGGTGATTTCCATTGTCAAATAATATCTGTATGTAAAATAGAGCCAGACCGATATGGATTTTTGTGAAACCGATCTTAAAAATAAAAAAATAAAAAATTCACTGCTTTGTATGAGTTATACAAGTTTAATAATCATGTAAACTTTCACCTTTTTCCAAAAGGTTTTATTGGTAACAATCAGGTGCAATGTTTTTTTTAGCATATTGTAACAACTTTAACCAGAACATAATAATTGAATAATGTTGTTCAATAACCATAATAATAATCTTTGAAAACAAAATAACAAAAAATAAATATCTCTATATAAAATAAAAGGCAGAGAAATAACTGCACTTGTTTCTGCTTCATTAATGTCCAGTTTGTACAGTTTCACTCAGCTCCAACCTCCGACCAAATTCCCAAACTCAAGTGACCTGAATGCGCGAATGAAGCAAATGACTCAAAAAAGTAAAGCAGCAAAATAGGGGCATTTGACGTGATTTATTTCCGCCATGTGCGTTTGGTTTGAACACGGCTTTACAGGGCTGTAATAGAGGAAAAAGAAAAATTTTAAATATTGGCACTGATCGGCGGAATTTCGACCAATAGCTGATATAACCCCAGACCCTGATATTGACCGATAATATCTGCCAGTCGATATATCGGTCAGGCTCTAATGTAAAGGTGCAATGCGTAACCTAACACCTGCCTGCGTGTTATTTGCCTGGAAAGTTCCTGCTATCGATAAAAACAAAAAGTTTTTCCTTCTTTCTCCTAATAATCATTTTAGCAGATGCCTGCAATTGTTTTAACTAACTATGAAACTTTCCAGGGAAAGTAATAATATCTCCATGGAGACAAGCAAGGGGAAAGCAGCAATATTGAAACCTGAAAATCACTTGCTACAATTCCAACTGCACTTATCACTGCAGCTACAAAACATACCTGACAGATGACCAAGTTCAGTAGTGCTTTTTTTTATATTTCTGTACAAGTCACATATTTTAATTGTGACCTTATTTCTCATGAACTGTTATAAACATCTCTGTTTTAACACCTCTTTGCACACTGTTCTGTTGTTAACAAAATACTTTTTGTGTTGCCAATGTTAATATTGTAATTTTGACACTTTTCACACCAGTTCTGTGTTTTATATGTATTAAGATTGACGATGTTAGCCTCCATCTCACTGTACCACATATTGGTAATGTTATTAATATGAAAATGAATGCAGCGGGTGAAAGCTGTCAAGGGCATTTCTGAGTTGAAAAGTGACTTACAATGAGTGGGGAGGATCTGTCCATGCCAATGACTGTACGGTTAACCCTGCGCAGAAGTCGATCCATTATTAGCTGAACATGCCCTCTGGTGGAACCCTTCAAACAGACGTAAATGAGACACAAATGACTCAAGATCATTGGAGAGCAGAGGTGTGGCATACAACATCAGGCAGATAAAAAGCATATGAAATCTATCTTTGAATAAATAACTCAAGAAAAATAGTAAACAAAAAGGAACAAGGGCTCTCAATCCTCTGGCAGGGCATTGATCTCATCTTGAATTGTAATTACTGTGACCACACATAGACTTGGCCTTAGAATCTTGTAATAAAATAAGGTAGCTACTTCATATCTTGAACCACAAAATCTTAAGTTGTGACAATAACAAATTGACTGAAATATAGAATAGTAGGTAATACTTGATACAGAATCCTCAATTTTACTCTTGTTTCCTCTGACCATCAAATAGTGTTGTGGCTAAAAATACCTTATCAAAGTCTGATCTCGTCAGATCGCAGAGACTAAGGAGGACTAGGTTTGGTTAGTACTTGGATGTGAGACCGCTGGAAATACCAGGTGCCACAGTGAGCCACCAGTGGTAGTGGTGGTTGTGTCCTTAAACAAGATACTTCACACACATTGCCTAGTAAGAATGTGGTGTATTGGTAGTGATTGGAGGGGCCAATGGTGCATATTGGAAGGCTCACTTCTGTTAGTATAGGGTGAATTAATAATTCACAAAATTGTACCACGACTTTGAGCATTTGGAACAGCTCTATATAAGACTAATGCATTATTAAATAAAATATTGGGAGAATGGGATTGGTAATAACAAAGAAGAGCTAAAAGAACTAAAATATGTACAAGAAAAAAGCAATAGTTGTCTGTCTGTGTGTGCATCCTTACTGTCATCCCTATGACTAACTTGGCAATGTCCAGGTTGATGATGTATGCACCTAAAGCTTAAAATTGCTCCAGTCTGCCATAACCCCATTAAGCTTTGCTGCTGTGTGACTGGAGTTAGTATCTGTGACTCCATCTTGCAATCCACACCCAAAATGAATCAAATCCTTCTCCCGCAATTCCAATTATGGTCCTTTCCTAAAAATGTCATCATTTACAAATATTATTTGAGTTTTCTTGCAAAGGTGATGAGATTTTTGAGCTGCATTAACTTCTTCGATGATAGAAGATTTCTACTAAAACTAAATACATCTTAAATTCTACTAGCAGCATCACATTTATGTAGTCAAGGTTATGTATTACTTTGTAAAGAACAGTGCTGTATTGATGAATGTGAAATGAGAATATGCCAATACTGGTCAAGAGATGTGCTTAAATGTTTTAATGGAAACATAAGTTTAGAACACAGGGAGGTTAACCGAGGTCAACTTCCAATGATGCACATCTTCATCGATTAACACAAGGCGAGAGATGTGTCTATTGCCATTGGCAAACAAAAGTAAAATTATAATTCTCTCATACCATGAGTATGCTAACTTCATGTAGCAATATTTGCATAGTCTTAAGTATATCAACAAATAAACTACTTAAGTTATTAGCTATTAAAATGAAAATTAAGTTATTGCAATTTACACCCTCACTGCACTAATGAATCACACTTTTGAAAGACTGCTATAGGTGTCTAAATCTATACACCAAACCTCAATCAGGGAAATGTTAATTAAATTGGATTAAAATAACAAGATTACTTTTAGAGTGCTGAGTTCTAGTCAATGTTTTTGTGGATGTGTGCCAAGCTATCCCTGAACATCTTTTTTTATCCGAGTCCAGATAAAAGGCAGATGTGATCTAAAGGCTTTTTATCACTTTGTATTTTAAAGAGAAAAGAACGTTTTAATTTTCCCATGACACAGTTTTTGCCAGAACCTCACCACATCTTTGCGGTCTAAGTTGTCCAGCACGGTACTGAGTAGCTGGACACAGGCTTCATAGTCCGGTTTACACGAGTAGTCGTCCAGTTGTCCACTCAACTGGTCCGTCACCAGAGGCAGTAGCACATCTCTACAGTCTGTAGTAAAAAGAAAATAAAGAAATGTTACTCTTTTGATTGGCTGATTATATTTATTTTGATACCAGCACAACAATAGAAAAATGCTAAATATAATGGGAAAAGAAAAAAAGAATGTGTCAACATGTTTGAGAAGGAAAATAATTAAAATTTGATTTAATCCCCATTTATTTTCATAACACACATGATATTTTCTAGAAAGACCATACATGGTATGTTCAAAACACAATCTGCCACTGTTATAATATTATCAATAAGAACAATCATTTCACTACAGAATTTGATACAGTGTGCATAATAAAAATAGCACTACCAATTACCATAATCAACAAAGTAGAGTGTAGTTCCATTCCTCCAGTTTTTCTGCTCTGTACCTAGTCGTAGTACCTAGGTATGGACTCTTGCCAAAGTTACAGAATTCTATAAGCTAAAATCTATTGCTACAACTCTCAGCATTTCAAGGGCAGGCCATAGTATCAATCATAAAGAAATATCGAGCTACTGTAAATGAAGAACTAACTATTACCATACCATCTTACAATTCTCACAATTATTGTCAGCACTTTAAATGCCCACTTTCATTTCATTGGATTAGAAGGAAAGTATATGGTCGCTTTCCAACACAGTGAAAGAGAGGCATATAAAAAGGTCACTGTAGCACACAGAGCCTGTTTTGTTAATGCAGCCGACCAGACAAAGTTGCGTCTAAGTGTGATGTGGACAGGAGTTTCCGCTGGCTCTCATGTGGAATGGCATTATGCGTTCTTAAGACTCTTGAGAAGCTCCTACCTGGCTGCTTGAAAAGGTCACTCTCCACCATTTTGCACATGCAGCCCAGCTTCTGACGCACAAGCTGCAAGTCAGGAATGCTTTCAATGAATTTTGATAGGAGAACACTGTGGAAGAAAAACACCACAGTTATTTACCATACGTTTTGCGGGTGGTAATTATCACTGAGTAGGACTAATAGGCAACGTAGCAAGGGACGAGAATAGAACCCAAATTAGCCAGAAGTAAATATGATGTTTACGACAAGACAGGCAATTATCCTTTCTTGGTGAGCGCACTCTGGGGAGTTACCTGAGCTCCACAGGATCAAAAACCGTCTGGATGTCGTTAATGATGGTGGGAAGGTATTTCAATATTGCCCCCTGAAAGTACAACAACAGAATAAGTATCATCAGTTAAAACCACAGGAGGCAACTCAGTCACCGGGGAGGTTGGTAAAACATCTTTTTAGCAAAAAAAATAAATTATTCACTCTGTGAGACTGCCAGCCTGCACAGGCATTCCCTTCAGAATCCAACGGTAACTAGACAGATGTGATGAAATAGAGGTTAAACTGTTCAATTCAAATAGTAGCTGCTATCGAGAACTCAGGACCACACAAGACTGTCTGAGTTCAAGATATTTTTCTGGTATCCAATCTCTTTTTCTCCCAATTAGAAGTGAGAAAACTGCACAAATGCTGCCATCGTGCTCACAAGTTTAAAACAATGGGGGACCAGGCAACAGCGAGCAGCAGGAGAGCTTAATGTGGGTCTACTGTGGACATATGGATGCTTGTTATTTTCTAGTAATTATATGTATAGAAAAATAAATAAAAAAGATTGTCTCTCTATTACTATTACTGCCAAGTGTTGGGTTTGTGTTCCAAATTATGTTGTTTAAAGGAACTTAATTAAGTTGCTGTAGTACATTACTGTTATAGTCAGGGGCAGATATGATGGATAATACCTAAAAATAAGCCAAAAATACAGGCGTCCTTTCATCTGCAATTCTTAGGGTGATGGAGATGCCACATGACACATTAACACATTTTTAGACTGACCTTTATTTTGACTCCTTCGTCCAGTGGTCTGTCCATCAGAGTGTTGAAGGAGAGGAACAAGCTGCGAATGGAGTTGAAAAAAGCATCTCCGTCTTCACTTTTTCCATAAAATCTGCAAGAAAACAAAAAGAACAGGGACACTGAACCATGTTTTTTAAAGCAGACATTTTGAGCAATTTTCTAAGATAGATATTTAAATACTAGATTTATATGAAATGTAAGCTATGATCACGTCAATCAATTACACAATTACTTACTTGAAATTACCTAATCTATCTATCCATCTATCTATCCAGTCTTACAACCTGTGGTTACAACAGCAGCACATTCAAAATGGAACCAAAAAGCACTGTTCCAAAGTAATACAATTTAATTTTGCAAACTACTGACACAAAACATTCAAGTATGATTCAAGGACAATTCTCTATGCAGTAGTTTTTGTATTGACACTGTTACCTTAGATAGAGGACCCGGGACTGCACAATGAATCTGAACAAGTACTTCAGTGCTTTGAGTGCAGAGTAGAGCCTCTCTGTTAGAACAGGCTCCTCTGCATGGCTCACATAGTGGTTAAGCACCCCAGTTAGCTTCCTGAAAAAGTCATTGAGTCAGGCATCAAGGTCTGTCAGTGTAGGAGGCATGGGGAGAGCAAAAATGTGCTAAAAATAAAGCGTCATGAAAGCCTGTTTGCCATCAAAGGTATAAAAAGTCTGTGGGGCACTCACATGTACGCCAAAGTGGCACTGAAATGCTTGTTGATGTAGGTTTCCAGGACCGGGTTGAAATGCTGGAACTTAATGTCGCCAATAAGTGTGATTATAAAGACCTGGAATAAAAACACACATCATAACTAAGTTGAACTGTGCGACTTTTGCTTTCAAGTTTAGAGAGCTGAACTTAATTAGGAGTGTTCGTCAGTGAGTGTATATTTACAAGGTTAAAAGTTGTACCAAGGCACTTAAAGAAGTATAAACAGAAAATAATGGTTTAAGGATTATTTTTCATTCAAGCATTAAAAAATACAAAGTCAGTCAGGCACAGTAACAAGATAAAAACTAACCAGGGCATTGAACACCAGTGTGTCATACGTGTCTTTTTCTGAGGTTTCCATCATGATGTTAAATAAGGCATCAAGGGTATCCTGGAGAAACTGAAAATAAAATAAAATGCTTAAAAACATTCAAGGGGGGCAACTTCACCTTACATACATAAATATTTACAGTATATACCATATTTATTAATCAGAAACAGAATCAATGATGATTGATATATATATATATATAGATATATATATATAGATATAGATATAGATATATAGTGGCTTTAAAAAGTAATATATTTACTTTGACAATCTCGCCTCCTTCCACCTCCATCAGTCTCTGCAAGTTCTGCTCCAGGTCTTCAGGATTTGACCTCCAGTTCAACAGGCCGAGAAGATCGACTGAAGACAAATCATCATACATCATACAATGTGTAGCAAAATCAGTGGCTATAGACAAAATACAGATTAATGTGTTCTTGGATAATGTATGTATATATATGTATGTATATACACACACACACACACACACACCACCACCCACAGATACAGACACACAGACATTACATATATACATATATATATATATATATATATATATATATATATATATATATATATACACACACACACACATATATATATATATATATATATATATACACACTATACACTATATATTACATATATAGTTTTTGCAAAGCACATTAACACTTGCACCTCCCATTTATTCAGAGAAGGCAATTTAGTTCTACTGATTTTACTGTAAATGCATGTCTTTGGATAAAATATGGAAATATAAATGGCTTCAAAATTTTGGCTTTGTCAAAACGCTCCTATAATTTTTTATGTAACCTGTGCTCCAATCATCACTGAACCTGCGTTGCCAGTGCCTTAACCTGCATATAGAAGACAAGTTGTTTTTTTTTTCAGTGTTTTCAACAACATTCTCTGGCTAGTGTAACCCTTAAATTTAAAAAAATCAACACAGTCCCACTTTCAATGATGAGAAATGAGAAAGCTAAAATACATTTTGTGAAATATTAAAATGTTTTTGTTTTTTTTTCCTTTTACTTACTTTAACTTTATATACTTTGCAATGTGATCTAATCTATAGCTGTCAACCAGTTTCATGTAACATTAATCAATAAGTAATTTATAAAAAAAAAAATGCATAGTTGCACAGTGAATATTTTGGTTTTACAAAAAGATGTCCCCATTTTTATGCAGCTCTGCAAGTTACAAGCTTAAGGATTATATGATGTAAACGGTGCTAAAACGTTACCATTCTGAGTGAGTTTAGTGGAGCAGGTGAGAGTCGCGATCTGGAAGCTGTCTTTAGTGACTGGAATGGCTCCTGTGTGGTGAAACTGCTTCCCCGTCTGCCTCTCCCTCTCCTCCACCTCAGCCCATGTCGCTGGCAAGCCCAGATAAACCTTAGCATCCTCAGACTTTTTGCCATCAACCTGGGGAAATTCATAATAGAGGCAATGGATGGTGTACTGCATCGATTGTGGTAGATCTAATTTCATATTTATTGATTTAAGGAGAGATTCATGCATAATCCATCTACCTGCTGTCAGCTACTCAAGACAAAGATTTCTGCGTAATTGAATGAGTGCAATAAACATTTCCTACTTCATATAAAAATGAATGCGGTGAATTACATTTTGCACAACAGAAAATGCCACAAAATTGTGCATTACCTTATAGACAATAAGTTCATGCCTGCCATCTTTCAGAGTGGTCCCATCCGTTCGCATAAGCTTCACAAAGGCCATTCCAAAGGGCTTTTCGGATTTGTCTCGAGCTGAAGGGTGCACAAGAAGAAAAACATGCAAGATGTAACAGTCACTTTCACTCAGTTTAAGATACCAAGCCTGGGTGTTGGTGTACAGTGTGGTAACAAATTTTGGTTGTGAAAAAAGAGGTATAATGATGTACAAAGGTTGTGAACAAGTATAAAGACTTCTACCAGGGCAATATTTCCACCTTTCCAATGTGTCCAGACCAAGAAGTACATACTATAAAGGGACAAGGGTGAAGTCCATATCTTTCCATACCAGTGGTGACATTGATGTATTATCATAATTATGTGTAATAAGTGTTATGCAAGAACAATTTATTTTTGCTCCACTCAAAATTTTAATCATGCTGTGCTTAAAAACAAAGTAGAATGTGCGGCAACTAGGATTATAATATCTGCAAAGGTGCAGGTCTGTGGACAGTTTCGGAAATCACTCCTGGGTACAAAAAGCAATCAATTAACACAAAAATAATATATTTTTTGTCCAATTACCAATGACTCCTGGTATTTTATTTTTAACAAAAGCAAAAGGCACTTGCAAACAGACTGTGCATATTTTAGTAAAAGGTGCAAAACTAATAAAATTCTGAAATCACTTACAGTCCTGGGAGGAGCGGTGCCGAAACATCACTCTGAGATGGCAGCGGCATACATCTTCAATGGGGATGGTCACCTTGCAAGGATATAAAAGTCAAGGAAATGGAGGATTATGGTACAAATGAAAAGCAATGTTATCTGTGGCGGTAGCACACATCCTCCCCTGGTATCTCTCCCCCAAAGATGACTTTATTACACCAAGCTATTGTAAATCCATACAAAAATCTAATTGGACAACAATGGGATCATATTTAAAGGCAAACATACCTTCACAGTTTCATTCCAGCATGGTTGCTTCACCTGATAGTAAATAACCGACTTGTACTCTGATATGCCGTCATAACCTGCTCCTGGAAATATTGCTTTCTTAAAAAAAAAAAAAAAATGAAGACAGAAAGAAAAGTCATTATTTTATAATGATGAGAGCCAGATCAGTTTCATTTCTGGTGTAACGTTTAGAGAAAAGATGACTAGGTGAGTACAGAGGTAGGTAAATAAATAGGAGAAATGTGGCTATTTCACCTCCATTGGATTGCCATCATCATCATGTACACTCAGTATGACCTCTACATTTTTAGGGGTCTTCTTTTTGCCTCTGTCGAACTCTCCCTGCACCAGTGTCACATAGAAATCATTCCTCACATTTCCTAAACAAAAGATAGCAAAGACAGCTGATGAGATAGTCATTTAGGTTAATACAATTATATATGCACAGTCCTATTTCAGATGAATACGCAACCTTAGCTCCAATTGGTGATATCCATGCTTGTTCTGATAGAAAGGTGCCACAGTGCAGACAAGCTAAGCACACGGTTGCACCTTAGGCATGTGGTCAGAACAGATCTATGACTACGGAGCAGTGGTAATACTCTTCGCAGATGCACATAAATTGTTTTAAGATACTAAATTATGCATTGCTTTATTTCAAATGAGACACTGGTGGTTATAATAGTAATCTTTTGTAAGTGTTACAAACTACAGAGCCTTGAAATAAGAGAATGGTTGTCAGAAGTAACAAAAATCTGACATTAATTGACAATAAAACTAGAAGCAAAAGTAGATACTCATTTGAATCAGCATCAGTCCCCCAAAAAATAGGACATTTCAACTATACTATGACATGATATATGATATGATATGATAACAACAAGCAAAATGTTTATCGTAATAATAAATTTAAAAACGTGGTAAAAATAGCAAGAAAGAGGTGTCAAATAAGGTATAATTACACAATTGTATATGTACAAGTAAGAATAAAATATAGAAATTTTGTAATACAAAATATATCTGTCCTATATACAAGAGGTGGTAAAGGAGAAACAGTGCAGAGATGAAATTGTGATGTCTAAATAAGCATAATTGTGGTAATGAAATTGGTATCAAGCCTTTTCTTTAAGATCAAAATAGAGTTTGAAATATTAGTATTGTACAGACAGTAGTTAAAATATTTCCCTCGGGTGTTTACCAGATGTAACATTTTCCCCATCGTCTAACGCTTGTATATATATTTGCTGAGCAGAATGAGTGATCTTAGTTTAACCCACCGGGAAGGATGATTTCTGGAAAGCCCATCTTCCTCACTATAGCTGTGCTGCGGTCCACAAAGTGAGGGTAGTCCTTCCTGACCTGGGCCAGATCTCCCGGGAGCAGCTTGAGGGTCACAAACAGTCCTGCCAGCAAACATGTAAAGAAATCCAATGAGCCAGACGCTGCAAAGGCTATACACCCTGTGGACCCTTACACACATCATTTATTCTGCTCAAAACAAAAAGGTCAAATTAGAGTCGGCCCGGCTGAAATCACAGGGGATGCTAGCTGTCTGTGAGCACTTCATTTTACCCTGGCCTTTGTGATTGACCTCCCGCGTGGCGATGACTTTGTTGAAGACGGCAGTGAGCGGCTCATTCTCCCCTATAACCCGTGAAGGAATGAGTGGGGACATAATGAGCTGCCTCTGACGAATGTAGGTTTCCATCGCGATCCTGAGAGGGAAAAGAAGGGATAGAGAGAAAGTATAATTCAGCTGCCAACTCCTCTGACAGGTGACAAACAAATGGGCCGAGAAAGGCAAAAAGGCACCAAGAAATGCTTTATGGATGTTCTGGCACGTCATAGTTACGATGTGCATCTGCTTATGTCTAAACTGAATACAAGGGAGTCATGTTTGAAGACTTCAAGTTCCCAGCTGGCAGTTTTAAGTAAGTTTCAATCTGGGTATCATTTTAGAATAACTCAGCACAAAATGTATTGTCAAATGACAGTGGAAAAGATTCCCCCTTTTTTGTTTTTGTTTTACACGTATATCACATTATCTTCACAATCCTTTAATGAATTAATAGAGGGCTCGAACGAATACTGATGTTTCAAATGTATTACTGATTTACAGACCATTCCTCAAGTATTAAATATTAAAGTTTTTTGTGACTTTTTGTTAAATGTTAAAATATTAATTTGTCCTTTTAAAATTATTCAAACTGTGCATTGCAGGAAAGTTTGGTTGTAGTCCAGTCAAGTGATTCTATGTTTCAGTCACTGCAGTCACCAAATTATATAACACTTTTCCTTAATTTTAGGCCCAATTCTTTTTCTTTTCTTCTTCGGAAAACTCAATTTGGATGACCTTTTCTATTAATTTGTATAATTATCCAGTTCATGATTGCCTGTGGAAAATCATTCTCAGTGACTTAATTGAGTTCAAATGCATTTGGCAAGATTGAAAAGCTGAACAAGATTTTTCCACTCATGTCTTGAACACTTATGCTATTCCCACAATAATCATGGTCGAAAAACATTACCAAGTGAGATATTTTAAAAAGGGTTCATTAAACAAGACACAAAAACATGACAGGAATTTTGTAAAAAAAATATTTGCAACATCCCACTTTGGAGAATTACTACCTTCTGGGCAAAAGCGGGCTGTCACAGTAAAATGTCAAGCACTGAAAACTACAAGTTGGATTCTTTTTAAATGTGGCCTCCATGACAAGAATATCCCAAGTTTTTGGGGGTGTCTGCTGCTTAGGTTTTAAGGTTTCTAAAAATAGATTACAACCTCCTCTCGCAGAGTGTAAGGCAGTATAGACTATTATATATACTGAAAATGATTGAAAAAGAGAAAAATCTTGACTATTTGTCCTTGAAAACAAAACACTGGTAACATCAGGAAATATGTGATGGAGCACAGTGACAAATGTTCAGCTCTTTTTATACTCTCACTATTGGTTCACTGCAATAAGATTTTACTGTTAATTATGTTAAGTGAGACTATATCAAAAGACTCACTGTTGAAAGGGGATGAAATGCTGTTTGTCTTCATCATCATTTTTACCATGGGCGATTTCTGTTATGTCCATTACTGTAACACACATATAAAAATAGTTAATCCTATGATACACCTTTGTTGCTGTGTATAAAAATATCACAAGGGCTGAACTCAAAGAAGGTGAGCCAGGTGTTAAATGCCACTTACCTGTTGCTTGGCACAACACAGTGAGACACACTGGGAGTTTGACATTTTTCTTTTTTAACAGAATTAAAAATATCCACTCTAGGCACATAAAAAGGCTCTCCTTGTACAAGAATAATGAATGTTAATTTCACTTTACTTTTCCCGAGATCTCCACCGTATGACATTAAATCTGTCTATCCAGCATTTATTTCATTATGGGACATTTTACTGCTGTAATACTGTAGAAAAAAGAAAAATATTATGACTGGGCAGGTGCTCCATATATCTGACTTAATGGTATTCTCTTTACAGTCACACCGTGCACCTTCAATGCGGTCAGTGCCAATGTGGATAGAAAAGGCCTCAGTGCAGTAATCTGGCGATAATATTATGCCTGATCGCTGCCAGGTGTTGGAGGCCATTTACCTGTTGCTTGGCACCACAAAGCAAAACCAACTGAATGCATTTTTCATCTCACACATGATAAAACATTTCTACACCACTACTCCGCCTTTAAGTGTTTTGATTCCAGCCATAAAATTATTTAAAAAGTTGGTTTCAGTCAATTTACCCAAAACCATATTTCAGTAGCGCCATACATGAGCTACCGTACTTATAAGTGCTTAAACTTTGACTAAGTTTCAAATAATGTGCACCTACTATATAGTCTGGAGATCTGGAGATCAATAAAATTCACAGTCTCACTGAGTTAGAAGAGTCATTCAAAGTCTTTGAAAATATGCAGCAATGTACCAGCAGACCTAAAAGTGACTTAAAAAACAAACACACACACAGACTATATAGGACTGATAGATTGGCAAACCATACAATATTGTCTCTTTCTGAAATGGTGTCCCCAAATCCTACTAGGAAATAGAGGTGAGGACAGTTTTAAAAGTTATTTTGCCAATGCACAAAACTGGGAATTTCTAGGTCAGGAAGCAGCTGTTCCAATTTCCTTCAGCACATGTGTTTGTCATTTTTACACCTTTTTACAAATGCATGACAAAACTCTTGCCACAGAAAGGAGTGTCAGAATGTGGCGACTGAGCTGAATTCAAGATGAAGTGCTTAAACAAATATTAGCTCACCCGCCACACCAAATGGCCTCCGCAGTCCTCCGGTGCATTTCTTGCCCTCTTTGAGTTCCATGCTGCCGACTCTAATGATCTGACACACTAGAAAGAGCCGTAGCCTCATCAAGTCACTACTGCTCAAGTCCTGGAAACACACAAAAGTGATTTATTATGGCAAATTAAGGGTGATATGCAACAATACATAGAAGAAATGAACAGTGTAAATAATTGGGCTCCATTCATGCACCATGAAAGATGAGAAAGAGACTGAAGTGCTTTGAAAAGAGTCACCTCGGCCAAATATGAGAAGGGATCAAAAAGCAAGAGGAGCAAAGTATTCGTTTTATTTCACAAAGGAAAAAATTGCAGAATTGTGCATTATGCGTGAATGTAGTGAGTGGCTGTCCATCAGTGTGTGTTCAAGTTTTAAAGGTCCTATATTACACAAAATTGACTCTTGTGAGATCCAAGTCATTTTAGGACGTTGGTACCTCCTTAATAACATGCCTGGAGCTGTGTATAGTTTCATTCACACATGTTTGAGTAATCCTTTTTATTAGCCTGTCTACACTGCCAAAGCACAAAATACTCTATTCCACCTTGTGATGTCATGAAGCAGTAGTTTTCAAGTTAACAGCCATACCTTTTACTTTTAGTTCAGTAGAGACAGGCAATTCCAGGACTAAAATTATATTAATGAGTGTAGTGAAGGTGTATGGAGTTTAAAAACACTGTAGAGAACTTCCTGTATTACCACATGATATCACAAAGGATATGCAGGCTTTGTATGTTAAACATGTATGAATGAAACAATACACAACTCCAGTATACTACACCAATGTAGAGGTATGTGAATAAGCTGTAATGAATTATAGTAAAAGCTAAATTCCATAGAAATGCAATAACATTTCAATAATGTAATAGATATAATATTTGCAAAAAAGCAATATTATTTAAATAAACAATATCTATTGATGTGAGTTACTGCAACACATTTCAACTCAGTAATTCCTAAAGACACCCTCAGTTTTCAAACAATTGTGTGTTTTCAAAATGATGGTTAACAGCATTATAGCGTCAAATGTATTCAAATTTCCATAAAAGTGCTGTGAATGCCAGTCTTACATTCAAAAGTTCCACTAATTTAACATCCATCCAGGAACAATGTATGCCTTTTGTCACAGGTTTTAGACTTTGTGGATTGTGTAAATCCTAAGCAGAGCACACACAGGGTGTTTGGGATTCAGTTACCGTGAAGAGCGCTGGCAGGTTGTTGAGCTTTTCAATTTCTTTAGGCATTCCCATACTGTCCCAGCGCACCAGGAAGTTCTCGCTGCATGAATTTAAATAAGACCCACAGTTAGATATTACAAATGTGCAAGCATCAAGAAAAATACAAAATGATGGATTTGGAGTTTCACTGCCTAAAAACCAGAAGCACAGAACATACAGCAGTATGCAAAGGTGTGGTAAAATTATGTTAAATAAAACAGGCTGAGAAGACACTGCATTGTTCTCAACTAGTAAGGATAACACTGTTAGTTTCTTATTTTATATATACCATGACACAAACTGATATCATGGCTCAGTGAAAAGAGCATTGAGCACTGAATTAAAAATGTTCAAGTTTGAGACAATGCCTTTATAGGGCTATGCTCTCAAAATAAAAAAATTGTAAAATGTTCACATTTATAAAGCACTTTTCTACCTTTGAGGCATTCAATGCACTTTGTTTTGCCTAAGGACACAACAGCAGTCATCTGTGGAAGTTGGAACCAAATTGCCAAACTGTAGGTCAGTGGCTCTGACCAGTCTACCAACGATGTTTTATGTGGGGGCGGGATTTAAACCGCCAACCTTCAGATCAGAGGACGAGCAATCTACCAACTGAGCTTTCTTATTTTCTAAACTGTTGGATTTAATATAGTCATACATTTCTGCTCATTTAATTTCTTAATAATCTAAAAACATGTCACAGTTCTACAGCACAGTTATTGTAGGCATGATAGACACTCATTACATTGCCATTTAACCCAATAAAACAGGGTTTTATTTAAAACTGCTCATTACAAATATATTTGTTCCTTTGTAAAATTTAGACATTTTATTTTATCTTATTGCATAACAGAAAAGGTTAGGGATTAAGGATTTGTCAAAGGCAAAATATTTTGGGGAAACATCACACATATTCATAGAGAAGCATTTTTAGACATTCTTGCAATTTATGCTGACACATTTTTTGTCAAGTTGAATTCACACCGTCTGTTTTCCTATCCCACTATGCAGAAGCAGCACTGTCTTAATGATGCCTAAAAGAGAAGCCTTCCGGCATGGACTGCTACTATATAAATACACTAATGCTACTTTAACAGCAAAAATACGAGACAGGAATACATGACCAATCATAATAATTACTCTTAATAGCTGTGGTATTGTTCAGAAAGTACACAGGGGCAGTCCTAGTAAGGGACAGATGGGGCAGCAGCATGAGCCCCTTCACCCTGCTGGTCCCCATTTTATTCTTCCCCATTCCTCACTTTTTTTTTCTCCAGGAGGGGGGCTTGCCCGGGGCGCAAAACAGTGTAGGATCGCCACTGAGCACACTGTTACTATTAGGGCTTGAAGTTTCCCTTTGTTTTGGACCAGGCAGTGTAACAGAAGACACAATGAATTAATTACTTAAAAGAGAAGTGACTCATGTATGTCATGGGTGTAGTCTATCATGTAAAATGCAGCTGGTTGCTACAAACAAATCACTGCAGTTTTTTTAAACACCCACAGTCAGCACAAAAGGAATTTACAGCTCAAGTTTATCTGCTGAAGCAAAGGCAACTTTGAATCTTTGAAGTGTGCTGTTTAAAAGGAAGGGGTAATCTTGTTGACCGTGGAGGAGATTATAATCACAATTATGAGTTAACTGCAGATTTGTCCAATAACTGAGAAAAGCACAACTATTTATATTTCTTGGCACAATCCCTTGAAGCTCCAGTCACTTTATATTCAACTGATACCTTTTTTGACTGTCAATTACAGGATGAATTTAAGTAAGGTGGCACTTTGTCCTGAGCCACTGTGCTCTGTAAATTATATTATTACTTTGCAGTGAAATCACAGTTCACACACTCTGATACAGGCTTTGGTCATCCAAGTGAAAATAACATTTAAAAACATTAAAAAAGTTATTTAATCTAAACAAAGTTTTTTTTCTCAAGTATTTAGTCTCCAGTTCAAAAAAGTTTGGTCATAAACGAGTTTAGACAGAAACAAATTTTAGAGAACCAAAACTGACAACAATATCTAAAACATATGAAAAGACACAACAAATGCAACTTGAATTTTAATTTTGGGGTATTTTTCAAAACTTTAAAATAAACTACATCAACTATATGTACTGACCTGATGAACTCTGACTGATCAGGGTCATACAGAGACATGAGGAGTTCGGCGTCTTCTCCGATGTTGCACACAAAGTTCTTCAGATTCATGAGGAGACTGTAGGTGTGCACAGTGCTGAACAGGGTCTGACGTCTGGTCTCAAGGTTCTGTAGCCGGGTCTTATAGAAGCAAATGAAAATAATCAGGTCTTAGAATAGAAATGAAGCTCATGACATGAACACAGGTCGCTGAATGAATATATTTCTGTATTCTAATTGAAATGAGAATATAATTTGCCATCTACTTCATCTGCTGTTCAATATTGTCCTTGCATAGGTCTAATTAATTTATTGACATGTGTCTAAATGTAGCTGTACCTTCTCTTCTTGAATCCTATCATCCACACTTCGTGATGCTGTCTCATGAGCCCGGAAAAGACTGACTGTACTGGTTTGGTCCGGATCCAACATGTTTCCAGCTTCATCTCGTACCACCAAGTCCAAACCCAAAATTCTGTGCAGCACAAAAGATAAAATTGCTTTGCAAAACCACTCAAGACCCCAAATTTAAAGGTGCACTGTGTAACTTTTCTGGTGGAGGGTCTGTCACCCGCTTGTTTCTATGGATATATCATTCTACAGTATGAGATTCTACTTTATATGTATTCAATTATAGGTGTTTTTATAGCTCAAAAATACCTTAAAAAACAGGTATTCTTTTGAGCAGGGTTGCCTCTCCACAGATCTGAGTTGTAACTTGGTCTGTTTTGGTTTAAGATTTTATGTCAAAAAGCATTTGACAGGCCCTCCACACAATGCACCTTTAACAGTGGTCTTTCAATCTGAAAGCATTCCATTGGACAAAACAAGCATCCATACCTGTTCCCATAGTCTATTTTTGCAGTGACTTTCTTCTTGAGCTCCACAAGGTCATCTTTGGGCAGTGTTCCCGACACTATCTGAGATCGATACTCTATGAGGCTGTAGGCCATCTGCTGAACATTCCTGAACAGCGTACTCTTGTTGGCCTGTCCGATAAATAGATACACACACTGTCTTACACACACTTCAAAGGAATCGACCAAATGGGCTCAACAAAAGGGCTCTGTGTTAAGGAGATACTTAAATCTGCCCTGAGTTAGGATGCCAAATCAGGCCATAGCTCAGACACACAGACAAACACATTTCCAGGGTTTTTATATATTACATTGTCCCCAAGAATTCATAAATTTTCTGGAGAGTGATCCTAACCTTAACCATAGTCACTAAATGTGTAATCTTACCCTAACCTTCACTTATTTTAACCCATATTTTAAGTTTAAGACATGTTATTGATTTAATAATAACAATAAGTGACATCCTGGGACATTATTTTTGCCCCCTTGAGGCAGGTGCCAATGACGTGAGTGTGTATACAGATTTTAGTAATCAGAATGTGATAAATACCCACACATTCATCAAAATAGTGACTTATCTAGAGCTAAATTGAAAAAGAATCCTGGACTAGACTAGAACTAGGAGTGAACATAGCCTTGACCTTCACTTTCAGTGTACAGAGGTCTGTGCCATCAGTAGGACCAGAGAACCACTGTGATAGACAGAATAAGCTGTAATACAAACACAAGAGAAGTAAAATGGTTCTCAAGAGATCACTAAATTCAATGCAAGAGACACAATTAATATAAATGCCAAATAGACAACACATCCTTTAAATGCTTAGCACATTAGCCTTGTTTAAACACCAGCAAGTGAGTCTGCATGCCCCATTACTGTGCCTTCTCTGCAAAAAAGTTTACCAGTATAGTCTCCGGTGGAAATGTAGATAACATAAAATAACCGTGTAACCTTTCTGGTGGAGGATCCGGCAAATGCTTTTCTCCATGAAGATGATACTACTTTCTCTGGAATCTTTCACAGTATGGTATAAAACATTTCTATCTTCATGGAAACCAAACCAGATCAAGTTACAGGTCAAATTTTGAGCTATAAAACCACCTGTAATTGAATAAATGTAAGGTAGATCTGTTTAATGTCATACTGTGGAACATTTGAAGAAGAGCAGTGACATGTCCATAGAAACAAGCAGGTGGCGGACCCCCAACCAAAAATGAAAATAGTGCACCTTTAAATAAGCAATCCTTCTTCACACCAGCAGCACGTTGTCCCTCCCTCTTCATATCCTCTACTACATCTTTCTGTGCACCAGAGCAGGTTAGCAGTTCAAATCTAATTCCCTGAGATCATCTTTGATAGCGGGGAAACCATCTTAGTAATACAGAAAATCCAGGTTTCACCTCAAACTTACCTCTATATACCTTCCTAATCCTGCTTTGTAGTACAGTGCCCTGGTGAAAAGCATGTTAACTAAATACAGAAATGCTGATAAGAGTCACATACCACGTAGAGCTTGTGCCATATCTGCGCCCATTCCCTGAGAGTGGCCCCCAGCTCTTGCACCAACGGGAGGTCTGAGGGGATAATTATTTCCTGCTGGCTGACATCCAAAAAAAGAGAATAAGATATTAGAGTAGTGCCTCATCATTCACAGCTGATGCCATATGATTGAGACAGTGCAACATTTCTACTGATGATAAATAGGAAGGATGCTTTGCCTTACACAGCCAAAAAAGACATTACCAAAGACGATAATTGCAAGTGCAGAGTGTTACTGACAGATGCCGAGGCGGGCCAGCAAACCAATATTATGTGAATTAATTATGTCATTTAGTTTACAATTTCCATAAGACGAGACAAGACATAAGACTGGATCTACGAGAACTTGACGAGATTTTGACATTCAGGCTATAATAATTTTAGTCTCACCATTTTTTACTTTATTTATAATATATTATATATTTAATATATATCTGCTGTTACTGTAGCTCTGCCTTTTGGGACTACACTCAAAAAATGTCACTCGCCACCAGAACCACTATTTTTTCAATCCAAATGTAGAGATCTTCTGACACAAGATTTTGTTCTATCCCTTTATTTAGTACATTTCAGAGTAGTTTATTCTAAATTGAAATAAAAAAAAGTTTTCAGATACTTTCAGACAGAATGGTTTTCATTATTCTTAATTTCTTTGTTAGTTTTGATGCTAAAGGTAAAATTGTGAATTGTATAGAAATATATACACTATATGTATTATTACTTTTTATCATTATTATATTGTATTGTATTGCTCTGTCATTTTCATCATTGTCATTTTGTTTTGCTAATTAGAATGACTTTGACAAGAAAATGGAGAAACCTTGAATGCTCTTGACAAAAGTATTTCTCTGTCTATGTGCATGTGTTTAACATAAAACAGACAAAGCACAAGGGCCATTACCATAGTTACATTGTAAAAAAGGATGGGGACGGACAGTCCATCCTATTAAGACTCTACCACTGAAATACATTAATACATTATTCATTTTAATTAAAGAAAATTAAGTGCCAATTTCTCACCCAATTCCCTCTACTCTGGCCTCCTTCAAGTGGATGTAGGAAGCTGGGAAAATGCCCTAGAGACAATGAGTTACTATCAGAATTAATGCATCATGGTGGAAGGTACAGTATCATAATTAAGTGCTAATGACGCTACCTTGTGTGATTTCTTGCGTAGTGTGTAGCCTCTGTACCAGCCTGCGGAGACAAAGATTCATCTTGAAAAGGAGAGGAGGCAGGGGATGACAGTCAAGAGGGCACAGTGGCAGTGCATGCTCATTTACATGATTAGACATGGCATACCGTGTGGTGCTGGGTTCAACACTTCTAACCTAGGTCCTGTGTCAGCATGTTCAAAAGGACGTGTTGGTGCTTGTTGCATGTTCACTCACCTTCCAGTTTCTCAAGTATGTGCACCGCGTCCCCCACCTGTAGGCACAGCTCGTGGTCTCCGCTCGGATCATAATTGTAGATGGCTGCGGGACAAGAACAAAAGGCTGTTTGCTTATATGTACTTAACAGGAGAAACAGACTTTAAGCAAGGGCTGCACTATATAATGCGATCTAATTTACGCCATAATTTGAGCTACCGCAACTATACCTCATTAGAATGTCCTCTGCAAACCACAAACCATCTTGTCTTTTTATAGACAGCACACTTGTACCTGTAGTAAAGACCTTTTCAAATATGTTCTGAAATCTGATTGGATTCTTCAGTCTTTGAAATGTAAATACTCTTGGAGCTGTTTACATTGTGTTCTTTGAACAGATTTCTACAATTTCCATGAAATTAATGATAAAAACTGCAATTAAATTTTTCCAAAAAGCTAAAAAGTTTGTCCACATGGTTGAGCAGGTAACGGAACACCAAATCCCTTTTCAGTCACTTGTCACACACAGAAGCAAGGCTGTTTAGAAAAAAGCTCATTGGAAACCAATTCTTTTTCAAAGGGACCAATCTTTGTACAATTTGCACATGTAACACTCTTGAACTTAGATTTATTTCTTCACTGATGGCTCTTTTAAAAGTCGTGTCCAGAGAAAATGCTTTTTTGTCAAGTCTCAGAGGAATAAAGGTTTCTGGCCACCTTTTATTGAAACAAATAGTCAGAGACTGTAGCTAATGCTGAAGCAAATGGACCAAGGCAGAGAGAGTGGCCTTTGGCCTGGTGCTGGGTCAAAGCCAGAGTAGGACAGAAATCACACAAGAATAATGTAACTAAATGATTCATAAACAAAATAAAACTTTCTGCAAGACACACATAACTAGCATCTAATAGTCTGAAAGTTCATTTTAACAGTACACTATCAGCCAGGACATACAAACATACCTATGATTTCAAATGTTTTTATTCCTACTCATTAAGACTCCAAACAAGATGACAAAAGATGTCATGCTTGAAAAAATGATAATTTGATTTTGTTATTCAGATATTCAGTCAAATCAGACTTATTTCTTAGGGGAAAATTGTTTGGAGTTTGAATATTTATTAAGGAATAACACACCAAGATTATAATGTTGCTTAACAAAGCAAGTACTGCCCTTTATTGTTGTTATTGCTATGTTCTGTAGCACTTTGGTCAACCTGTGGTCAATTGCATTATAAATAAGTTGCAGTCGTCTTGCATGTTTCTTCCTCTGAGCACTCAACCCACCCATCAATCCAAAACACGCACAGTAGGTCAAATTCTCCAGCTAAGGTAATCCTGACCAAGAACAGCTCAAAATCCAGAGATGGGTCCTTGCATCCTGTTCTTTGGCACCCACTACCCCAAATGCAGAGGACAATTTTTTAGGACAATAAAAAAGAAGAGAGAAAAATATTTTTTTAGCTAACAGGCAAACAAATCATAAAACAAATACACTGAGATACAAACAAAAGAATACATAAAAGTGCATAGTTTTCATACAGCTCTTGTGTGTTGAACTCTTTCATTTCTTACATAGCAACCTTTGACCCCTATATAGTCAGCTGGATTCCATTTGCGACTCCTCCTTCGTATTACGTATACTTGATTGAGTAAACTTGTCATGTCTCTTCCTTTGGTTAGTTGAAGGCATACAATATGACACCAGATAATAAAGGTACACACAAGCCCATGAGTGTCGCAACAGAAAAAACACCTTAGCAAACAATACAGTAACAAAGGTCTTTGCCATGACTCGAGGCAGCTGCAATTGCGCATAGCCGCACAGTAACTTAGAGGAACTGAAGTAGCCATGCCCTGACTTGCATAGTGATAATGCGGATTGCTGGAGGCTAGATTTCATAGCACGCTTCAACTGGCTCGGCTTATCGCACCTCCGTCTGAATACCTAAATTTAACACAAAAAAGTGAACTCTACCATATCTCCATCTCTATAACTCCCTCTTCTATGCTGGGAGATTTTTTCCTGAGCTTTCAATAAAAAACATTTGCACAAACAGTCAGCTCTGCAGGGAACCGGCTACTGTTTGTATAACCAATGCATGATCTGAGCACCCCTGCTGTGTGGTTCACACCTGCACAAGCTGGAAGTGTAATAACAATATTTGATCAGTAGAAGGAGGTGCACAGTGCTACAGAGGCTTTTATACACTACATCACTCCTTCAGCAAGTTACATGCTTAGATAAATGTAAGAGAATGCCTCAGGAAGGGCATCTGTCATCTGACACATTCCTTTTTAATCTATGTTTTTATGATAATGGTTACTATGAATTTTGACTATTTGTTAGCTAAACGTATGTACTTCTAACATTGTATGTCATGTTTGTATTCCCCTTATTGTGTGTTCTGCAGTGTCAGCACTTTGCCCCAGACACATTTCCCTCTGGGACAAGAAAGTAGATTTGATTTGATTTGAAATGCAAATGCTTATTCATGTTAACATGCATGAGACACACATGTAAACACACCAGCTTGTAGCCATAGGCTTACTTCAATCTGCTGTCTCATTTGCTTTTATAAACATACACTCATTCTTACACCTGCAGCTGTGCAGCATGCATAAACAAAGGAAGTAAGATAGGGGAAGTGTCTTGCTCAAAGACACAATGGTATACACCAATCAGAGCAGGGATCAAATTGTCAGCCTTTAGATTAGAGGTCACACACTCTGTGACTGAGCCAGTGCTACCCACTGCACACTGGATGTAGAGAGATTATTGCCTGTGATTTACCCAAAAGAAAGTGTCAGTGGGGGAAAAAAGTGGTGAGTGCTACTTTCTCAAGAAGGTGGTTGTGGGCGCAAGTACAGTAACTGAACAAAGTGTGTGTGTGCTGTACTCCCTTTACTACAGTGGAATCCATATGGGTGCCCTAGGTTACTAACATCCATTTTTAGAAATAATCTGTGAATGTAATTTTCTATGTCGAATGAATAAAAGAGCATGTCTGTCAAGGCCCTGTAATGTGTAGGCTTGAACGTCAAAGACCATCAAAATAATTCAATACTAATGAATACTGGAGAATTGCTATTTCATAGGTGAATACACTTGCTAAGGTGAAATAAATTCTTGTTCAACAATACATATGCCTTGCACTTTAATTCATCGACATGTCAATGGTAGCTCTCAAAACTATTAAGTATCTCCATTATCACACCCTCCATTGGATCCAAACTGAACTCACATGCCCAGGAATTCAATGCAAAAACAACTATTTATACTGAGGAAGTTAAACTTTTGTCTTTTAGACTTAAAAAAAGGTACAGCTAATGTTGCACATAATAATGCATTTGATTTATTACAGCACCCAAAGGCACTTTTAAACTCATGAAACTATTGAAAATAAATTAATAATAATTTTGGTTTCAGGTTATGTTTTCTAACTTTTGCTCTACTGGAGAACATTGATAAGAAGACAGTTAATTAGTAGTAAATGACTACTCTGCTGCTTAACTAGAAAAAATGTTTGCCTACATAGCTGTCACAGAGCATGAATGGCTTTATTCAAAAGATAACCTTGACTTCTTTTATTTATCTTAAGTAGATGATTATTTACGCTTAGTGAACAATGCTAAATGTTTTGGAGAAGTGACATCTGCTTCTAGTCATGCCCAGAGTGACAATGGCCCATTCAAAGCCTGGACGCAGTGTCTGCGCTTAGCAACACACTGGAATGGAGCCAATAGACTGCACTGGGTTGAGCAGGCTGTGATGCCACACTGTCTCAACTAAAGGCAACTCTCTGCGCCTTGGCTGAGTTCAGTGAAAGACGCTATATCTCTACAGCGACTTAGACAACAAATACAGAGATAAGGATCCAGCTCATTTGCTGCAGTCGGATTTCCAATAAAGTTTCTCTTTGAGCAAGTTCAAGATTGTGTGAAGTAGTCCTAGACAAAGTCAGAGCCAGTTAGAATATATTACAGAAGTGGACAAGATAGTAACAGGCTGAGTAAGACCAGTTTTTAAATTATGCATTTGGTGCATCCAGATTGCACAATGTGTTTTTTTACAACACCCTAGGCACCTCACCTTTATGTGAATGTGGTTTTTGAGTAAGATATTAGAGGCTGCAGGAGGGGCTGCAAATTAGAGCATCTGGAAAAGAGCAATGTATTAATGCATCAATGGAAAAAAACAACAATGTAATCAATTACCAAAACAATTACAGCCCTAATTATGAGCATATTTGTACTATTTAGCTTTTAGCATACATGCTAATATAAGTTCTGAAAATTAGATTGAGTGAAAATTGATCATGAATTTCCTAAATCAGGCTGTGACATTGTTGCCTTTATACTGACATAATGGCTTTAACACTAAGAATTTTCAGAGTATCTTCTATGTGATAAACACATAAGAAAAACATATTCACAGATGGCCTTAAACTCACAATAAAATGTAAATAAATAAAAGTATTGGAGTTTCATCAACTCTGTAACGTAAATAAGGATAAAATATGTATGGAAATATAAAGAGCCACTGTAAATCTCCTCAACTCATTAAGTGAAAGCAGCTCTATAAAGTTTTCTGGAGAGACACAGATTCTGGGGTAGGGCATCTCAAAGCACAGACCTCAGTGGGAGAGCAGCCGTTTGCCTTCTCCCACTGTCTAGACGCCTCCCAACGATCTTCACTTTACACAGCGCTCCAGCTAATAAGTCCTTATAGGTTATCCATAAATCATGACGTTTTTCTGATCTTCATGCCAAAAGAACATAAAAGAATACATTTAGACTGGGGTGATAACATATTTAACTAACAAAAAGGCTGGAGGAGTCTAGCAATGCATTTTCTGCTGTGGGAAAAGGTTGCATTAAGTTGATCATTGTGAAATGATGTCTGGTTTGTGACAGTGCACTTGACCTAATAGTATACAAGTTTCACAATGACCAAATTGCTGACCAACTAGGTTTCTAGGTCACTAATGTTACAATACTAAAAATTCCAAACTCAGTATTGATACTTAGGAAAAGGCTGGATACTTGATAATTTTTGATAAAAGAAAACTCTTTTTCAACACAATAGATTATAGAGGTAGACTGGGATATTTTAGCATATTTGCTACAGGGCTTAAATCTCCAGCAGCTTAATTTAAACAATATAGTGCGACGAGGGCAGTGCACAAAATATGACTACGCTGCACTCTTATCCAGTTTGTAATAAAACAGGTTTATGGATGAGACTGTAATCAATATAAATTATATATTTGGGGTGAAATTCTCAAAATCTGGACTACATAACATCCCAGAAATATTAGCAGAGCTTATCAACTATATTGATTTCTCTGGATTCTAAACAATTTGTATCGACATCAGAGATCGGTGACCTCAGACAAAAGAACTATTTCTATAATTCTATCACACTGTCTTAAAGGTGCACTGAGTAATATTTCTAGTGGAGGGTCCGCCAGTTTGTCTCCATGGAAATGTTATTGTTTTGTCTAAAATGTTCCACAGTATAGATCAAATCTCTCACAAGTGAGACAAGCAGGTTACATATGGCAAGTCGTTTTAACATTTAAACACTAAACTGGATATGTATTGCAGATATCTCTAACTTAGTTTTGCCTAGTCAAAAAGAAAATTTCGGATATCCGCAAAGTCATTCTTCCTATCCATAACTGTCATTTTAGATATCCACTAGAGCCCAACCAATACATCATTTGGCTGATATTATCAGCTGATATGGTCACATTTTTCTATAGCGCTTTTTCCACCTTCAAGGCACTCAAAACGCTTTACAACAAGGAACCACTCACCCATTCACACACACATTCACACACCAGTGTACACAGACACTGTAGGCAAGGTGGGTTAAGTGTCTTGGACAAGGACACAACAACAGCATTCATCTGCGGGAGCTGGAATCATATCAGCCAACCTGTGGGTCAGTGGATCTGACCACTCAACCTGTGATGTTTTATGTCGAGAACTGAATTCGAACCACCAACCTTCATATCAGTGCGCAAAATGCTCTACCAACTGAGCTACTGCCGCCCCCGATATGGGCCGATATTTCACGTGGGCATGTTATACCTCGTAAAAAAGCTTAGACTCTCTACATTATGTTCATTTAATCCAATTTACAGACAGATAAATGTCCTAATATGTGGCTCCACATCAGTATTTATCTGTGGAGTCATTTGTCTGTGTCTGTGTCCGTACTGTCCCTGAACACACCATCAGTCACGTCACTCATGTGCTCGTTTACATCCGCAGCCATAGATCCAAACACTGAGATTATATTCTTTTTACGGACAATCGGTTTGAGTCTGGATTAAAAGGGCCTTTATTAGTTATGATGTGAGGAGGAGCCTGTGTGAGCGATGAGTGTTGGAAATACATCGACTTTGAAGCTAGTTGTGGTTATTGTTAATGGTTAGCGATTAGCTGCTGTAGCTTCCACACATAAAATTGGGGTTTTCTCTTCTATTGGCCTATTGTAAAGTGACTATATTGGCTGTATATTTGTTAATGGACCAGCATTGATATGTAAATGAACTGTGAATAGAGGTGTGAATTATGACATTTATGCATATAATTAATTATCATGGCACACACGCAGGCTAATAGCAGTAGTTTATTTTCTTTACTAGCTAATAGTGATGGGTTGGTCGCGAACAAAATGGCTCTAAGAGCCGGCTCTTTGAAGTGAACGACGGGAGCCTGCTCCTTATTGGGAGCTGTGTTTTCTCTTTCTTTCACTTTTTTTTTGACAAAGCGAAATGACGTTGCAGATATCTATATGCAAATGATCCCACTTTAGGCGGGAGCATTTCCACATGGCACCTGTAGCTGTTAACGGAAAGTTAATTTATCAGTAAGATCGGCAAAAGGCATCTTAGGGTCTTTTTGTTAATGGACTCTAGTGAAATATTCGTTAAAAATTATATTAAAGACAAAAGCTTATTTTAACAGACAGTTGTTAAGCTTTAGACACAAATGGCTTTTTGGACAGATTGTGCACTGCTAGTAGCCCGAGACAATTTGGTGCTTTCTGTGTCATGATGTCATAATGACGTATGAGATATCTTTAACTTTCCTGCCTAGTCAAAACTGAATAACAGATATCTGCAATTGTCATTTATGATATGTGATGAGTTGAATGTCGCTTACAATGACACCCGTAACGTTCAATCCATTTTCTTCTGCTTCTTCCGGGCCGAGTTGCGGGGCAGCAGGGACTCCCAGACTTCCTTCACCCCAGACACTTCCTCCAACTCCTCCGGGAGGACCCCGAGTTGATCCCATTTCAGCTGACATACTGTATTTTCAGGACTATTGAGCGCACCTGAATATAAGCCGAATCCACAAAATTTTTATTCAATTTAAAAATTTTACATATATAGGCTGCACCTGAATAGAAGGTGCATGTCTCCATGTCTTCAAGAACGTTTTCAATTCGGGCCATCTTTTTTTATTGCCTCTGAAAGTTTTTGTTGTCCTTTTACTTTGTGTCAGTTTGTCACTCTGCCATCACCAAAATCTCACCATCGACTCAATGATGCCGAGCTCACGTGCAGCAGCTCTATTTCCTTCTTGGACAGCCACATCAGTCGCCTTTAACTTAAAAGCTGCATCATCTGCATTTCTTTGTGTGTTCTACATGAGGAGTGTGTGCGCATGAAGCACAAAATGTGTTCAAAACACAATCAAACAAGCATCTTCCTCAACGCATCACCCCCGTCTCTCCCCGCACTCTACTGCACATGTCTCCTGCAGAAAGAGCCACTGTCCTGTCTGGTATGTCAGTGTCTTGTAGAATTTCAGTAGATTTCAGGCTCTCCCGGGGCTCGGCTAGTTGTATCAATCAGGTATGAGTGGATGTCCGGCTACTGAATTTTGAGACGTTTCTTCTCATCATTTACACACTCACCTACATTTAATGCATACATGTAAGACGTATCCCCTTCACTAATGTTCATTTAGCATCATATCATATCATTTATCACACACCGATAAATTGTGCGCTGACAACAATGCTAGCCAACGCTGCAACTTCATGTTAATCCTGGATCGATGTGTTAACCGCACAGACAGCAGCACTTTCTTCACTCAGGCTACATGCACATCCGCTGTGTTGCCAAACCATAGACCGTATATATGAATGAACAATGTGCCAAAAATAATCCGTCCATATATTAGCCGAATTGTTGTATAAGATGCAGGGTTCAAAGTGTGAGAAAAAAGTAGTGGCTTATAGTCTCTCCAGCATGCCCTAGGTCTTCCCTGGGGCCTCCTTCCGATGGGACATACCCAGAACACCTACCCAGGGAGGCATTCAGGAGGCATCTGTAACAGATGTCTGAGCCACCTCAGCTGGCTCCTCTTGACGTGGAGGAGCAGCAGCTCTACTCCGAGCTCCTCCCATGTGGCTGAGCTCCTCACCCTATTTCTAAAGGAGCGCCCAGCCATCCTCTGGAGGAAACTCATTTTGGCCACTTGTATCCATGTTGTCCCTGTGGTCATTACGCATAGCTCATGACCATAGGTAGGAATGTAGATTGACCGGTAAATCGAGAGCTTTGCCTTTCGGCTCAGCTCCCTCTTCACCACAACGGTCCGATACAGTGACCGCATCACTACGTCGGTAGTGAATGAATAAATGCTACATACAGTAGATATGTTTAATGTCATACCATGGAACATGCCAGGCAAAGCTATAACATCTCCATGGAGACAAGTAGAAGACAAGAAGGTAGGGGACCCTCCACCAGAAAAGTTGCTCAACACCCTTTAAATATAGTTCTGAGATAGAAGATTCTTCATTTGAGGTAGGTCCAATTTTGTTCAAATGAGTATCACATTTTAATGGGCTTATTTCTTTGCTTCAAACCCAATTACACAAATTTACATTGGTGTGGCTTCATCTTTAACTCAAAGGGATTATGTCAAAAGAATATTTTAAAGATAAGATTGTACTCCTTTATATGTAATGAAAAAGGGGATGAATTAAACTGATCACAGAGCCCCATTTTGGCCCATCCAAACTGGGAACAAGTTCGACCCAATCTCTCAAGCATCAGACCATAATCACATTTGACATTGGACGATGAACAAACAAGGATGTTATCAGTGAGATCTAAGAGGAGAGGAAAGCCAAACTGATTTGCTTATTAGACAGAGATGCCCAGGCAGCACTGACCTTCGAAGGACCACATTTCAAAGCAACCTCTTGGCTGCTTATACTGCTCAAATAAAGCAGAAGCGGACTCTAACCTTTTTCACACCACAAATGCTTAAGTGCTGACATTAAGTCAGTCCTTATGAGCTGAATGACTTTAATGGCTGCTCCCCATAGAATATGTCAATGTAATTATAATTGAATGCCATTTCAGATTTGTAATACATGCTATGTGATTTAATTAGGCATTGTTAAAAAGGCGGGTGGGTGTGGGGATTTCTTGGTTTTTGACAGGTTAATTATCAAGGATGGTGCACAGTCATAGAAACAAACTAACTAACCAAGCTTATTTGAACCTTAATCTTTTGCTACTCTGTGCAGGATTGAAATGATACAATTCAGCACAAACAGGTTAGACTGATGCTTAGTCTACCTTCACCAAAATATTAAATATACAAAACCATTTTACATGATATGAAAGTTCTTTTTGTCATTTAATTTTAGAGAAAATATTATGTTATATGCATATCCAAAATAGAACAAGTAAAGTAAGTACAAAGAAATTTTTAAGGCTGAGCAACTGATTCAGTAATTTTGTCATTCATCAAAGTATAGTATCTTTTTAATCGAGAGGTCAACAGGTCAGTAAGAGCATGTGGTTTGGAGAACAGTTGTGAATTGAAACTGGACTATTTTCTAATGGTTAGTGGTAATGGCAAGTCTGCCTTAATGTTCAGGAAATTAATACTGAAAGATATTTTTATTTGTTTGTAAATGGTCACATTTTTCTATAGCGCTTTTTCCACCTTCAAGGCACTCAAAGCGCTTTACAACAAGGAACCACTCACCCATTCATACACCAGTGTACGCAGACACTGTGGACAAGGTGGGTTAAGTGTCTTGCCCAAGGGTGGGAGCTGGAATCACACCAGTCAACCTGTGGGTCAGTGGATCTGGCCGCTCAACCTGAGATGTTTATGTCGAGAGCTGGATTCGAACCACCAACCTTCAGATCAGTGGGCGAATGCTCTACCAACTGAGCTACTGTCGCCCGCAGTAAGACTATTCTGATTATTCTTTTTTTAGTTTTTCAATTTAGTTAGTATTTTTGGAGCGTGTAAGCGAATACATTTTTTACTCAGATTTGATTTTTCTTACTTTTTAGGTGGATTATTAAAGCAAAAATATAAAAACTAGTTTATATCACACGAGAGACAGTGCATGTAATGCAGCATACCATGAAGGCAGTATTAGCACAACAATTCAATTACATTCATGTGTGGGAACATTTGATTGGGTAATTTACATTTCTACTGCTAAACACTAGAATATGAAAATTAGCTGTCAGTCTTATTGGTGCCAGTATTAGGATATGCTTCATTTGAATTTCACTGATATTAGAGGTTCTATCACACAACTTACGATTTTTTTCTTTCATCCCAAAATGTAGTTGCCTGTATTTGCCTTACCTTGTCTAATCGGATTACAACCTAAGACCTTGTACAGGGTCTGATGGCATTTTGAGGATTAAGACCAGTGTAAGTGACTCCTGCCCTGTTTCTGAGTGAATGGGGCAAAAAACAGCATAGTATACAAAAATGTGCAATAGTTTGAAATGGCATGGACCTGAAAGGCTTATCACAGAACATTCCCCAGCATCAGCCACTAAGAACAAGGAAGGGTAAAAGACCCGACAAGGTTGGGTGTAAGAACAAAGTCGGGTAAAAGACCATCAACAGAACTGTAGGACTTCTACAGTCCTACAGTGTTGATTTTCCCTTATCCACCTGAATTTGTGGGTTTATAGAGCTTAGCAATCAAAGCATCAAAGTTTAAAAACAAGGTATCAAAGGTGTGTGCGGAGATCTAGACGATACACGAGACAACTATACCCTACAGTTTTTTCTGAAAATATCCTCATACCCAACATTCTTCACAAGGACCAACCACATCTGGTGCACACCGGGCAATGAGGGTCTATAAAATTGTGTAGCCTAGAGCTGATTTAGTTTTTATAGCCTGAACCTGAACTGGCTATGAAGTCACTAAAGCAAACTAGAGAGCATTTTTCATAGACTGCACGCAGCTGAGGGTGGAGCAGCGTGCAGGCAGATATCATTACAAACATATAAAGGTGCAGAGTAGACAAAAAGCCATGGTGATCTCTGTAATGGCAACACAGAGCCTAACTTACACAGTACATGAAGGGTTAAGAAATAATGAAAAAATAGCAATGCAAAGTAAAAAAAAAAAAAGAAAAAAAAAAGTTGCTTAACCAAAACCAGCTCCAAAAGAAACACATTTTGGTTACAAATTAAGACTTTTGAAATCCACTGGTACATCTTTTTTCTTTAGCAAATATTGGGTAATTTTTCAAGTAATGGTGTTATTATCATCAGTAAAAAGTTGAGAGAAACTACTCACTAGTTATTTTTTCAGAATAGGCCAGATTCAAATTCCTAGGAGACAAGTGGCAAACTGAACTTGTCTATGCAAATGTCACATTCTTATCTCCCAGTGCATGCAGAGCTTCCCATGTGGAGCCAATGGGAGACCTTGAAGCTGCCTGGAGGGATCTTACAGCGAAACAAGGACTCATTTAAGTTAAAAAAGTTAGCTCTAAGAGATTAAACCAAGCATGTCTGGTATGCTTATTGAACAATTGTTGTCAGACTCCCCACCACAGACACACCACAAAATATTTCTCAACCCGAACGCGTAAACCTGGCAGGCAGCATATACACACTGGCGGAATATTACAGACATGGACTGAGCTCTATCAATGTTGGACTTTCCGAATTCACGAAAACCTCCAAAGTAATGATAGCCTGCAGTATTTCCCGAACTCCACTCCCCTTGAAGATAGTTCAGTAGAACTTTACGCACCAAACGCAACGATAAGTATGGCAACTTACCGACTCCGTATTTCTCCTTTTTAGTGGGAATCCAGCGGGTCATAGTGGAAAGTTGTGTTGATTGGAGAATAAATAAATATATACACTTGTTAAAAAGGGAGGACTGGCGGGCGGTGCACTCCTGAGCGTCCCGAAGTCCTACAGTTCCGCCATCATGACTTGTGTTGTTGCGAGGGGGAGGGAGGAGCGGTGCGAGGAAAATACTGGATAGGCGTGAACCACAAAAACTACAACCCCTGCAATTAGTGCTTCAGTTATTTGTCTCAGTTGTACCCATAAACACATAACCTACTTTTTTTTTTTTTTTCTTCACCACATTACCAGCGAACCATTTACAACGAGCTGAACTCTCAAATTCCCTAAAGCAATTCCCTTCCTTGTAAACTGTAATCTTTATGGGAATTATGCAATAAATCACTTGTTCCTAAAGAAATTATTAATATGATTTTCATTTTAATTTCAGATATGATGGAGTTCCCAGTCAGTGCACGTGGCAGATTTTTATGCGCGCAGTATTCTGACCTCTGATGCGTCCTACTTGTTCTTTCAAATATAGTTTATCCTAGCACACTTATCTTTCAGCCAGGCTCCAGCAAGGTTGGTTAATCACCTTACGTTTGAATAGGTCTGCGCTTTTCCTTTCCAAGTTTCATCTCCAAGCATTCCAGTATTTAAGGGAGGCTATCTTAATATTAATGCTGCAGTTCTAAGTCTGTGACCTTAGGTGAACAGCTATTGACTCTGGCCTGCATTGCACTTAGCCTTTTGGTTGGTCATCGCTTGCTTTTTTGCTGCCACTTGCCAGGCTGCCAAATGGTGTTGTCAATAATGTTGTGCTTTTGTTGTTCTCTTTGACAGGACATTACGCGTTTTCATTCTTTGAGGCATGACTGTCACCAAAGGCTTGTGTGGGGAATTAAGCCACTATATTACAACACGGTGAGTGACTGATATCTGCCCTTGATCTAAACATCCTCGTAGACAATCACAGCAAAAATATTAGTACTGAATACATCTAAAGAATTAGGCCTGCACTGTATGTACAGTTTTAAATGGTAAAGTCACTCTCACTCGTACTATATAAAGGTCTTTGCTTCTAATGACCCGCATGAACACTTTTCACAGAGTTATAGCCTGGCCCTAGACAAAATGTATTTCTATAAATCTATAAACCAATTTTTACTGCAAGGCTCTCTTTCCACCCCCTGCTGTGAATCGCATTTTGCTCAAAAGACAACCTCTTCTTAATATGAAAAAATAGAAGCTATTGACAATGCTATAACAATCAATTCTTCTAAAAAGAATGCAAGGTTGCCACCACCTGACGGCTTTGTGCCATTGCATACAAAATTAGTTGTGACAACCAAGTAACCAGTCTATGAACTTGACATAAAATTTAAGGAAACCAATTTAGTGAGACATTAAAAAAAAAGATAAAATAAACAGTGTAATAAGCATTAGCAGCATTATTAGTATTATTTCTGTTACAGTATTAGTTGTGTAGTAGTGGTGGGGTAGTAGTAGTAGTAGTAATAGTAGTAGTTACTTAGATTATATTGGAATATTGCTCTTTGTTTGTATTTGTACTGGAGATTTGTAAAGAAAGGTCAGCTATATATGAAAAATTCAATTCCTTCATCATGGTCTGTTTTCACAACAATGGGATATGAGCCTGCAGCATAAAAGAACAGAAAAAAGCATATTGTCCAGTGGTGCATTGACTGTACTGTAAATTCTGTGCCATAACAGATTACTCTTTTCACTTTCATGGAGTAAGTGAAGAAGCGTGCAAGTGTTGAGATTGTTGGAAGATCAGCGTTGAGCCCATGAAGTGTTTTCATCTGTAAATATGGCTATGTGGTCTGTTTACTTCGCCTAAGGGCTTCTCAGCGTGCCATCGGACAGTGCAAGGTGAATTAAGTTTTAGCATCTTATAAAATACGCCCTTTACACATCTCCATCTTTGAATTCATTTCCTGCACAGGCATATGAATGAGATGACTGCTTATGTTGTAAGAAAAGAGAAGAAAGTAGATCCAGAGTATAGAATAAAAACTTCAGTATTAGTTTATGCCTTGACATTACCATGCTCATTGAACTGTGCCATTCCTGTTGTGAAAGTCAGTTCTTAAGAGGTGTCTGAGAGGCAGGGTTCCCGGCGCTGCTTGTAGTCCCCACTGAGGTGTTCAATTCTCGAGACAAAAGCAGACATAAGGCCTAATGGATTTATGGGTAGCCTGCCAGGCCTGTGCCATGCCAGAGGCGAATTAGCTGGTCCTGCGCTTCCAGCCCACCTGCACCTGCCATTCTGCCAAGACACGCAGGTACCAGGCTGAGCAGTGAGCCTAGGTGCACAATGAAGGACCATAGCTGAACAAAGACTATACATAAAAAGAAACACACTGCCCATTTAAATATTTTATTCATTATACACATGTGAATCAGGAGTGTAACTAACAATTATATTAAAGGTGACTAGTCAGCAATATTTTTTGTTTTTTTTCAATTAGTCAGCTAGTCAAAAGGTTATTTCTATTTCACAATTTATAAATATATTTTTATTTTCAATCATGGTGACTGAAGGCTTCCATATAGAAAATATTACAAATGATAAATTAAATGTTTTATATAGATACAAATCAGAAATAGCTTATTTATAGACCTTTGATTTAATGTCACTGTCTTTGTTATAAAAGCTTAGGTGGAATGTATGCTTTTGTATAGTTGAGATGAAGATGATGATTACCAAAATTACGCTATTTTAATTGTGGACCAGTCACGAATATTCTGATTAATCGTTGCAGCCCTGTTATGAATTATATAGTTCTGAATGAGCTCAAATTTGTACCTGCCTTGATAACATTGTTAGTGTTAACTATTGATGATTAAGACTCTTGTCAAAATAAGTTATGCATCATAAATGCTGTCACATCCAGAAATGTAGATGTGTTTCATCTAGTTCAATTACAGTTTCCAATATGACTACATTATTAAATGGCTTGGTGGCCTAATCTAAGAAAGTCATGAAGTGTTTTCTAGGGTTTTATTCTTCCTCTATGTAATTGTCCAACCTATATATATTTAATTGCAATTGAACTAGAATGAAGTTTAAAATCAGTATTTTCAGTTTCTATATCAACCACTTTTGGTCCCATATCCACAATCTTTGGAATAATCAGCTACATTTATGAAAATCATGCTTCCACTACATTGCCATTATAGCATTCTGGAGTGCTTTTGAAGTGATCCATTTAGGTTCAGACTAGCATTACATTTCCAGGCTTTGATGCATGGGAAAGTACCTGCCTGAGGCTCCATCATTTGTCATCATCTACCTCTACCAAACACCTCTTCTTGTAGTGCATACATAAGAGTTGCTAAATTGTGGTATATTTTTTCACCATGCATTTCTAGAGCAAATAGAAGGTCATTTGTTAATATCTGCCTTTAGGCCAATGTGACAGCTTGTTCAGAGTTGTAATTAGGCATTTGCATGTATCAGCAGAGGGAGCCACAAGTCTTATCTAAAAACCTGTGCTTTCTTCAGTGCAGAAAACTGAGCTTGGCAGTGTCACATCCCAAAAGGCAAACTCCTGCTTCACACTTACAGCCTGGACAGGATCCAATATGGCCTCTCTGGGGATGTGCAGACTCTTGTCTACAATTAAACAGGGACAGTAAGAGTGACAAATGCCTCTCTCAAGGTGAAAGTCTAATTCCTTTTTGAGACTTGCAAAACATTAATCTGCGGGTTTATAAATCTGTGTTCAATAAGAGCTGCTGTGAGTGGAACTGCCAGTTTTCTCCTGCAGCTCTCCGCCCCAGTATTAGCTCAGCACTGAACTCAAAGGTCAAGATATGGACAAAAGAACAAAACAACTCAAGACCCTTGCTCCCTCTCAGATTGCATTACATTTTTAAATTCATTTAAATTTCATATTTGTATGCTAGAAAGGAAAGTCATTCTTTTGTACAGTTGCAGTGTTGATTGTTGTTTAAATCCTTTCCTTGTCCATTCTTAGTGATAAATCATCTTATTCATCTTATAAAGTGCCCTTGCTGATGCTTCTTAAAGGTGTACTAACTTTCCTGGTGGAAGGTCCGCTGCCTGCTTGTTTCCATGGAGATGTTCTCAGAATTAGAATAAATTTTATTACCATTGTCAGTGTCAACACAATTCACAAAAGTAGCTTTGCCTGAAATAACACCACATTTCAGTTCCATTTATGTATTGCCACTGCACACAGTACATTCAACCTTGTCAAGTAGTATTTTAAAGCAAACTAAATGTTATAAATTATACATAATTATATAAATGGATTATTACACAACTGTATAAAGTTTATTACTGAGAAAACCTAGGTAATAAGTATAAACTATGTTATTGTTTAGTTTGTTTGAGAGTTAGACATTTCTGTATTGGACTTTAGAGATGTACCTCACATAGACTTGTGCTGTTCCCACAAGAGAGACATTGACTTATATAGGAAATATACCTCAGTCTCTTTCTAAAGGTGTCACATTAAATAGAAAGGGAATAAAACCCAAACTTTGGAAGAAGATGAAATGTTAAAAAAATTACCCAAGTTTCATATAGGGACTTAGGCTCCAGAGCATATTCAGATAAGATAAGCTTTTGGACTCCCATGAGGAACACAAACTATATATATGAGCATGTGTATATGAGTTTTCTTATACTGGGCACTGCAGAATTTACTTATAAGCAATAGAATATTATCTTGGTGCCACAGTACCTTTCTAATCAGTAGGAAAAACATTTACAGTATTGCTTTATCGCATTTGACGTAAGTCTAAAGGGATGTGCATGCCTAAGGAAAATTTATTGCAAAGTAGAATTCCCAATGATTATAGTGCTGCTGGAATGGCTCTCTGTTGCAATACAGAGCAACGGAAGGAGGAAGATGGTATTGTGTGGCTGCTAGGGGTGAGGTGAATTCAGGACAGGGGTAAAGGTGGAGGCAGTTTCTATGTTATGTTGACATGCAACTGTGTCTCCAGCCTTGTCTGATCTGAACAAGATCTAATGCATCTTAACACATTTGTGACTGAGGAGTCTTGATCATACGCATTTCAGTGACTGACCAGTGGTGGATGAAGTACTCAATTTTGTTACTTAAGTAAAAGTACAGATACAAGGGAAAGAAGTTACCCAAATAAAAGTAGATTTTAGTGAAGTAAAAGTAAAAAAAATCCACTGTAAAATGTACTTAAGTAAAGTACAGATACCTTAAGTTTGTACTTAGATATTTAGCTTTTTACTTTTGTACTTTGTTATCTTCCACCACTGTGACTGAATATGAACAAAAAACTAAGGTCAATAATATATCTTAGATTAAATAATTTTCAGTTTTAGTCAAATTAGGTTGGTGCAAAAATTTGTCTTCTAGGCATGGAATAAACAAGTTGGCAACGTTTGGCAACGCCAATCTTTTTCCATTCTTCAGCAGTGACGTCTTTGATGGATGCTCAACTTGTTTCTTCAGAATTCCCCAAAGATATTCAATTGGGTTCAGATCTGGTGACATACTTGGCCACTGAATCAATCTTACCCTGTTCCTCTTCAGAAAGCCAGCACTGGCCTTAGATGTATGTTAAGGGTCATTGTCATGTTGGAAAAGTGCACGACGACCAAAAGTGATGGAAGCATCTTCATTTTCAGTATAGAGCAATACATTTCTGAATTCATGATGCCATCAATGGAACACCAGCAGCACTCATGCAACACCACATAAGGACACTACCCTCTCCATGTTTCACCGTAGGTACCATACTTTTTTTTTTGTATTCCTCACCTTTTAGATACCATACAGCTTTTAAGGCTTCAGTTCCAAAAAGATAGATCTTGCTCTTATCACTCCAGAGTATAAAGTCCTAGTAGCCTTCTTTGCCAGCATGAGCCCTGGCAAACTCTAGACGTGCTTTTTTGTGACTGGACAAAACTTATGCATGCCATTCCTCCTCTCTATACAGCATATTGTGTCACGGGAAACTGTCACCCCACTTTGGCTCTCTACTTCTTTAGATAATTGCCTGCCAATTTTCTTCAACCCTTCTCATCAGAAGACGCTCCTGTCAGGGTGTTAACTTTCATGGCCGACCTGGACATCTCTCTGAGATTATTGCAGTTCTATCTTTCTTAAATTTTTGAACCACTTTTGCAACAGTATTCTTACTAATAAGTAAAGAAAAAAGAAATAATTTTCTTTCTCAGGTCTCATGTCATTTCTTTTCCATGTAGTGCCATTGCTGACAGCAGGAGATGGGAAGGGGCTTGTTTTAAGTCACACCCTTTTGTATCTGACTGTCTAATGGACACCTGTGGAATAAGTCATTAGACTGACCTCTGGCTGAATGCTTATTCAATTCCACATTTGCAGCCTAAAATGTAGTTTTCCTCTGAGATTTTCAGTGGATTGGACTCATTTTTGTACCACTCTAATTTGACTAAAACTGAAACTTATGTAATCTAAGTTATATTATTAATCTTAGAGTTTGTGTCAAGTTCAACAAATGCGGTATTAAAATTAGTTTGTGCACATTTTGAAAAAGCATAAAATTTGAATCACTGGTACAAAATGTTGATCTATAGTTAGAAATTTTATTTTATTTTTTTAATAACCCTATTATTATCTGCTGTTTCAATCGTATTCTTCTTCTCTGTCTCTTCTTACTCCTGCCTCTCATCTCCTACTTCTTCTTCACCATCCTCCTCTTTTTCCTCTTCCACTTCACCTCCATGCCCTACATCTTCATTATCGCCATTATGGTCTTCACCCTCTGCTTTTACATTGTCAAAATTCATCTAATCTAAGATTGCTTAGAAAAGTGGCACATGGGCTTCAAGTGGATTTCTTTGAGAGACATTCAAGTGGAACAGAGTGATATTTTTTCATTTGCCTTACTTATTATTGCCATTATACAAATCAATTCAAAAGCAGTGGAGTACAACAGAATAACAAGGTTAGGACAAAAATATGTGATTTATGTGTATTTCACACTTAAATCTGATCAATCTGACCCTTGGGACTGCATTGTTCTGTTTCAGTTTAAGGTTCGGGATGGACACAAAGATTACCTCTGTGGCTGAGCTTTTTACACAAGCATGTAATGTGTTGCTGAGTACTTTTTAAAGTTCTAATATTTGTAAAAAATTGAGTGAATGCCATAGGAAGGCAATTTGACACAGATTTGAATTAGTGTTAATACAGGATTACTCAAACATGCATGAATCTGAGGGAAGGTCGATATAATAGGCATATATACCATATGATTAATTCACACACCTTATGAATGACCCTGGTTTGTACATGTGAGTAAACCTAGATGCAAACATGTGCATTACAGACATTGCTATTTGTTACATGCATCATCTTACACATTTTAAATCCAGTATGTTGTACTTATGGAGAAAAAGCGAACTTTACGTGTTTCAGTTAATTTATATGGTCAACTTGCCTTTTAGAATAGCGACCTAGAGGAAGCCCCTGGTGTACCCGCCTCTTTAGTTGCATATAAAAATGTGTCTGTCCTCCATCAAGGTTTAGTACACTGCCTGTATCCTCACTGCACCTCCCCTCTCCTTCACTAATGCAATAATGAAATGTGCCCCCCTCTGTCTCCTTCCCTTGCCATCCTCTTGCCTGAGTTGACGCTTAGCCAGACTCCTTTGGTGCAGCTGAGTCACAGAGCCCAGTGTGCATTGGGTGATTTATGGACAGTGATGTGGGAGAAGCAAAAAAGCACTGGTGTCAGCTCTGTGATCTCCCAGACACTGTATAGTATCCGGGCATAGACGACTTGCTGACTGCTGCTCAAATACAGACCTCCCCTTTCTTTTGTCTGCACACTGGAAAAAAATAGCCCCAAGCACAAGATGACAGCTAATTTACAATTTTGTTCGATAAGATGCCCTTTCTGGTCGCTAATATGTGTAAAATAATGCATTCTCATTTTACGGATTGGTTTGGTAAACAGTCCAAAGCTGCTGACTCGGCTGCTTTGCTGTGCTTTCGGCCACAATTGTGAACTGATTTATTCTTACAAATACTGCTACACACTTTAAAATTTTAGATGTATGCTCTTTCCATTACCCTCAATTATGGAATGTCTCAGAAGTAGAAAGGAGTTAATTTGAATATTGCATGTGGCTTTAGGGGAATGATTATAATGATTATTTATGGGTAATATGCAAAAAATAGGTGTATCTGTGTAACCTGCAGTATTGTATGGTAAAGAAATAAAGGCAATGACAAATTAAATGGTCTCAAGATTTATTACATTTTGATATACCATTTTATTTATAGCACCCAGGACTATAGCATAGTTATTTTAAGGCTTTAGGGACATTGATCAGTTTCCTTCGAAACTGTGTATACACAGAGGCGGTTGCTTGCCTTCACTCTAATATATAACTTTCACAGATTCAGTTCAAACCACTGGTTCTTAAACTGTGGTGCATTTTGTAAAGTCGAGAACAGGTCAAACCCTCATTTAGTTTCATTTTGATTCATTTTGGTTTGGTTGAGGTTAACTCAATTGTTAAACATGATGGCAGTGTAACTTTTGTCTTAAGGCTAATGCCTTAGTAAGCCAGGCTTATGTTTGAATCCACATGTAGCTTACTCACTATAGACAAAAATGGAAACGATGCATTAGTTTGGAACCTAAATGAACAATATAAAACAAACTCATAAACAAACAAAATAAGCCTGGTGTAAGCTGTAAGGCCAGCCACTTCAGTGGGACATTCTTCTGGATGAGTTGAGATGTAGGGCCATTGTATATTATGCTGATATTTGAAAATGCTGACATTTGAAAATCCTGGTATTTTCTACAGTGGTGCTTGAAATTCAAAGTTTGAGAATCACTGGTAGATAGATCTACAGCAGGAAAAGTTACACCTTTTGATCTGTTGTTTCAGTTTTCTTCTCAGTCTCCACTGACTCTTTGGATTCCTTTTCCTCCTGCCCTTCATCTCCTACTTCTCCGTCACCATCCTCCTCTTTTTCCTCTTCCTGTTCACCTCCATCCCCTCCATCTCCATCATCACCATCATGGATTTCATCCTCTGCTTCTACATTTTCTGAATCAAGTACAAAGGTTCTTTAGAAATATGGCACATGGGTGTATTTTTAAGATCATTCAAGTGGAACATACTATATTAACAAATTATATGTTTCCATCTGCCTCACTCATTATTGTCATTATACAATTCAATATAAAATCAGTGGTGTAAACTGGATAACAAACTGTAGGACACACATATCCCACTAGCCCAGTGTGTCACAACCAATTTGTGCTTCTGGTCTTGCTGTTGGAATTGGAGCTGTATTATTTATTGCTTTGCAAAATATTTAAGACATCAAGATAGTTACCTTCCCCAGCATTTTCCTCGGTCTGTTCTGTTTCAGTTTGAGATGAAAAAAAGAGTCAAGTAAAGGCAAATTTAAAAAACAGGCATGAATGTATCTATTAACTATAAATAATTATACCTTCACCCTCTTCTTCTACTTTTTCTTCCTCTTCTCCTGTTTAGAGTCAGTAAAGACAAATTTAAAACTGGTTATGAGCGCATGTGTATTAGAGTGTTAAACTGTACCTTTACCCCCTTCTTCTACTTGTTCTTCCTCTTCTCCTGTTAGAAATGGTAAAGACAAATTTAAAAATGGTTATAAGCGTATGTGTATTAAAGAGTGTAAACAAATTGTACCTTCATCCCCTGCTTCTTCTTGTTCTTCTTCCTTTGGTTCCATCCTCTGAACAGATAATACTCAATATTTAGTGTAAAAAAATACCCAAACAAAAATTTTTATTGAACCATCTTGATCACTACCTCCTCTCCATCTTCCTCCCCATCTTCCTCCCCATCTTCCTCTTCAGGCTCATTGGGTGGACTGGTCTCTGCCTGCTGTGCCTGGCTGGAGGATATTTTTTCCTCGGTGGAAAGTGTGGATGAGTACCACCGGGAGGAGCAAAGCAGAGTACCACCAGGAGGAGCAGAGCAGAGCAGAAGTTGGCCATATGGGGGACTGCTGTACACGGTCTGGGAGTAGACACTGTGAGCTGGAACTGACACATTCAAACGGCTCTCCTCACCTTCCAGCAACTTCCTGACATACAAGGTACATCACATTCACAAGGTGTTCTTCATGATATTGAGGATTGCAATGCATGTTTAGACTTACTGTAGCTCGCAATCAAGTGAAAAATGCAAGCTAAATAAATGCTACTATACACAACAAATAGATCAAATAGAAATTAATAAAATATAAAAACTAATAACAAAAAAGAGAAAAAGTTTACACTTTACAAATTTAAGTTGTTACCTATATGCTGCAATCTCAATATCTAAAGCCATCTTCACATTGAGCAGCTCTTGATAATCTTTCAAATAATGAGCCATGTCAGCTTTGTTTGCCCGGAGGTCATCCTCCAATTGATTTATGGTATCCTGTAAAGAGAAAGACAATATATTATAAATTATTCACAAATGAACTTGGGCAGTGGTGGTACCTATCTTAGTGGAGCTTATTTTTAGTTTAACATACATCACATTTTATTGTATTTTATTATTTGTTTAAAATTAGCTGTTTTAGACCTATATTCATTAGACGTGACTTTAAATAATCCTAGCATTTAGCAATGATTATGTTCAAGTATTTTTGCTACGCATTGTCTGTTTGAGTTGTATCTGACCTGAAGTGCTTGAACTTCAGCACTTTGTTTCTCCTCCACTTCTTGTATTTGGTTTTCCAGAGCTTGGTTCATTTCCCTACAGGCTTCAATCTCCAGGGATCTGGCATTGAGCAGTCTGCGATACTCTCCGGCCTCATCTTTGGCACTTCTGGCACTTTCTGTGTCATGTGCGCTGCCCACAGTCATGACTTTGATCTTGTTGGTGAACCACTCCTCAGCTGACTGCAGGTTGTGCTGGGCCAACTTCTCATACTGGAGTCGAATGTCCCGCAAAGAGGTGGAGAGGTCTGGTTTGGCTACCTCCATTTCTACTGTCACCTCCGCAGTGTAGTGGATATGAGCTTGGAGTTCGGCCATCTCGCTCTCACATACACGCTTCAAGAAATCAAGCTCATCCAGGAGATTCCCAACCTTCTTCTCCAACTCAGCCTGCCCCAATGCTGCTTTATCTGCTCCCTTCCTAGCATTCATCATATGCCCCTCTGCCTCCTCTCTGGCCAGGACTTCATCTTCATATTGCTTTTGCATGTTTTGAAACACATGCTCCAGTTGGTCCTTGTGATCCTGGGCTGCTTGCTTCTCACTTCTGGCTCCATCTAGCACTGCATGAAGCTGGTGGATCTCTTGCTCATAAAGGGCCCTCAAGTTGGATGGCTGGGTCTGCCTTTGTCTAAGTAGCAGAAGCTCAGTCTCCAATAGCTTATTCTGTTGCTCCAAATCATGCACCCTGTCAATAAAACTGGCAAAGCGGTCATTGAGGTCCTGCAGCTCAGCTTTTTCTTGGGTCCTCAAAACTTTGAACTCAGAGCTGACCTGGGCTGCTTGGTCAAGACGTAAATCGGTCACAGCTGCAGTCACCGGTGCAGAAAGCGGTACAGGGCTAGAAATAACACGGCTGTGCATGGGATAACTTCTGCGTGATGAAGCAAAAGAAAAAGGGGCAGAGTAGCTTGAATAAGTGGACCTTGATCCTATTCCTCCATCATATCTTGCATGGAGCCCAACCACTCTTCTTTTGTAAGTGGATGGATAAAAAGGGTCTAAGCCGCGGGAAGACATGATTGTAGATGGGCTGCTCTAGTCTTGACTACACAGTGTATCTGCATTACAAGAGCTTTTATAAAGTCTGTAATGACAGTGACGTAAGCTGTTTTTTTTTTTTTTTTTCTGCAGGCTTGCTGACTTGAAGGGAATAGAAAATGGTGCCAGCCAGTCATCCCCAGCCAAGTAGAGATGGGGTGGGGTGAGGATGAGAGTGCATTGAGCAGCCGAAGTGATGGAGCTGTAAGTAGCTGCAACAGAAGGGTCACTGAGGACAGAAAGGAATGAATCAGTCCTGTTTCTATTGTCCTATTATTATTGCTCTCATTAAAGCTGGTTCATGGTTCAACACTTTCTCTATTGTATCCATAACTCCCTAATATAGTCAGGTTTTCTGAATGGGCTAAAAAGAAAAGTAAAACTGTTCATTTACCCATTACTGCAGCCAAATCCAAAAATTAAGTTGTCACAGAACATTTGATGCTAAATCAAAGCCTAGAACTTAAAATATTCATCTAGCAATTTAATAAAAGTATGACCCCTACTGGTTATAAATATGCATGCACTCTATTTTGTATTGGATTTATTTAAGTTAATTTTATTTTCCCAATTTGCAAACTATTGCCCTTTATTATAAATACTTTTTTTTAATAATGAGGGAAATGTTACCTGTCTAATTAGTTAGCCTAATTAGATTGCTAACATAGACTCTTGGAAGCTTATGAATGTAAAACTACAACTGCGGGGTACTTATAGGTCTAAAGCCTGTGATTATTTATCTTTATTTATTTATCTTCAAAAGGTGCATCCACCCAGTGTACCACATCTTTGAAGCATCTTTAACCATTTTGGATAAAACGGTTTCTTATACTTGCTGATATTATTGGCCAGATACAAACGCCCTCAACTGTTTAACCAATCAGGGCGCATTTTGTTACTTGGCGCGTTGCAAAGTGTCACGTCGTGACGTAAAGTGTCTCAGCAGCCAGCATGACAAACAACAAAGGAATATGATGAAAATGTGAAGTTGCGAATTTGTATTTGCTGGGCTTGATTTTTGAAGCTTTGACGCTTGATGCTTTTGTGCATTAAAGTGCTATCACTACTGCAAAATCGGCAATGAATGGTAGGTCCAGTTGCATATCTTTGTACATCCCTACATTGTGGCTAGCTCAGATAAGATGCTATGCAGCTAACGTTATCAAAAAGTACTGTGCAGATGTTATTTTGTGCTGTCGTCATGTACCCATCTTTACGACTGTCCTTGAACGTTGCTGATATTGTTAGGTCATTTTAAAGCATCCCATTCACGACTGCTTTCTACATTTGATTAGATGCAAATTAGCACATTTCTCCGAGGGTTATCCCATATCATGGGGTCTCGATCTGTCTGTCTGTGTAAGGGATGTTAAATGACGTATGTTTATGTCGTTGCATTGTGTTTTTCCAGATATTATCTCTGATAAATAGCCAAGGGACGAACAGCTACCAAATTGACCAAAATGGTAAGAAAAACACTTGATAATAGAGTAGCGCATTCTGTTATTTTTAACAGTGAATGCATTTCATTACATGTAATTCGATTCTTAATATGATCATTAATGCACTGTTATTCCTCTATGCACCTTGTGTTGTTATGCCCAGATTCGTATAGCAGCATTGAATGCTTCTTTGTCAGCGGCAGATGAGTCTCAAGACCCTTTGAAAAGTTCAAAGAGTCAGACCAAAGAGGCTCAGGTACAGACAATATTGTAAGGAAATATATAAGGTCAATGTGCTCTATAAATGTCTATAAACTGATTTATTTTACAGGAAGCCGAAGCTTTTGCTTTATATCATAAGGCTTTGGATCTGCAAAAACACGACAAGTTTGAGGAGTCTGCGAAGGCTTATCATGAGCTTCTTAAAACTCCATTGCTTAAAGAGGTAACTATTGATAACTCCCTAAATAGCTAAAGTGTCAGTAATATTGAATGAGTCTTGCATAATAACAGTCATAATTTTGACAATGGCTTATGTTTTAAGGCAATGCCAGCAGAGGATCAAAGAGTGGCTCTTAAGCATCCTGGTCTTATGCTGAAGTATTCAACTTTCAAAAACTTGGCGAGTATGGCCGCTTCGAGGGATGATCTTGAGACAGCCATGGACTTCTACTTAGAGGTAACAAAGAAGTGCCTACATAACAATAATGTGCTTACTGTTGATTGTCAATAATTAGTTACATATTTATTTTTTAGGCAGTGATGCTGGACTCCACTGACGTAAACATGTGGTATAAGATTGGGCTGGTGGCTGTGCGCCTTGTTCGTATTCCCTTGGCCCGCCATGCTTTTGAAGAGGGGTTACACTGTAACCCAGACCATTGGCCCTGTCTGGATAATCTCATTACTATATTATACACTCTCTGTGATTACACATGTATGTTTAAATGTTTGCATGTAACTTAATTCAACATTTTGCTGCTGTGGTCATGTATGTAACTACATTTATTGTACGCTGTCTTTTCAGGTTGTTTGTACTTTATTGCAAAAGCACTTGAGAAAGATCACTGTTACACTAAAGCGCTGGTGCTAAAGGAGAAGATATTTGCAGAACAGCCTAGTCTGAGAAGAGATACCACTCAGATGTTTAAAAAATGGTGAATTAGTTAATACAATAACTATGCTGTTATTTTATTACATGAATCTAAATAAAGATGTATTTGTCCTCTTTGCAGTGAGATGTCTATTCACTATGTTGAAGTGGAGGATGAAGAGCGTAAGTCTATTGTAGAAGAGGCCTTGGAGTTAAGGAGACGAAGGCGGGCTCTCTCATACTGTGAACCACCAGCAGATCTTGTCCTGATTCAACCTATTCGCTGTCTCTCGTAAGTGCAACAATGTCATATTTTAAAGTTTACATAAAAGGTTTACTTTCCTGTTGTTGTTTAGCTGGAAGCATGTGGGTGAAAGCCTACTAGCAATGTACAGACATCAGACGACCTGTGAACCACCTAGACCCAGTCTAGGAAGAAGAATTGATTTGTCGGAGTACCGTGATCCCAACTTTCTTGAAAATCTGCCTCAGCCAAAAAGTCCAGTGAGCATCAGCCAAACTACTGCTGTCAGCAGCAGCCCAAGCTCTTCTCTTCCACCTCTTACTTTTTCTGAACCAGTAGTGACACCACAAACCAGCTCTCAACCTCCCATTATTCCCACTCTCACCACTGTTGAGGTGGCCTCCACCACAGTACCATCTGTTGGTGAGTTTGAAGTAGCCAAGCCTTTCTTGTACACGCATGCACATTTTCTTAAACGATAATCTTGTAATGTTTCCACAGCCTCAATAATGGAAGTAAAGAAGCCACAAAAAAGAAAGCGCACAACTGACGAAAATGTAGATACAGCAAAGAGGCGCTCAGCTCGTGTCAGAAACACGAAATGCAAAAAGGAAGAGAAAATAGATTTCCAGGAACTGCTTTTCAAATTTCTACCGTCGAGGTACTTATACGCAGATATTATAACATAGTATGAACTGTAATTGATTAGTGATTTGGTTGGTTCCATTTAGATTGAAGAAGTTTGACCCAGATGATGATGAGAGTTTAAGTAATCTTGATGCACAGTGCAATGGCAAGGAAGATCTACAGCAAATACAAAGTGGCTGCATGCAGGTGGACATTATAGAATACATGGAAACTGGTAAGCAAAGTGTCACCAAGGCAGTACTGAAAATAACTGCAGTGTATTTACACATTGTATTTTGGTTTCATAGAAAAACAGGATGTCCGTAACTTCCTGCTGAACAGCATGAACAATGGAGGTATTCTTGATCTGCTAATGCGTTATCTCAAAGCTGTTGGTCAGAGGTTTTTGGAGAACTGGCCTCGTGGTTTGACTTCTGTGGTACTGGAGGTGTACCAGACCTGGAGGAAGCATAGCACTGGTCTCCCCAACCCACTGCTCCGGGACTGCAGTAACCAACACATCAGGGTACACACTCAATTTGTGATTTTTATTTATGCATTTGTTTTGAATATATCGATAATGATTAGCAGAAGATGTTTTTGTAAACCAAGGGAAATGTGTATCAGCTGAGTATCAGCCCAATGTGAAAGGACTGTAAAATTACCCACAAACATGCAGTAATATCATTTTTCAACCTTGGATACATTTTTTCTTCAGCTCTTTTTGCACTATTTTGACAATAGTATCAATAATTTGATGTATTCCTCTTCTCTGCCTGTAACTCCTCTAAATTTGTAGTTAATTTGCTTAAAGGTTGTATGGAGGATTTTTTTAAAGTTTCAAATTGTCAATGAAAGTTTAAAATACCATTACAGAGACGCAGCAGCCTTGTAATTATGATGACCAAAAAAAAAAAAAAAGAATGAAAATCTATCAACTGTGGACGTAGTGAGGCCAGATAAACATCAGCCAATAGATAACGAGGCTGCCTCATTTTCTATTGGCTGTTAGGTTGTCAATCAAACTCCCTATGTTTCTAGTGTAACTGACTCGTCAGCGTGAGGGGATTACGTGGTTTATGCAGCGGTTCTTAGAGGCTTTTTAAAACAGTAGCTTCCTTGCAATTCGCACAAAGTTTGTTGTGATGGCCGACGAGAGTCCACAACCAGTTCGCTGCAAAAGAAAGTCAATTTTTGAGGTCGCTGAAAGAAGAAGAGAAGGGGAAAAGGAGCAAAGCCAAACTGAGGTGATTCTTGGAAATTCCTTCCAGCGATGGCGCGGCTGAAGCAGACAAAGTGTCTAAAAACTGATGCATCGGTCGCTAAATTATTTCTATTTCGCATGCACAACATTTAAAAAAGGACTGTCGCTGTATTTCTCTTTCCTTAAAAAATCCTCTATACAACCTTTAAGATGTGATGTGACAGAGAGCAGCAAAATATTATACATTGCCCAGGAAATGTCTTTTCACTGACAAATTTAAAATTGGAGGAAATCTTTTTGTTGTGTTCTTAAAAGATAGTTATATCCTTTTGACTTGTGCTTGCAGGAAATGTTGACTATCTGCTTGGCATGTATGGAGCTTCAGTTGGAGCAGTGGTTACATAGTAAGGGTAAAAATGGTGAGTTAATGCTTATTGATTCCAAAACAATATTTATATGTAGTAGCATCCAGTGTATTTTATTGATAAACTGTAATGGCATAATTTTCTTTTCATTTTACTAGTCTCACCAAGAAGAAGCAGCATCAATGGCAGCAGTGAAGCTGCTGACTCCGATTCCCCTGGACAGCAGTATCAGGGCGATTTGTTCATTCTGGCTCTAGGTTCATCTCAAAAGGACCTTTTTGAAGACGACTGGATTGATGTCATGGTGCGTGTCTACTGGCTCAAGGCACGCTACTTGGCCCTGCAGGTACAGCAATCTTTGTTCTGTATTCATGGACTTTTGGGCAGTTTATTTCTTATCATACTTGATTCAGCAGCCCCAAGTCTCACCTTTTAAAGACTCATGGTTTCTTATCAGGGAGACATGGAGTTGGCTTCCGAGAGTTACGATGAGTGTCTTAGCTGGCTCCAGTCTAAACCAAAGACTTCAGAAGGAAAATATGACACAATCACCCTGCCAAATCTACGCATGGACGCAACCATCTCTGTAGAGGAGGTGGGGATTTGGTTGGCTATTTCATGTTGTATGTCAGTAATGTGTTGTTAAGATGGTGACAGGAAAGTAACTGTGCTACTGTCATGAAACCAGCTAATTACAGCTTTGAACATCTCTGAAACATACTGTTTTACATTGCATTACATTAGTCAGCATGTCAAGTAAATTGAGTTTATTTGGTGAAATACAGCAAAATGCACATTTGTTGGACTTTCTATTTGGTCATGTATTTATTTTAAAATGGAAAAGCAGCATATTGGTTGATGACATGTTGTACCACAAAGTGAGATTTCAGTATTATGTAATCAAATAAAGTGACACATTTTCCTACTCCATTAACAGATTGACAAGAGGCTGAAGTCCTTGGAGCGCTGTCAGTCTCTGGAGGAGATCCAGCGTCTCTTTGAATCTGCAGACTACGCTTCTGTTGTGCTCTTGTTGCAGCCCACACTTAATTATGGCAACAGAAGTAAGCCCCTAGAGTTTGTGAGCTCTGCACCAGAACGACCTGCTCAACTAATGCTTTTACAGGTTGGCTTTGCTACCTAACATTCCACTGTAACCATGGCATTTTGATATATGCCATAAAGGTGTTTGGTGTGATGTTGCTTGTCTGTTTGTTTTTTTCTTTCAGAACTCATTATTGAGGATGAAAGAATACCAGCAGTGTTTGGAGTACAGTGAGCTCTCCCTTAACGAGTCTCTACAACAGCTAACATCTGCATCACCCACTTCTAATCCCAGTAAAGAAGAGTGGGTCAACACCATTGGGAAGCTGTTGGATGGCATAGAGCTCTGTTTCAATAAAGATGCAGAACTGCTTAAAAATGTCCCCCGCTACTCAAGTATGGCTCGACTGGCTAACAATCTAATTCAGGTAAAGACACTTATATATAATATAATATAATATGATATAATGTAATATAATATAATATAATATATTATATTACATTATATTATAATATATTATAATATAATATAAGCCACTGATTTAATGTAAATCTTAACTTTATGATGTGAGATAAAATAACTTTAATGGCAGAAGCCAGCATTTGTTCCTCATGTGCCTTCCATGCACTTCCACTTATCAGTGTAGGCAGGAAACAGTGGTGAAGAGCTTCTTTAGAAGCTGTCCTAGCCCAGGTGTCTAACCTTCAGTCAGAATGTTTATTGCCATTGTCAGTGAACAGAAATTCAGAAAAAAATGTCAAACTAGCACTTAATCTAAAGTCTAGATCTTATCTCTGTTATGTTCTTTTCAGCTGATTGATCTTAGCATGGCCATTTCTGATGACCCCAAGGAACCATTTTTCTTCTCAGTCCTGCCGTGGATAATCTTATATCGCATTATCAAACACGAAGAAGCCGCTTTTGATTGCATGCTTAGACAGCACATGTCTATGGGAGATGAAGAAGGTTTGTTCACTGGTTGTTTTCCCTTAGTGACCATGTCTTGATGCCTTTTACGTTGTGTAACCCAGTCAGGTCTCTTATAGATGACTCAGACACTCCCATGCTGCCCTCCTCCTTTATGCTTCTCAGTACTGCCCATGAGTATCTTGGCCGCCGCTCAATGTGTTGCAATTCTAATGGTGCACTTCTCAAATTTTTTGTAAGTTATAGCTGTACATTTCTGCAGATGCTACATTACCTTAGGCATTTGTTGAAAAGATGCTTCAGTGTTACACAACATGAGGCAAAAATGTTTGAAAACTTTTATTTTTATGTAGGTTGGTGTTGTGGAAAAAGAATCTGCTGCTTGCCAAAGTGAGGCACATCCCTACAGAGAGGAATTGGAGGTTGCTTTAGAACAATGCTTTTACTGCCTGTATGCTTACCCAGTAAAAAGAGCAAAGCACGCTACCTTGAAGACCACTCTAGTCCTCAGGTAACTTTCTTATTCACATCATACTTAAGTTGACAATGATTTTAATCTGTTACGCTGTTCTTTAACATAGTCTCTTTACAGTGACACAATTTGTGTTTTTGTAATGTAATATTCTGTCCACCAGAGGTCTCATATGAACATTGTCCATATACCAGTACTTACAATACATAGGAATAAATGTGAAGCAGCTCATCTTTTGTATGTAGATTTTTGGGGGATAATGATGAAATATGTTTGGTTTTTTTGTTTTTTTTAGGTTGAGTTAATGTGGTGTGATGCCCTGTCCATGTTCCAGTATTTTAAACCAAAGTCATTGCCTGAGTTTGACAGTTATAAGACAAGTACTGTGTCGGCAGACCTTGCCAATCTTCTCAGGAGATTTTCTGGTATTGCTCCCATCAATGACACGCCAACACTGAATGTGGAGGAGGTAGCTGCCTATATTGAAGGCAATAATGAGAAGGTCAGTGCCTATATTTTTGATGTGACTTAAATCTTAAATGTCTTTGTTTCTTTACTTATTTTACTTGTTTTGTTTTTTAAGATCCCTGGTTTTCCAGAGGGCACTCCTCCAGCACCACCAATCATCAATGAAATGTATTACCTGCTTGCAGATTATCATTTCAAGAACAAGGAGCAGTCCAAAGCCATCAAGTTCTACATGCATGACATCTGCGTCTGTCCAAACAGGTTATTCAGATTATCCTCTATCAATGTGATTATTTCCCTATTGTTGTCTGTAACACAATGAGAAATATAATCTGTCTTCTTTCAGGTTTGATTCTTGGGCGGGTATGGCTTTAGCTAGGGCCAGCCGTATTCAGGAAAAACTCAACTCCAATGAATTGAAAAGTGATGTGCCCATATGGAAACACTCACAGGCAGTACTTAACTGCTTTAAGAGAGCCCTTGAGATTGACAGTTCCAACCTGTCTCTGTGGATTGAGTACGGGACCATCTCATATGCACTCCACTCCTTTGCCTCTCGACAGCTCAAACAGTGGCGCAATGAGCTTCCCTCAGAGGTTGTCAAACAGGTGACTCTTTTGTTTACTTAAGGTTATCACTGACATTATTCATTAATGGACTGGAGTTATTCAGTTCAATGTTCCACTGTTTTTAAGATCTGCATAGGTAAATTCAAATGCAAAATGTCTCATACCTATTTTAGTGCTGCTTTTATTAACTTCACATTACTTCACTGCTATTTTATAAGAAGACGGTAATGTCTACTCTGTTGAAAGAGTTCTTGCTAGCTAATAGAGCTGATCCAAATTTGACCAACCAAATATGGCATCCTAACACTATGTCATCACTTGTAGTTTGTTGCTTGCTTATCTATCTGATGATCTGCCACTGTGAGCTAAATTACTCATGAATGGCCTGCTTGTGTGTTTGTGGTGCTCAGATGGAGGAGCGGAGAGACTCCATGTTGGAGACAGCGCTGCAGTGTTTCCAGGGTGCTTCCCGTTGTGAGGGTGACAGTGATGAGGAGGAGTGGCTCATTCACTACATGCTCGGAAAGATTGCAGAGAAACGCAAGCAGCCTCCAGTGGACTATCTGCAGCTTTATAAAAAAGTAAGTGGTCACCATTTTTGTCATTTAAATGCAAAATACTGCCTACGCCTACATCTTGCTTTCCTAAAAATGTGGTATACACTGTAACGCTGTGCAGATGTTTTAGGCAGGTTGATAAAATTATGTTAACTTGAATGATATTTACTGTATCTTTCAGTAAGCCAATAAATAATAAGCAAAAGAACAAGGCATAAATTTGTTGAGTCTGTTACATTGTTCCTTCATTAGGGGTCAGTAAAAGAACAAAGAATATGTTTAACTGTGTTCATATTATAATTAGAGATCTGTAAATTAGTATTAGTTTTGGAAAATCTTGAACTCCATCATCCACCTATTAAACTTCAGTGGTCTGCCCTCTTTTGTGTGATTTAATAATATTACATTTCTATCTGTCTATTTTGTAATTTGGACTATATGGATTGAATTCGACTTGGACAACCGTTATTGATCCACAAGAGAAATTACTTAACTTTTCATATTTTACCCAACATAGTAATCACTGTATTTTGAAATGGACAATGCCCATGTATTTTTAGATAAATATTTAGCCTATGTTGTTTAATCATTACTAATTAAACAAGTTAATTGAATCAAACAAAATGGCCCACAGCAACATTTATGTGTAAATAATAATAATTATAATTGCTGTCAGTGACTGAAGAGGATACTGTGAGGCAGGTGAAAAAGGCGCTGACCCATCTTAAGTGCTCTATCTTGCCAAAATATGAATTAATTATTATTAATGAATTATTAATTAATTGTTTAATATTACGCCTCGGGTCCCCCGGAGGAGCTGGAACGTGTCTGGGGTGAAGGAAGTCTGGAGTCCCTGCTTAGGCTGCTCCCCCCGCGACCCGGCCCCGATAAGCGGACGAAAATGGATGGATGGATGGATGTTTAATATTAATTTAAATGCGTCATTAGCATCTGTCTTATTTCATAGTCTGCAAACTATTTACATGAAGAAGCTGCCAGATACCCACGGAAAATCCACTATCACAATCCTCCTGACTTGGCTATGGAGGCCCTGGAGGTAAACTAGCTGTTCATTCATAACATTCTTGTATAACATTTTTGAAAAGAAGAGAAAAAAGAAAAACAAGTACTAGTAATTGGTCTAGAAAATGTATGTAAAGCTAATTCATAATGTTTTGGATAAATTTATATTGTTTCTCACAGCTACATTTTCGGCTCAGTGCAACAATTCTAAAACTTTTGGAGAGTGGTGTCTCTGATTTGGACCATGAGCTTTTCTTTAGTTTGTTGGTGGAGGCTGCTACAGGACCATTTGCAAAAGGAGAAGAGAAAAGTGTGCCCAGTGTGCCGAGATCCAATGAAAAGTAAGCCATTTTAGAGATATATAACAGTAATACTCCAAAATATGTATAAGGATTATTTCAACAAAGATGGTTACATTTATTATTGTTTCTTTTATAAAAAGGTCAAATAAATCCATGCAAAATTCCCAAGCTTCCCAAGCTTCCAATGAAAATAGAAATTTCTTATATCTTCAGGCTTTATTGCTGCTCAGTTAGGGCTGTACTATTAATTGTAATTGAATTGGTGTCTCAATTGATTTGGCAGAATTATCACATTGTAACGGCTGGTTTTAATTACTGCACAAGAACAATATCCATCTTATTATAGAAATATCTTGCTTATATATTTTAGACCTACAAATGTTGTGAAATGCTCTGGATTTGTTTACAATGTGCACCCTGAACAGAATGCTGTTCAGTACTCCTGATTGGTGATTTACTTGGAATATTCTCATGACATTTTTTCAGGGAGAAGCCAGTCTCCATAGCAGATGAGGATTTCACCAGCTCCTCGGTTTGCATAGGAAATGTGCTAAGCTCGTCCCTCCCGTCGGCAGCCACCCCAGGTCTGACATCCCCTCCTTATGTGGCCACGCCGTCTGACCACGATTACGCCAAACGCAAAACACTCCGACGGCAGCAGTGGCAGCAACAGCGGCATGAGGAGCAGCAGGCCGATGGTACAGTCCCAGGCCTAGACACTGTCTCTGGGGTTTGGGCCCTATGCTCTGTCCACGCTGGGACACGTGGCCTTTGGGGGGCGCACAGAACGCTGTTCACCATGCTTAATGGCTTTGGTTTCAGTTACAATAATCCCCCTTTGAACTGGGTGATTGGGATGTGGTGAAATGGGCAATATGGCTAGGAATTATTTCACCCCTTTATTTTACATAGTGCCCAGTCTGTCACAAAAGTGGTTCACACAAGTCAGAAAACTTGTGCTGCTTTCAAACTTGGACAAGTGAATGTGTTTTTGTGTATCTACTACTAAAGAAAGACACTAATCACCACATGCTAGGATACAGTGAAAAGATTTATACTGATTTTATATTGCACATTTCTTTCACTCAGTAAAAAGATTTCAGGCCTCTTGGGGAAAAGAAAATAATGATCATACATTGCATAGTGATACATACATACTTTCAAAACATTTTTAAATATCCAATAATGTAATCTTGTAACCTTCAAATGGAAAACTTTTAGAGTGAATTTGTTTCACCTGTTATCCGAGTGGGTTCTTCAGTTCATTGAAAATATTTTATTTGCTCAACAGGGAGTGCTAGCAAACAGTACTTTTCTATGGTGTAGGATTTTGATCTTCCTTACATACAAACATTTAAGAAAGTCTTTTTTACAGACTTACTTACATTTATTCAGTAGTTGGTTTGTGTAATGATCAGTGGAACATCTTTTCCTTGTTGCAGTTAGCTGTGTAAATAATGCCGTCATATTGCCCATGTAGCCTGTGGTCACCCTGTCCAGATTCCTTCCTGCCTACCTGCCTGCTACCTCTGTGCCTGCTTGCTTTTACCACCTGCTTTGCCATTCATGCATGTGGTTATAATGGGGTGAATGGTTGAGACAACAGGGGTACATTCTATCATTGCTTCCAAAACATATTCAACCCTTTGAGATTTTTTAATCTGTGAACTTCTTATGAAAGCTCTGACACTCTTATTGGACATAATATCTAATTACCTTCAATTAGTTTCAGAATACCATGTCAGTGGTGATTTAGCTAGCTCATACTTGGAACTCAGCTTGAAATAAACTTACATGGTAGATCTATGTGCGCATTCATGTATGCAGGTGTCCTTTTGGTGAATCTTCAAAGGAGCACAAGGTGATCAGATGAATATATAAGGACCTGACTCACACACATCTATTTATTTACTGAACTGGATAAACTGTGGCCAGTTACAGTTTGCAATAGTTCATACAGAAGCATCACTGTTACAGCTATGCAAAAGGGGCTTGTCCGAATTCTCTTGGGAGTGGTATCACATTTTAGCTTTTGAACACAATAACTGTTGGCTGTAAAAATGCTGGATGGTAAAACACCCTCACCATATCTTCAACAGCCTCCCAAGAGTTTGACCATGATTACTGCCTGCCCAGGTCTGCAATGTGGCTGGCTTCCAAAAATGGTACTGGTCCTCTAATCCTGCAACTCACTCCCCCAATTTCTAAAACTAGGATTTGACTTTGTCAGCTTACTCGTTTGTGCATTCCACAGTCTTAAAAACTTGTTGTCCTTGTTTAGCTTTTGCTAAGCCTGCAAACAGTGGCAATTAACTGAACTGTTGGTGGCATGGTTTTGACAAGGTACAAAACGGTGTCTCTTCATCTTAACAAGAGTATGAATGTGTCATCAGTGGTGCACTAATAAGGATTTGAGATTTTGCGTTTTTTTTTTTTTTTTTTTTTTACATGACAATTATACCTCATCTTATTTAAAATGTTTATCAAGGAATGATCACATACACAATAATTGCACATTTTTAACTAATATAATGATAATTTAAGAATATTTATATTTCTGTCTATGTGTATTGATTGGCTCATTGCCAACCAGCAGCATGATTTTGTTGTTTGAATTGTGTAGAGCGCAGTCAAGACAGTGAGGTGGTACTGCTCTCGGACTCAAACTCCACCCAGGATGCATTCACAGACCCCACCAGCTCTCAGGACAGCAGCCATAGACCTGCTCCTGGAAAAGCGAGCTCCACCTCCTCTGAGAGTACCACACCAGTGAAGGAAGGCCAACCAGCACCAGATGAAACAAGTAGGTGCCATCATTCGGACTTGGGTATTTTTTTATATTAGTTTCTATTGTGTTATATATTGTGAAATCACCTTTTAGGACTTTTAGACACTATGTAAAATCCTTACACTTTCCACTGTCAGAATTGCAATTATTACGCAGCTAACCAACTTCAACTCTTGTCTAGCCTCACTTAAATAGTTTCACTAGTTATAATGTATATGTATCACTGTACCTCATTTTTATTGTCTTAAAATCTTAAAAAAACAGAAGCAGTTTATTTTGAAATATTTTGCTGTGGTCCAAAGTTATTCTGCACTTTCGTAATGCATTTCTAGCATCCCAGAAGTGCTAGAAATTTGTTGAGTTGACTTGAGTTCATAAGGTTTTAAATAAGGAGTTACTATTTGGTCAACTGGACAAAGGTTTTAGAGTTTTGCTCTAAAATGTTTTGCTCAGCCAAGCAGCTTCTTCAGTTTGGTTTCTTCACTGTAAAACTTTTTTCCTGTTGACAAAATTTAATCTTTCATTTGCTGTGTCTGAATGTTACTGTTTAATATCAAAGTATCAATATCTAACTTTAAATTGTACTTTCAGCTTTAACCAGTGACAATGCCTGTGTCTTGGTGGAAGAGAAGATGATCCAGGAAGTGGAGGTGGTGGAGGTGGTGACACTTCCTGACACCTCAGCCCCTAAAGCTCCCGTGGACATTTGCCCTCTTCCTGCTCTGCCCATCCCAGCCACACCTCCGAAGCCACCCCCCTCCCAACAGGCTGCCCCTCATACCCCTGTGAGCGAAAGCAAGAAGAAGCCTGAGCCTCCCCCAGAAGTGATAGAGGTACCTAAGGCTCTGCCCACCGACCCAACCGAGCAGAAGAAGATGCTGGTGGAGATGTGTGTCAGGGCTCTGTTCCTCTGCCTTGGCCGATTCCCTCAACATTACAAAAGTTTATATCGCTTGGCCTTCTTCTACAGTAACAGCAAGACGCACCAGGTTAGTCATGGTCAAATATGCTGTATCAAATGATACAATGATCTTGTATGTGATCTTAGTACAATTAGACTTATCATAATATCATATTTTGAAGAGTGATTGCAACATGAGCTGTTTTTCTTTATGCTTAATAAATAGCATAGAGAAAAAAGTAAAGGTGCATTGCTCAACCTTTCTGGTGGAGGGTTCATCACCTGCTTACCTTCATGGAAATGTTGTAGCATTGTCTAGAATGTTCCCCGACCGAAGTTAAACCTATCTATCTCGCTCAAGGGAGACAACTATAAACTACGTTACAGGTCAGCTCTGTGGAGCGGCAATCCTATTCAGAGAGAATTATTGTATTTTTGTGCAATAGAAACACTTGTAATGAATAAATGCTAGATGGATGTTTAGTGTCATACCATGATACATTCCAGGAAAAGCAATAACATTTCCATGGAGATAAAAAAGTGAATTGCACAACTTTTCTGATGGAGGGTCCATCACCTGCTTAAGTAGTTTCTTTGTATCTATTGTGAATCATAGAACTTATTCAAATCCTATTGTACAAAATATAACTAAGTTTCTCTGTAATACAAAGAATAAGAACACACAATAAATATTAGGGCCCAAAAGTATTGTTCCGTCTTTAATTTATTGAACTGTAAGTTGATATAGTCATTATCATGACAGGCCTAAGTACAATGTGGATTGTGGCAATGCCCTGAGTTTGCGCTGCAGTGATAGAAGTTGCTGAAGCAGGCTGTGGAGCTCTGTGGGCAGAGGTGTGCGTGGGTGGGAGCACAGCGCTCTCTCAGCCAGTTTGGCACAAGGAGGCTGTGTGGGGCTTCACTGCAGTAGCATCCTTCTGTTAGCACCCACTTTGTTAAGCAATTTAAGGCAGCCTTTTAGCTACTTCTGAAATTCTTATTTACATTTTCATTGTTGAATACACTATGCTGCTTAAAAAATATATATATTAATTATGATATTAGAGGTAAATATGTGTGTGTGTGTGTGTGTGTGTGTGTGTGTGTGTGTGTGTGTGTGTGTGTGTGTGTGTGTGTGTGTGTGTGTGTGTGTGTGTGTGTGTGTGTGTGTGTGTGTGTGTGTGTGTGTGTGTGTGTGTGTGTGTGTGTGTGTGTGTGTGTGTGTAAAAGCAACAGGTGTCATTTTTTTAACATATACAATAATAGTTTTCATACAATTAAAATGTAAGGCAGGGAAGGTGATGAGTCATACTTTAGATGCTCACATTCACTCAGTGAATTCTTTTGAACAAAAAGTAATGGAAGACCTGTAAAATCCAAGTTATTTAAAACTGATGGTAACACCAAGTGGGGGAAATATATTGTTTATCAAGGAGTCATTCTTATAGATGTCTCTGATTTCTTGTAGACACTGTGCCAGTGTTTTTAGCCATAGTGTTTTAACATGATTTATACAGTCTATGGTTTAAACTTTAGGAGTACTAAGAGAAGGCAAATTATTTTAGTGCATTGAAAACGAATTAATCTGCTTGATTTTTAGTTTAATTAAAATGATCAAACCAAATATATGTTTTTCTCCTCATATATTTATTTATTTCTTTCACAGAACCTACAGTGGGCCCGAGATGTGTTGCTAGGAAGCAGTGTCCCATGGCAACAGCTGAAGCACATGCCTGCACAAGGACTTTTCTGTGAACGAAACAAGACTAACCTGTTTAATGTAAGTCAGGGGTTATTATGTAAGCATGTCGCTACGCAAGTCACCACACGTGCCTGCCTTTTATAAGAAAATCTACTTGCACTATGTTCAACTGATTCACATGCATCATAGTAGTAATAACATTTTATCTTCGACTCACAAAAACTGCCAGATGCTGTTGCCTGAGCATGAGAAGCGCTGAAGTGCGTCTGCAAATTTGTGACTAATAAATTGTCTGTGAGCTTGTTGAAGAGGATTGATTGGTGTACTATGATTATTCACACCACACTGAATTCATTGGAACTCAAATATTAAGCTGTAAAGTTGGATTATGGTGTGTTAGTGTTGCAAAGAATACAATACATGCATTGCAGGTGGTTTGTTCACTCTTTAAATAACCAGAGAGTCAAACAGACAAAATAGTCTGTATTGACACTAACATAGGATAAAGTATGTCTGTCGTTGTCACCATGTTTGTTTTGGGTCGTTTGGGAGCTTTGCCTTTGGCTTCCTCACAAACCCCAATGCTGCTCTATGATTGGTCTGCCCCTCAATTAACCTTACAGCAGGCACACTCCAAGATGGATTCTTGAGAGTTTGTGAACTCACAAATATTGCGAGAATCCATCTTGCTAAATATAAGAGTTCTGTGTAACCCTTAGGTCTTCAAGTTTGGGACTAGCACCAAAAGAAGTCTGCCTTGTGATGCCAATGCTTGTGTCATTTAAGGCTCTTAAATGCCTAAATTGCCACATTAAGTGCTGTGATTAAAGCAATTTGGAGTTTGTTTAGCTCGTCTTAATTTGTACACTGCTAATTGCCGGATCTATAGAGCACTTGTGCTAACAGACTGTATTGGCGATGTAAGCCAGCACTGAGCTGGAGGAGTGCTCTGCAGCTCCAGTCTCCCACTGGGTTCTAGCAGAGCCCCTTCTGGATTTAAACCTGCTCCTGCTTCGGCACACCAACTGTTGGAGCTTTACTGTTCGCACAAACCCAGCTCTGATTCCAAAGCACTGTGGAAAGCACCTTTTAAAATAACGCTCAATTATGCTGTTCTCATAGTAAAAGAGCAAAATATTTATGATGACTGTTGACTGTGTATGAGATTGACAGTCTTGCTGCACCAAGTTAAGTCAAGTGTATGTCCTGCTCTATCTACCGCACAATAACTGTACACCAACATAGAGCAAAATTCTACACAAAACAACATTTTTCCAGACTTGGGAGGAAGAGCTGTTGGTCTTGAGTCACTTAACCGGTTGATGACATCTTATTTGACCAACATTTTTATTAGTGAACAATTTTATGAATATTAGAGAATGAAGTTGAATGAGTTAACTGGAGTTTTGGCAGTGAATCATCTTTACTCTCCCTTTTTACATATGAAGATGCTGTCATTTCTGTATAGTATAATACAGTACAGTTTGGGTAGATGTATAATCAGGGCACAGATACAGTGAATAGTTTTCAGAGTTGTCTCACCCCATATTACTTGACACTGGCTTGAACTTCTTGCAGCAGTTGCATTGTGTGATCTGAAGCAAATCCAGCTTATTAGCATAATTGTTTTCTCCCTTGTGCTCTTGTGGAACAAACTGTTCTGCTTTTATCAAATGTTAGAATCATTCTTGCACCTTTCTTACTGTCACTGCTACTTCTAGGCTTTGCGGCTGATTTGAAATGGAAAATACCTCTGTAATTATTGTCTCCAAGATGCACTGGATGTGAGGCGTCCCTATGTCCTCCTCCCTCACCTCCCTGTGCACCACACACATACCCTTGCTTACATATTCTTCCACCCACTCAGTGTTCTTTCTTTGAAGCAAGAGATACAAAGCTCTGTGACATGGATGTTATCACAAGACATTATTTAATTACCACCACCCATATAAACTATTTGACTCTTTCAAAGGCTTTGTTATGTTTTTGGAGTTTTGGAGTAGCTTTCTTATAATCTCTACTTTCTTTAGGTGTGATGTATGACTCAAGTCTTGTTGTGCCGTTGTAGGTGGAGCACCTCTTAGAAGGTCCTTTCAGAGTGGGCGGAGTGTTGGCCCAATGAGAATGTTTTGACGAAGTTGATGTTTTGTATGGAAGTGGTTGTGAGTGCTACTACCTCAGTGCATTGGTCAGTTTGGTTTTGAATTATGCCTTCTACGGTGCTGTGTTTAACTGATCCTCTGATTTTGCCGGTGCTGACCAGGAATCAGGAAGAGCAATGTGCATTTGCCTAGTATGTTTATGTTGAGCAGCTGTGCCAGGGTTGGAGGTGAGGAACTCTATCAGGTGAGAGCTGTTGGGGGTGTATATAATGCTATATTGTGTTTTGTATGGATGGTGGTTCAGTGCCTTCATCTGTACGTACATGTTCATTTGTTGAGCCAGTTCTTTTCCTGTTGCTCTGTCTTTGGGCTCATGCTCCGCCCCTCCCCCTGGCTCCTTCTACACTCTACTCATCTCTTGTGTGCTGCACCGCTCAGTTTCCTCATTACTCTCCTCATGTTTGTGTGTGTTGTGTGGGAGTGCACAAATAGGCGGGAGTTTGGCTGCTTGACTGTGATAGGCTGGCACAGGGCAGCAGGGATTGGCTGTTGGCTGTGTATAGTGAGAGAAGGAAGGGAGGAGGGGGAAGAACTCTGGGGTCAGGGGAAAGCGAGCTGGAGTGCGTGGGTGTTTTGTTTTGAGATGGCAGGTTCTGAACGCAGCAGAGGAGCGGCTCAGCCTGTCTGTCAGTGGCACATTGAGCTCATAGGCACAGTTGACTGCTGCGCTCACTCTCCTCTCGCTGAGGCAATGGCCCTTCTCTCGAGGTTTTATGCTGTGTGGAGCTGTGCTTCCCGCTCTTCCTCTGCTGCCCAAACACCCAAATGCAACGCACACCGTGCTCTGTGTGCGTGAGGCTCTCTCTGGGTGGAGGCAATACCAAGGCTACTGGGGCCACTACGGCCAGCGGGAAACTGTCCAAAAGTACTGTCGAATAGGCATCGTGGTAGCTTCCTTTTGGTGATGGTGAGTCCTCCTCCCTTTGAGTCAAACTTTGGATTTTTGTACTATGTAGTTCTTAAAAAAAATATTGTTACACTGTAACACACTAAGCAGGTGATGCATGTATGTATACAAGTAAGTTTATATTTTATCTGTCAATAAAAATATAAAATATATAAGCAATTCCTGAATCTGATGGATACTGTGTTGCTTTAGTAATATGAAAATGTCACTTTTCTTTACTCTTCAGTTTTTGGGAGTTATTCCATATACACCTTTTGATTATTTTCACAACCTTTTAGCCCCCTTTTATGCAGGTTTAAATTAACTTTGCAAATACTGTAACCTTGTGTGCTACATGTGAAGTCTTCATCTCCTTGTTCTATTACTTTGATCATTACTCTGGTCATTCTCCAGACGATGGTTGTTACTGAGGTACTGACTATGTTGACTACTCATCTCAGGGTGTATTGATAGTATTTTCCTGTCAAAAGCGCAATATGCTTTATTTGTTTCAGTTCCAGTCTTAAATCTGCTTTAACTATGCTGTGGTATAATCTGTATAAAGCCATGGCTCTGCTTTCCCTAAACAGATTTACTGTGGTCAGATGATTCTCTGATGAAGAGCAACTCTCCTCCATTAGAGATGTTTTTCTAAGTGAGCAAGCCCACCCCCTCACCGTACTCGTCCTGCTCCTGTTAGAGGCTTTTGGTAATCTGTGCATCCAGTAGTTCAAACCACGACTATCCCTGGCTGATTGCATCATACATTTTGACATGACATTTTTTGGATTCTTATTCACATCAGGTAGCACTGGTCTCAACGATTCAAATGTTATGGCAGTTTATCACAAACTGTGTTTTGATTGACACATGTGTGCTACAGTGCTTTAGTCGCTCCAGCCTGATGGAGATTCTTAGCTGTAAGTGTTATATTTTATATCTTGTGCCTCTTCATGACTGCTCCAAGTCTTGCCCACCACCTGCGCTCCCAACAGTCTCTTCTGAGTACAGTGCTAGGCCTGGCTGGAGTTGGAGCACACATCTGACAGGAAAATGTGGCTTCTACATCAAAATGGCTTCATGCTTTCAGTGTGGATGCGTTTGTTGGCAGCCAGCCTTGTGGTCTGTTGCTTTGCCTGAACTGAACTGAGCTCTAATGAGGCTGCCTATCGTGTGCCCGGAGAGAAAGCACCCCATCCCTTACTCCTCTCCTCCTCCCATCTCCTCGGCATCTCCTCCTCATACCATCTCATTTTTCTTTGAATGCCATATTTTTTATCTGCTATTAAGCCATTCGATAACAGGTGTATCTAATTAATCATTTCTACCAACTACAGATCATGCAAGGAATCAAAATGAGGGACACAGTGCCCAACCTATTTAAAATCCCACCATAGAAAAAGTGCTAATAGAAACATCTTAATATGATGTTTTGGCATGCTAATGCTTAGGGCCTCTGTTTTATCTCCAGGGCATCTGGCGTATTCCAGTAGATGAGATAGACCGCCCTGGAAGTTTTGCATCTCATATGAACAGATCCATTGTCCTCTTGCTAGAGGTGCTGTATCAGCTAAAGGATCACGACACCCTGCTGAAAGTCTCTTTCATGTTGCAGAGGACCCCTGATCAGGGAAAGTAAGAAATTTTGCTTTTACTTTTATTGTAATTATAAGTGAATGTTCTTTCTAATGCCCTCATTTCATTTTCCTCATTGTTTTTCTTTTAGGAAGTATTTACGGGATGTTGATCGCCAAGTCTTGGCCAAGAGAGCATTTTTCCTAACAGTTAAAGTGTTGGAGGACAACCTGAACAGTCTCACAGGGGTGAGGAAGTGCACACACTGCTGTAATTGTCTGGTATGTATATGCTTCATGTTTGACAGCTTCTGTTTTCTCTCAGGTTTCAGAGCAGCTTCCCAAAGCGGCTGCCCCCTCCATGGGGGAGATGACCACGACTGAGTCATCCAACAAGGCCAGTTCAGAGGACAGTAAACATGGCCTACCCAAGAAGGCCGGACTCTCAGAAGGAGTATGCACTCCAGCCCCTGACAGTGGGCCTCAGGAGGCGTCCCAGGTCTCTAATACTGGAAGTAAGATTGAGGGCGACACAGGGAAGGTGGACTCTGTTGGGAATGAGATTCAGAGACATGCCCCTGAGGAACCCATGGATCTGGATTCTGGTCTCTGGAGAAAGAGTTCCACTGCCACAGACTCTCAGGGCAATAAGACAGATGTGGACATTAGTCTGAGCACAGCAGCACCTCAGCAGAAAGGCACTGACAACAGCCGTGCTCCAGAGCTGTCTCTGGAGGAGCTTAGCATCAGCTCTAGACAACAGCAGGTCCAGGCCTCTGCTCCCAAAGCCACAGCTGCCCCAGACCAGACGAGTTCACACAGGCCCAACCGCAAGAGGAAACTCATAGAGGATGTGGAGTCTGGAAAAACTCTTCTACTCAATGCTTACAGAGTGTGGCAGCAAGGCCAGAAGGTCATGACCTATGACCTGGGAAGCATAGAAAAAATCATGTCCGAAACATACATGCTTATGAAACAGGTAATCCCACGAAACAACCACCACATCAAGTTTATCTGCTTTGTAAGCAGCATAACATGAGCAAACATTTCCTTCTACAAAGCAGGTCAGCTCTCAAAATACATTTGGAAACACCCCTTTCAACAGAATTAGTAACATGACACCCTCTTGAAAAGTAGGTACTTTCCCTTCAAAACTAGGCAACATATTTGTCTTAGTCGTAATTTCTCTTTGAACCATAGATGAAACCTTTTAATGCTTTTCTGTAACATCATTGTTGATTTGGCAACTAGCTTGTATTTGAACACAGTTTGCACTGAAAAAAAAGACAGTAAAAATCTTCAAGCCCTTAGTATCATTAATATCACTGGTGCAGAGCTGCCAGCAGCTTATGAAGCCATATTGAACTCCAGATCAATGTTGGCCGTACACGGTGTCATGCTATTGCCTTTTTAATGACGAGGGAACACGTATTTTCACTGATGTACCCATTAAAGGGAGCAGAAGCCAGGAGCAGCTACAGCGTGTTTCCTGTCATCAAGTGGCTCATGCTATTAAAACGCCAGGGATTCTCCTGGAGAGCTGCTCCTGTACTGCTATGCTCTGGAGCAGCAGTTTTGTAGTTTACAACCTATCCATCTCAGCCATATTATGTGTCTGCATTAGCCCTGTATTTATGCTAATGGAATAATAAACAGGCTTTGCCTGATGAATAATGAATTCCTCCACAATAGAAATCCCTTTGTACATGCGCTTAATAATATGCCTCTCAATATAGCCCACTACATGCTTCTTGGTTCACCATCTAAGATGCAGTTTATGACTTGTGCAGCTCTATTGATTTGCGGAACTCACAAAAAAGGAAATGCCATGATTTTTGAAATGTCTTAAGCTTTACCAAAAATGGACACCTCTATAATGACACTTTAGAGAGAAAAGGGTGCATAGTTCATTCCCAAGTTATACCCTCTCTTTGAAGCTGTGTAAAATGACAAATAAACCATAACCATAATTGTACCTTTTCAAAAGCACAAAAGACACAAGAGACACGTTTTCAAAGTTCAGTTCATTTAAGATTGGTATTGATAGCTTGTATGTTATAGATAAATATACATTTTTCACCTGTACCACTTTGCATGTGGCTGTGGTGCAGTCTTTGAACTATTGTGCTCAAATGCCACTGTAGTGAACAGCTGTGCGGACAAGATTAGTTTAATGTATACTGTATCATGTTTTGTGGATAAGCTCCATCTCCCACACAATGTACATATGACAGCTTTACTCTAGATTTCCCAGAGCATCATCTGCCAGAATTGACAGATTTGATAAAGAGCTTTCACTTGTGTGAGCTGGATGTTTTGTTTTTTTTTAAATAATTATGGTATTGTAAATGATAACCACGTATCATTTACAAAGAACATTGCAAATTAAAATTGTAATCTATTGCTCTCTGCTTTTTGTGACAGGTTGATGAGGACGTAGCTTTGGACCAAGCTCTGAAGTTTTGCCAGATACAAATGGCAGCTTCTACCCAAAGACAGGTAATGACACAAATTCAAACTCTTCCATTTCAATGTAATATGTGTGAGAAATGCATACACCAGTTAGTCAGAACTGGCAACTGGCTAACCTGTTATGTCTTCATTGTTGTGGTTTACACGTTGGCTTGTTATTCTTACTGTTGATGTTTTTCTCATTTGGATTGCCACACCAAATACGGTAACTGAGTGGGTTAGTTTTTTATAGTTTCTTCTGGTTATAGTCAGTCTCTTAACTTATATTAATATGTGTACCTTGCTTTAGTATTTTCTCATATTAAATCCCCCTATGTTATCCATTAATGTGGCCTTTGAAAAAATCCATCTGCTGGTATAATTCACCTGTTCAGATATGTGTAGGGGAACTTCATGTAGTGGTAGGTAAACTCTGAAGACCAATATACCAGTAGAGCTGCAACTACTGATAAATTAAATTTTTTCTTTATTTTTACATTTTGACAAGATAAATACAAGCAAACTGGTTGTATTTTTCATAAGGGCTGCTTATTTTAGTAATCCAAAATATTTTATTCTTTTTTTGAGATTTTGGTTTAATAATGCCACTGTCTTGTACTTAAAGGTCTTTTGGCATTTGTCTGTATAGTCCAGATAAGGATAGTCAACTAGTCATAATTATTTTTCATCACAACCAGAACGACATAATATATAATGTTCTTTAGTTATTTCTATAATGGTGCCTTTACCTGCACATATTTTCGTTGTGTGTGTGTAATCATTTGTCAATTAATAAATTAGATGTTGACTTCTTCAATAATTGATTAGTCAGAATTGATCCAATTAGCTGGCACAGCCACTAAATAGGCGATGTGTAATCAGTCTCGTAAATAGCTCTGTTCTTATTCTTTTTCAATCTTTACTTGGTTTAGCTCATTTTATCTCTGGCCCTTCCCCACACCCCTCAAGCCCACACAGTCATCAAGGGTCTTTCTGCCCACAGCTGGTTGTCACGGAGATATTCCCCAAATCTCATATAATATCGCTCAATACAAAATAAATAAGTCACTTTGATTTATTTTCTGATAAACTGGCCATTGACTAACATCCCAGGGTTTCAGCTAATTCATGTTTTCCAATCCCACAATTTTATCATGTTGCATGTTTCCTTTCCCCTGAACTACTGTGTTTCAGCACTCGCTGATGAAGCTAAGGAGATGTTTTACTCACAATAGAGCCACTGTATCAATATAATGTAATAAATACAGATGTAAATGTAGAGGAAAAAAGAAAAAAAGCCTTTGAGCTTTTCAGACGTAGACGTAGTTGCACAATGCATCCACACGTCCTGTATCCAAGTGCTGTGATATGTTTTACTATTCAGAAAAGAAATGGAATGTGATGGCAAAACATCACTACTTCCATGTGTCTTTTTTCCAGTTTGATTTCCTCACTGTGGTGGTATCTTCTCAGGGATCCTCCCTCTCAAGAGTTATGCCCACTAGTCACTGTCTTCATAGCTAATGTTTAATTCATGACATAGGAATCATCAAAGCTGTGTAGTGCTGTGCACACTTGGCACTGCTCACTGTTGGACGGGAGGATCTAGTGCAGTGTTATTGGATGGTTAGTTTGTTTGTTTTTTGTTTGCTAATTCCCATGGGTCACTTCATCAGACTGTGGCTGATACTGGCTTAGACTATACCTCCCAGCAGAGTGCTGTGGAGCGTGACAAACACTGTTGATTCTGCGTCTGTCAAAGATCATTTACACTAATGTGGTTTTTGACAAATTAATATCTCTTTCAGTATCAACATTGACACAGAACTGTCAAGCAGAATATAATTTTCAGTGTTTAATTAGTGGCATGTGGTCGAGTGCAGTTCAGTTGAAGGCTATCTGTTCTGCTTGTACGGTGGGAGGTTATTTGTCAGACTTTCTTTTAATTTTAAGATGAAAAGTGGAGAGAGGCTTTGTTATTTCTTTTAAATGCCCTCCTCTGCGTTGCCATGACAGCGGCTGTGGGAGCAGGGCGTCTGTTGTCACAGGTTGTTTGTGCAGCTTTTGTGTTTATAAGTGGTCCTCAAAAGGACACCCAGGAAAGTGGCTCAGAGATGTAGAGGGGTGAAAGCTGCTGCAAGAGCAGCTCGCGAGGCTCTGAGCCTCAGAGCCTCAGAGCAGTGCTGTCAGGGTGGGCAGCAGTGGGCTGAATCAGGTGAATACTGCTGACGCTTAAGTGTGCAGTGGTCACGACAGGCTGTGTCTGTGCTCTGAGCGGTGCCTTTGGGACCTGGATAATCACCTCTGCAGTAGTGGACCAGAGTAGAGGACATTAGTGCCACAGTGGGACACTCCTGTTAGTTCTACCAGAACTGAACTCTGTTCTTCTGTGTCTCCAGCAGTCTTCTGCCGATGCCCCATCCACTCCAAAGTTCACCAAGGAGCATCGTGACATCTTCTTCCCTGCGTCGCTGCCTACGCCTGTCCTGCTCAGCCACAGCACCTGCCACCCCCTGTCCACTCCAGATCCAGCCAAAGTGGTCTATGAGCCCCTGAATAAGCTTCCCAGGACCCCCGCTCCGGGCTTCCACGAGCAGCACAGGAGAACAGCAGGGCACCCGACTGCAGCTATGGCCTTCCTGCCACACACAGGTACTCCTTTTTTTTTTTTTTTTTCTTTTCCTTTCTTTTCTTTTAAGAAACAGTTATTTTACTTGGCGTCCTTCCACTGGCACTGTATAATCTGTGGTCTCTTTAGTGACCAGCAGGGGGCTCTGTTGGTCTTCTTTCCCTGTTACATAATGGACTCTGGCTGTTAGTTTGCCTTTTCGGTTTTGTCAGCTTCCTAAACAGTGCTTTTATTTAATTTTTTGTGCTCCAAAATGTGTCTCCAATTATGCCTTCACCCTAGTTGTTTTTTGGAGTTGCATTCTATTTTTTCATTTTTAATTTTAATGTTTTCTTTATCTGATTAATAAATAAAATATAACACAGTTTACCTTCAAGCATGATTTCTCTGAAGAACCTGTTTTAAAACCATACATGCTCACAAAATATAATTAAAATTTTAATAAATGAGTCATAAGTGTGTGTACTTTTTGTTCAGATTGAGCATTTATAATATAATTTGGAATGGGCTGACTCACCATAGCCTCAGGTCTGCCTCCAGACCATCTGACCACTTTTCATTGTCTTACATTATAATGCGTTACAGACACCACAGTGTTTAAGGACTCATCTTTGTTGTGGGAAACCCTTTTTCTATTTAAATACTGTAAGCCCATTTGAATTCATAGTTGCATACATCATACTGGTAAGCATCAAGCCCACTGTGACTGAGTGTTATGTAACAGTTACCTAGCAACACACTGAGCATTCATAATTTTTTATTTCATACCTGCTAAGTAAATCTAAGCTATAGTAGTCTGTACATTTTATACAAGATGTGCATAAGTAACATGTTTGTCTCCGGATTGAAATTTAGTTGAAGGCATGGATCATTATGCTTTATAAAATGTGTCCAAAATAAATTACATACACATTGCATTGCTCATAGGCATAGTCAAGAAAATTAAGTGAACAAGTCGAGATCACTTATCGAGAAGAGCAACAGCCCCTGCAGTTACTAAAATGATGTCCCTACCATTATTAGGCCCAAGCATCACAAGCTGCCAAAGGGCTTATTAGTTGTAGCCAGACTAAGGCTACGTCCACATGACAACGCTCCTGGATTTTTTTCTTTTTTGCGTCCACACACATGCCGGATCAGTAAATATTCACATCCACACAACAACGGAGCACTGAGTGAAAACGATATAATACATCTGCCACACCTGTATGTGGTGCTGTTAACAATGATGATATTTAATAATGCAAATCTCATCACCGTTTTTTAAACTTTAAGGTAAGTTAGCCTCTTTTAGATGTATCCCAGAAATATAGCTGTTTTGTTTTGCAAAAGTTAAACATAAGTCACAGAAAGAACCCATATATTCCACTGAGTCCTGTCCTTTAGTCCAACAGAAGCTGAACCCCATCAGCGCACAATAGCAACCTGTTTTGTGCGCCCTTAGTTTATGCAAATTTGCCATGCAATTTTAAGTTTTGTTTCTGTAAAATGTATACAAATATGCACAAAGCTGTGTGGATAGGGAAGGCTTGCGGACACAGAAACAATGTATCTGGACGCAGATTGTTTCTGATACGGTGATATGGTGATATGGTGATACGCGGATTCGTTTCAGTGTAAACGTAGTCTTTGTTATTGATCCGTGTGCGTAATTTGTGGTGCGTGTTGTTAGTATTGCCACTAGCAGCCTGGCTCGGTTGCTGGGTGATGGGAGCAGCTCCGTAGGCTACACCTGTCCTATTTTGGCGAGGCTAGTTTGAGGGCTGCAGGCTTCGCTGCATCAGAGGACCCTAGAGATGATGGGATTGTGGCGTGATCGTTTTCTAAAAGCAGCAGTTTGCTTGCCCACCCGAAATGCCGGCTCGAAAGGACGAAAGGCCAAAACGAATACAAACTGCTCCGTTTCGACCAAAAAACGTTGTCGTGTGGACGGCCCCTAAAAAGCAAGTGTATATTGTTACACAATTAGGTGTATGATAAAGGGGTGAGATCATTGCTGCTTGCGGCTTACTATGTACTGCCCTGAATTATTTCTGCAGTAAATGTGTATAATACTTTTATAATGTCATTTATCCGATTTGTCTGTCAAAGCAGAGGAGAGGGAGGAGCACTCAGAAGGCTTAGCATACCGGCAGCAGGAGTCCCACCTGTGCCAGCAGATGAAACTGGCCTCTGTCTCCCCAGGACAGGACTCTGCAACATCCACAACAGCATCCAAAACAGCATCCACAACAGCATCCACAACGGCACCCACAACAGCGCTCACAGCAGCAGCCTGGTTCAGTGAGGAGATCCCCACATGTAGCACCACACAAGTTTGTACAGGTATGGGGAAAATATCCAAGAGAAATGTTTACATAGCTAGCTCAATAATACCTGTAATCCAAAGAGATACTAAAGGTGTACTGTGTAACTCTTCTGGTACATGGTTCTCCGCATATTTTCTTCCATGGAGATTTTTTCAAGCTAAAAGTTACTGCAGCTTTTAACATGTACACAAAAACATGCACTGACATAAGGACAGAATGACTATTCTGAGTAGATAAAAATGTATTTGATGCAAACCAAGAAAGAAAGCAGTTTTAATTTCTTTACAAAATGCTCGAACAGTTTATGTTCTCCTGAGAAATAATGTGCCTCTTTAGATGTTACATATCCAATTCTTACCTGAATCTTCTCTTTCTCCTCCTCAGACCAGCAGCAGTATGCCAGCAGTGACCTGTCAAAGCTTCCAGACCCAAGCCGAATCCGCTCCCGTGTCCCTCCGAACATGCCAAAGCTCTTCATCCCCTCCACCGTCGCAAAGTTCCCCCCAGAGATCACAGTCACGCCCCCCACACCCACCCTGCTCTCCCCCAAAGGCAGCATCTCAGAGGAAACCAAACTCAAGCTAAAGGTAAAGACTGTTGAACTTATCATATCTGCTAGGTAATAGACATACTGTTTTACAGTTTTAAAAAATTGAAAAGAGGGAGCTACTGTTTCTGTCAATGTTCATGTTAGCCAATGTGACTTTTTGAAGCAATACAACTTATTTGACAATATAAACTTTCACAAATGTGCAGCTTTATACACCATCATACATAGGCAGTTATAATTAAAGCATAATTTGTAAACTGGGGCTGGACAATATTTTGCAAACTAACGGCTAACAAAAATTGCCCCTTGCTGTTTGTACTTTTGAACAGAATGTGATTTTGGCGTCTCAATCGGCCGCCACGGTGAAGAAGGACACTCTGACCCAGCCGGCACTTGAGGTCCAGGAGACGTCCAGCCAGGAGTCGTCTCTGGAGAGCGAATCTGATGAGGAGGATGACTACATGGACATCTGAGCCCCACTGTAACTCACACTCATGTTATTCCCAAAGCTTCATCTGACCGACATATCAAAACCAACCACTTCAAAGGCCCTTTCCAATGATGGAGTCCTCGTAAATTAATGAAATAAATATGTATCACTGTTCAAGTTGTGAATCAGTTCTGCTGTTCCCAAATGGCCATAACAAATCAGAGGCCTACAAGCACACAGTAAGTTGATGGGGCACATGTTTTAGACCAGCCCTTCTACTTATGTCCAATCTTGGGTCTAATTACTTACAATCATAATGTCATGAATCATGTTTCTCCTTTCATATGTACTTGGGACTTGCACAAGGACTATTCAGGGTAGCTCCCCCTGTGTTTGGACAGGATGTACATCATTTTGGTGCCTCTATGGAATAAATCTTTGAAGGATCGTGGACCTAGTCTCCTCTTGGACTCTTTCCTTTCAGCATGATAAATTTGTCTCCCAGTATTTTTCATGATGATGTACAAACTGAATTTTGAGTGTATCTGTCAAGCTTTCAGACCACTCCTCGACTTGTAGCAAATTGGAAATGTTTACATTTAACATTTGTTCTTCAGTCCTCACTTGAGCTTTTGCTGTTTTTGTACTCCACTTGTAATATTTGTCTGATATATTTTTGTGCATTTGTAGCTGCAAGACTTTTTCCAGGTATGAGTCCTGCCACCAGCACTGATTTGACTGATATGGTTTGAGTAAATTAGCTTTGTACATATCATTAGCTAAATGTTTTTTCACTCTGTTTGGCTTTAACGTGTGAGTATAAGGCGCTGTGCATGTGTAAGAGGGCAAAGGTCATTCAATTCCTTTTTTCTGATGCAGCGTTTCCTGAGTTCATCGGAATTGACTGAAAGTGCATGCTCCTCTCATTTGAAACTGTCTCAATCAACTAACTCAGCGAAGACAACCGAATGTTTTTACAGATTGTTTTGTATAAAAGGAAAGATATATACTCATAATGTATCTGGGAGGCCATCTGAATAATTTTATAGAAAAGGGCACAGATTAACAATTGTGAAGTATGACCCTTAATATGTCATTATTTTTCTTGTTGTACTAAAATTTTCTATTGTTGCTGAGTTTCTGGGATGTACGCGATGAAGATGTAACCGGGTCAGCCTCCGCCCCCACTCAGCTGGAGGGGAATTGTTCTGTCTCGATTGAATGCATTATAGATGTCAAACCAAAAATATATTTGAGAAACACTGAGGTTTTCTGTGTGCTGCTTCAAAGTAAACACAAATAAGCACAAAATGTTTAATCTCCACTGGGATCAAGCTAAAAAAATAAATAAGACTTGCACTTGCAAAGTTTACTCTTTAAAGACAAACTTCCTGAGTCAAAAAAACAAAAAAAAAAAAAAACACTTATGTGACACTGAACTTTTCCTAAAATGAAATATGAATATTATGCCATTTTTGTAACGCTTTTAACACATTTGTCGTATATTGTTTTGTTTTTTATGAAAATATAAATAATTACACATGCGGATAAAAACAGGAAGGATAGAAATTACTGAGTGAGTCAAATGCAGTAATTGACTAATAAGATCTTAGTTAATCCAAACCTGCTATAACCTCTTCGTATGTGCTGTCAGACCACCCTGGTCCACATTGGCTCTGTGCTCAAAGGACTCGTCCTTCGGTGTGAAGTCTGTGACACGAGGGAAGTCATTAGTCTTCATTAGCCACTTCCAGGAGCTTCTTATGAAGTGCTGTGAAGTCGTCATCTGCCCCTTTGCCGATCAAGCTCAACATGCAGGTTTGTTTTCCTAAGCACGAGGCTGAACCAAATGTGAGTGCAGCCCTTCTGCTGCTGCCTGCCTGTGAGAGCAGTGTCATGGACCCATCTCCTAACACAAAAAAATAATACTCCACATCATGCATAAATCACTGTAGGGTAAATACAAAGCTATACTGAAATTAGATAGAAAAATATGATTTGTTGTAACCACACCAAAATTGTATGCCATCACTCAGATGACATTATGTAAAATACATTTCACAATTCAATCATTTCACAATTCAATCACACAGAATCATTACATGATTCTGTGTGAGAGAGAAAGACAAAACTCCATCAATTGTAGTTCTAGCTTTGACAGATATGTGAATAAATTCACATATTTATGAAAATGCTGTTATGTTTATGTGTCTTGATACATGATAAAGCAAAGTGCAGAGTGCTTGGAACACTGAACAGTTACTAAAGTGGGCAAATATTATTTTTCAATTAAAATAAGACAATGCAAAAACACTGACAAAATATTGCAGAATCTATTCCTTTGAATTCAGGCAAATATTTGAATCTTAAACAGGATGTTTTATGATACTGTCCAGTCTTGAGAATTTGCAACCAATAAGACATATACACAAACCCCTGAAAGTGGCCAATTAAGCATCAAAAGGGCATGGTGCATGGTTAATGTGGGCGAAAGGTGTGAGATTTCTCGTCAGTCCACTCCGGGGGCTCTTTATGGGGCTGCTGCAGAGCCGTCTGATCCCCAGCCCGGGCTGTATATTGGCAGCTGTTAACTGTTGTGCGCTTAAAGCAAATGGCCACAGACAGTGACACCTGGGAGCGAGGGACAGTGCTGCCTCAAGGTGAAGTGTGGTAGGCACATAGACGACAGCCCGCGGCACACTCATGTCACTGGGGCTCAAATTTAGACACATTTAGAATAGCTCCACACTTCTCCACTGTAATAAAATAAATATCCAATTAACTGTATTATAGCAAATTAAGAAATTACCATGGTGATTATAAAATAATTTTAAAAAGCATATTCAAATTATAGACTTAATAATAATTTAACCAGAATCTCTCAATTGTACTCTACTCCATGAAATGATCAAATGTTTTGCAAATGGAGAATTTATTCCCTTTTGAAATACATATGTTTGTATTTTACAAGCAGAGTGCCTTGCCCAGTGTCAGTATATGCTGATGTATAAATGAGCGCGACAACAAAGGGAAATGAGCCCACTATGCTACAATCTGTGTTTACAGCATATGTTCATTTAACACACACATTTTTACAAACATTAAGCTACATGAGTACCCATAGTTTGATCATCATAATTAACTCACTATACTATACTGTTTTATTATACCCATAATTATATATTCTGTATATTGTATAGTGGGGGCAAAGTTTCAAAAATAATAATAACAGTAATACATTATATATATATATATATATATATATATTATATTATATATATATATATTTATATATATATATATATTATATATATATATATTTATATATATATATTTATATATATATTTATATATATTATATATATTTATATATATATATATATATTATATATATATATTATATATATATATATATATATATATATATATATATATATATATATATATATATATATATATATATATATATATATATATATATATATATATATATATATATATATATATATATATATTTATATAGCCCTTTTCACACTCAAATATGCTGTACAGAGTATACAATTAAAAAGAATACATATAATAAAAAACAAGGTAATCAGACAAAATATAGGCATGATTTAAGAGCAGGTTAGACATTAAAAGCTGTTCTGAATAGGTGGGTTTTGAGCTGTACTGGAAGGTCTGTACTTAGATAAACAATATTTCAGGTGTTCTCAGGTAACTTACAACTTCCCCCTGAAGCATTATCCATTTTGGACTGCCCTAGGCTCAGTTGCATAAGTCTGTCTGCTCCTCTCTTAGGCTGTAGTCTCAAGGCAGTGTACTGAGGCCATGTACCAGTCACAGCTGTCACCTCTGGGACTAATGCGTAATGGGATCGACACTGCTGCTGCTGGAATGTACACCTCTGCTCTGACACCCCTACTCATGTCATTTGCAAGTTTAACATCCGAATGAACTGTTTCAAATAGCATTTTAGTAACATCAAAGGCTGCATGAGACCTTCTCCTTTCTACATCTGCATCCTGCACTGTGCAGATGTCTTGACTGTTTATAAAAAGCTATGGACATTGCAAATATCAAAACAGAAAACTCGAATCTTAATATAGAATATAGATGCCAAGGTGGTCAATGGCATTAGCAAATAGTTTCAGGATAAAGCACTTAACATTTTCTGGAGATAATTAAAATTCAAGAAAATAGGCAACATCTTAAATTTGATTAACTGAATAAAAAGTAAGGATTGCTTATTAAGTTTCCTATCATGTTGGGACTGTATTTCTTTCCTGTACTAACGCTATCTTTTCAGCTACATACTAAGTGACAGAAGCCACACTGAAGCTGCGATTCATAACTCTCTGACAACAGTTGGCTCACATAAGGCAGAGGAAACACTTGTTCAAGGCCAAAGTTGTGCCTCTGAATTGACCCTCATGAAGTGTGATTCCTGCATCGGGACTTTTAACACGCCTTGGCCATAAACACAGCTCTCTGCATCTTTAAGTGCATCATTATGTCAGTGTTACAATGCTTTTTGTTGTACATCGACTGAACGTTTTAACCAGTCAATACTTTCACACAGTCCACTTCACAAAGGGACTGCTGAGACATCAAAACACAGCTCTGCCTTGTGCAGCATCTGCTGCCAATGTCTTACCCAGTCATATCCTTATGATTGATTCCAAGGTAATAGTTTGTACTGGGCTTTGCCATATAACAATATAAAAACTTGGATGTTTTTAAGTCAAGTATTTTACATTAAAACAAAAAAATAAAAATTTCTCATGGAAACCTGTTATGAAATAAGCACTAGTTCAAATGAGCTCTACCATGATAGATCCTAGATCCACTTCCTTGTCCTGGCCCACGTTTTAATTTTCCATTTTCTGACAAACAGCATCTGAAGTTTATCATATTTATTCTGACCTATCCACTGGGAGTCAGTGTGATGTGTTCACTGTGCACTATACAACATGCAATAACCCTTACTCCAACAGTGGAAGTAGCATTGATGTTGTAAGTGACTGAATGAGACATGAAAGATGCATTAATTCTGATCTTTAAAAGGTGCTTGAGCGTTCCTTTTTAATCTATATGCTAATGCCTGTAATGTTGTTTTGTCTTTGTTTGTTTTTTAGTGACATATCATCGGGACAGATAGCCCTGGATGGCCCTGGATGTGGATAGGACACTTGTATTTCCTTATCACCCCCCTCCCTCCCTTCTCATCCCATTGAAGGCATACTTGGCCCTGTGGTGCTAACTGGCTGTTAATTGCTGGCCTTTACACAGGACTTTCTCCACATGTAGAAACCAGCTTCTTCAAGGGAAACAGACCTAATGAGATTATCTATCAGAGCAGTAGTCTGTCTAGACACCGAATACACAACCCCTCCCCTGTCCCCTGCACCTCTACCCTGCCCCAGGAGGCCCCAGGTGAAAGTTACCTGCAGATGATACAGTGCATGTTATCATTAGACCATTATGGCTTTACTGAGCTTCTCACCCTCTGCCATTTATTAGATACAGGGATGTAGAATGGGGAAGTGCATCCTTGATAGTAAAAATAAAACTATTAAGCACGCTTGTTTGCATAAAATTCAAATTTTAATTTTAATGTCAATGTCAGTGAATAAAATTGAGAGCAAAATTATTAATAGCAATAGCTGTTTTTTATTTAGTTTTTAAAGAAATATTTTACAACTATATTTAACTTTGTCAAATAACAAACTTATTTTTTTCAAGGAACTTATTTGAGCTTCTAACAACAGAGGGATTATTTGAATAATGAATATACATTTTATGCCAGTAATTTACTAATTAATAAAACTTAAAGTATTCAGTCCTGGCTGTAGTTGCAGATCAAAAACTCTCTGGCTGAATATATACACATTTTACATGCAACTCTTATTAATGTGGGGGAATTCACTTGGTTGATAATGTGTTTAAATTTGTTTTTAATTTGTGTCTCCCACTTTTGTGAAAATCAGCAATATTTGCCATTTACCTCATTGCACAAAGCCACTAAATGTTGTTTCCAGTTTGGTGAAGCCTGTATGTCAATGGTAAGTACACATACAGTGGTGCCGCCAAGGGGCCTCCTTGACTCTGCATCAGGGAAGTGCATGGTCCATATTTGTTTTTAAAGTCTCTTAGCAGTTAATAAACATGCATTTCCTCCAGTTGGTCCTTCCTGTTGGGACGGTATCAAGGCTCTGTTAAGTCTCTTTGATTTCCAGTGCCCTCCAATCACAGCAGGGGACCGACTCATCAATGTGCCACTTCAAAGCCTGAGAATGGCTCTACTGGCCCCGCCCACATTGGGAGTCCCCTTAAAAGTCATGGTCGCCCCATCCTGGAGGACCAAGCACCTCTGACACAAGTGGCACTAGGACAGGCCCTAATAACATCTGATTAACCTTTGGCTTTTGGATATTTGCTTCTTCTACAACCAGGAAACTACAAGAGAGTGAAACATTTGGATATTTCTATACTTGGATACTTTTACTAATTCTTCTCCTTTTTACTGACCTTTTTCACATTTTACTGCGTTCAGTGGAAAATGCAGCCCATCAGAGGTAAGCCATGTTCACCGTACTCCTTGCTTTTAAAACATTTTTATTTTCTTAGTCTATAACAAAAGTTTCTTTTGCCTCTTAGATCTTAAGCCTAACTTCACTGGCCCACCTCCAGCTTCCATGGCGGCTGGTCCTGATGCCTATCTCCAAGGCAACATCAGAATGACCCTGGAGGATCCTGAGCTGTGGAAGTCCTTTCATGAAATAGGAACTGAGATGATCATCACTAAACCTGGCCGGTAAGATGACTAAACTGCTTACATTTGGCTTGGTTCAAAAAAGTTCAATTAAATCCAACAATGTAAATGAACAAATATTGACCTGTGTTGTTTGCAGGAGGATGTTTCCACACTGCAAGGTCAACATCTCCGGCCTCATCCCATGTGCCAAATATATTCTACTGGTCGACATGGTTCCTGAGGATGGATTCAGATACAAAGTAAGACATGGCTACAAAAATAATAATTTAACCATATTTAAAACTTTATTTATTGGTCTTTTATATATTGGTTAAAATAGATATGTGTTTGCATGTAATAGTAATTCTAGAAAGAATAAACTAGAAAATGTAAGTAAGTTTAATAGTTTAAATAGGAGTATAACTATTTCATTCATAAAATGTAGACTATTGCAAATGAGCTAGTGACACCCCAAGTGGTCAGTCAGTCAGTACCCCAGACGCCCCATGCCCCCCCTTGTCTTGACAGTGGACATCAAAGGGGTGCTATCTCTTCCTGTTTTTTTATCCCTTGCTGGGAACCTACTGTACCAGACCCTATCTCTGTGGGAGTCCCAGGCCAACCGTCGCTCTCAGCTCCTGCCCTGTCTACTGTAGTGTCATTGTGAGAAGCAGAAGAAATCACTTTTTCCCCAGTAACAGATTAGCCTAACAGTGTCCAACTGTGTGCTTCCTCTAGTGGAATAAAGACAAATGGGAGGTGGCAGGCAAAGCGGAGCCCCAGCCGCCGTGCAGGACCTACCTCCACCCAGATTCCCCAGCCCCCGGGAGCCACTGGATGAAGCAGTCTGTATCCTTCCTCAAACTAAAGCTCACCAACAACACACTGGACCAGCATGGACATGTAAGGAAGCCAATTTCAACTGTTTTCAATTGACACCACCCTTCTGATATTAAATGCCAGTTTAGTACATAATAGAATATATTTAGGAGACTTACTCATTGAAGTGTCTTGAACCTGTTCATCAGTTGTTGAAATTGTGCTAAATATTAGTTTTTATTTCAAGACTAAATTCCAAATGCTTCTCTCACCCAGTAAATATGACAATGAAAATTTAACTACATATACTATTTGTAAAATAATTGTACAACAGCCACAGTAATAATTTGATTTTCACTGTCCCTAATATGTGCACTTAAAACACATGAGATGAACTTGCTATTACGAGGTGATATACCCAACAAATATTTACAGTTCTGCATTATAACGTGAACAGCCATTTTCATGCTCATTATGTAATTTTTTTGTTTTGTTTAGATCATTCTGCACTCTATGCACCGCTACTATCCCCGCTTCCACATTGTCCAGGCTGATGACCTCTTCAGTGTGCGCTGGAGCGTGTTCCAGACCTTCACTTTCCCCGAGACCTCCTTCACAGCAGTCACAGCCTACCAAAACACTAAGGTCAGACTCACCTCCTCTAAACCATTAAACCTGACTTTAAAACATACGTGCAAGATTTTGACCATGCTTATGTTTTGTACAGATCACCAAACTCAAGATTGATCACAACCCCTTTGCTAAAGGATTCCGAGATGAGGGCACCAACAAGAAAAGGTGTGTATTAATTAACATTTCAATAAACATGCGCATTCCTTGGATCTTTTTAAATTTAACTGAATAAGTAACATTGCTATTTGTCTATAGACGTGCAAACAAGAGCCCAGATAGTGCAGAGAAGAAATCCAAGATGACTGACATGTTGGCACGAGACTCTGAGGAGGACAGCCAGCAAGGTATGTGACACACTCAGTAAGTAGATTCATTTGTTATATTTTACACCGGTCTAATCTAGTTTTCTTCAGACTTCTGCAGGCAGTCTTTTGATAGTTTTGATGGTGAAGAGGTGGACAAGCGGAAGGAGGTGGAGCCTGTGAAAGAGGAGACTTACTCCCCCTGGGCAGCAGATCGGGAGCACAGCGTCAGGACAGAGTCTCCAAATGGGGCAGATACCCGGGACATGTATAATGCAGAGCAGCTAGTACCGGCTCCTGCTTCCTACCAGCCCTACAGGTGAATATGTTTAAATGATGTATATCAATGTAAACTGAAGGGGAAGTTGAGTTGCCAAAATGTCTTAAATCATTTCAGTCGTGTATTCCTCAGTTATACTGTTATAAGTAGTAGTAAATTGTTCCCTCCATTCTAAGTAGTTCTTGGATATTTAGGTTTAAAGTTCTGACCACTCATAGAGCACAATAGTTTTTTGCTCATATAAGCCTACAAATGCACCAAATCATACATAATTTACATAGTTTACAGAGGGTAGAAAAAAAAAAGAGTTATCTCCAAATACTTGCATCAGTGTTACAAGTATGGCTGTTGATGTAATACAAAATAGAATAGAAAACCAAATAGCCCACCAAACACCGTCATCACGTATTTTTAAATTTTCTCCATTAAACATAATTACTTTTTTCTCTCAAGGTTCCACGAGTATTCTGGCAAATCCGTCTCGCCCTCTTCCACTGCTGGTAGAAGCAGCGTTGGCTTGGGACGTTTTGAGCCAAGAGTCCCAGATGTTGCCACTGTTCCGGACCATGACAACTCCAAAGCTGCCAGACCACAAGATATGGTTGCTTCCTCTTCCTCCTGTGCTCCTCAGAATCTACCCCAGGACTATACGGGCGTTCTCAATATGACCATGGCCCAAGCTGGCAAACCTGGCGTGATCGGACACCCCATCTACAACCCCTATGGCACAGCGGAGCAGCCATTGGCACAGTGGAGCAACACAGCACCATCTCAATACCCAGCGCCCCATCACCTGACAGCAGATTACCCCACACAAGCGGTGCACCCTGGGTACCACCATAGCAACGTGGCAGAGTGGAGCCAGTACCCTCTTTTCTCCTATTCCTGCTGGTGAATGAACACTGGAAGTCAATGTGTTTGCAATGTCTTGGAAAAGACTGAATTTACTGATGCTACTGTGCACAAAAAGGCTCGCTAAGAAGACGGTGCATGCCCAGGACAGAAGCTAGAGGCCGGTCATAGCAGAACAGTTCAGGAGTCAGAACGGATGTGGTATGTGCAAATAGTGCTTTACTATGAAGTATGATTGTCTAATTGTGGTCTATTTATTTAGTATTTCAACTCATTTCAGGTGTAAATATTATTTTTATAAAACAGATCAAGTTAAGTGTGCAATTTAATTCTGTCTGCAACTTGTGATGTGATTTGAAAATAAAACTGAAAAAAGTCAATTTGTGTGTATTTATTTTCTGTAAAAAGCCATTAGGTGATATTTCCTCCTTGAATCAGTCAAGAAGCAACTGGTATTTTTAAAAATCTCTCCTAATTGTTTGATTCTGTGTTATTTTGTTAATGATTTGATGAGTCCAGCGTGTATTAGAACATTTTCCTTGACCAGGGGACCAAGTTGGCAGCGCATTTGCAGCCTGTTTACTGTATTAATTACAATGATTACTATTAGATTGGAAGGTCATAGGGCTACTGGTTTCAATTCCCTTCCAATTAGATGTTTCACTTTGAGCTAGGGGGGTACCCAAAGAATACTGCTCATGTTTACCTACAACATCATAAAGAACAACACAACTCACTTTCTCCATCTCAATGATCTTTAAAAAGCATGAAAACGAGGGGCGTTTCATTGTCTTTCAACTGTGACTGAAGCCATCTCCTCCAACCTTTGTGGCCTATGAGCTGTTAATGATCATTGGGAAGTACTGGGGGAGGGGGTGATTGTTTGTATTCCAGCTCATTACCATTTAAGACATTTTTAGAGTGTAGCATCCTTTGACTCCTAAACAATTCACTAATGATAATGAGGTAAGGGCTTGACTGAAGATATATATCTACAGTTTTAATAATTTGTGTTATGTTAGAAATGTGGTGGTCAATGTTTGTTGGTTAGGAGAATAAGTTTGATGAGAGTGAAAATGAAACAGATAAAGCTGAATTTACCTGCTTACAACCTGATGACCTCTTTCTGAAGGGAGGAGTATCCCTAGGTCTGGGACACACAGAGTGTACTTTGTTCATAAAGCTACACATTCTTGTTATGTGTTTTATATTTTAAGTGGAGATGCAAGTGTAGGGTGCATATTCTATTCAAAATACATATATAGAGAGGTGCATGTTTGAATGACCATGAGAGACCTCTGGCATGGTCTACCCCTATCTTGCCCTTGTTGTTTGTGAACAGTATACAGAATAGAATTGTATACAAAAGACTGTATGCAAATATTTTATATTCTGGAATGGATTTAAATTGGGATTAACAACAATATTTTGGCAAATGGTAGGCACTCAGATACATGTAATGTCTGAGCTTGGTTAGAAATTATACATTTTACATAATCATTTTTAAAATAATAAACCACAAATCAATGTTAAACCTAAGGCCCCATCATAAACATACCTAGAGTGTTTTGTTTCATTCACAAATTTAACACACAAATACTGCTCTCTTCTTCTTCTACTTCTTCTTCTTCTCTCAGAAAACAAATATAACATTCTGTTCCACCTTGTTAGGTCATGTGGTTATAGGAAATGCTCCACTGTGTTTTTAAACCACCCATACATCTTCACCAGTATATTTAGATAATTTAATCCATGGAATTGCCAGTCTCTACTGAACTAAAGGTAAAGGCAGCCGTTAACTTGAAAACTACCTTTTCATTGCTGTGATAACTGGACAAAAAGCCTTACATTGAGCTGCAGTTGGACATCTAAGTGCATGACATTTGTGTTAAGTATCCCCAAGGTGGCCCTATCCTGAATAAAAAGGGTCCAATATAAAACCCAGTAATGGAATGGTCCTAAGTGTCCAGAGTCAGTGGCAGCAGGCCTGGTGGGGTATATGTCTGCACAGGAGGAAAAGGGAGCTGGCACTGCAGTGTGAAAGCGGGCTGAGGGGACTAACAGCTGCTCATGAAAAAGCTTTAGACACAAGCTGCATAAAACTAAAGCACCAAATGGAAAGGAACTCAGAGAGACTACAAAAACATGGCCACAAGGCAACAAAGTCAATACGCACAGCAATTGGTTGGGAGTATCTGAAGTGATTGGTTAGTTGGTTACTACCAGTGTTGTTACTACATAAATACTGAGTTGAATGTTTCTACCTACAAAGACAAATAAAACTGAATGTCCAGGGAGTATGCTACTGCAAATAAAGTCCCTATAGTTTGGTTAACCACTTTAAAACGGATTGAGTAAAATAAGAACTGCACAAATAGGTAAAGTAAGAGGTACACAAATTGGTAACATAAATAAAACACGGTGAAATCATTGTTTAATTACAGTGTATAATGGATAGTATTCTACACATGATTCGGACACCAAACAAAACTTAATTTCTTTAACTAAACATATAAAATAATAATATAAATGTTTGAAAACATTATTATAATGTTACATGTTATAACTAAAAACAATAGACAAACATGGTGACTTGTTAGATGTCCTTAACATTTGACAATAAAAAGTATAATTCTGTAGGCACAGGACTATAGGCACAAAATCAAAAAAGATAGTGTTTTTGTGATGAGGTTGAACATAATATCGTGTCCATTTTCTCATTACATTATTGCACCGTCACCTACATAAGCAAGAACCCCCAGTGATATTCAAAATTTAATTGACAACAGTACAATGCTGAGAAACATAGTCCAAAGAGGCTCAATTTGGTCTTCTGATATTTTATGCTATTATGGTCTTTTTTCAAAGTTTGTTTTCATACCTGACAGTTTTGACTGCTCACTAGCGCTTTTCCTTAGAGTGGCCACTGATATTGCTGTGATGTGTCCGGTCAGTTGATTTATAAAGGTTTTGACGCTGGCTTCCTACCGGTGGAGGCAGGAAGACAGCGCCATCTGCCGTCTGACTTTCTCAGGACAGTATCACAGATGTGTGAGAGTAAAAAAGGGCAATAAGAAAACATAATATCAACACACCAGTGAAACAGTACAGAAAAATCAGGGAATTACTCGTCCACCCAAAAGACAACATAGAACCAGAGCATAAATGTAATGTCATATACGAAATACCCTGCATGTCCTGCAATAAAACATACATCAGGGAAACAGGGAGGGCGTTGAGTACACGAAAAAAGTAACATAGTAGAGAATGCAAGAAGGAAAGAGCGAAGGCGTGCAAACAAGCAACAAAACACAAAGCAGAATAGGAAGAACTCAAATTTCTGACCATTGTAATAGAGAGAACCACATTATGGACTGGGATGGAGCAAACATCATTGGGACAGAGGAAAACAAACACCGTTGCTGGATTAAAGAGGCAATTGAAATACAGAAAGGTGCCCAAGGGACTATAAACTAGGACAAGGGGGCTTTTTTACTCTCACACACCTGGGATACTGTCGAAGTCAGGAAGGAAGTCATCCTGCCTCCACCAGGAGGAAGACAGCCCCAAAATCTGTATAAATCAGCTGACCGGACATGTGACAGCAACATCACGTGACCACTCTGAAGAAGACCGCTAGTGAGCAGTCAAAACTGTCAGGTATGAAAACAAACTGTTGGTCTGAAAAAAGAACCTAATAACATAAGATGAGAAACATGTATCCTAATGCAGCTTTATGTCAATAAAATGTAGTGATATTGCCAATTGCATATTTTAACAAATTATTATTATTTTTTTTCTTTATACAAATAAATAATGAAAGAATAAATTAATAAAAGTCTTTTTCAGGAATTTTTTAATTGCTCAGAGGCACTCAAAGTAACATGCAAGGAAACAATGCTAAATATATTATATTTAAAATGTGTACGTTTTTGTCTCTGTCACTCAAATAAAGCACTTTTTAATCACGAAATGTCAGAGCTTGGATCAAATGTATACCTATTATATGAGTTTATATCTGTGCAGTGAAGCAGATATGATTTAGGTGTGACTTGAGCTTGCAAAATGTTAAAATATATTAGCCAAGTGGTAGAACATTTCAACCTTGGGTTAGTACCACAAAATATCATACAACTCCATAAGGCTGAATAAAAGTGCATGACAGTCTGTAGTGTTAAGACTCAGTTTAGTCCTCACTGGAGTCCTCTGAGTTTTCTATGACATCATCCCATGATGCTTTGCTGCCCTCCCAGCTCTTGGACTGAGCGATAACAGCAGGGGGCATGAGGACAACACAGGCGGCCAGCCCAGAAACGCACTCTGTAAACTCAGTGTCTGTGTCCCATTCATCTGCCTCACTATTATACACATGCACATATTTCATTCTGTCACCCCTGTCATGAGAGCGCCCCCCCAGGATGTAAATGCGACTGTCCAGGACCGCCACACCAGGCTCTCCATGACCAGCGGGAAGCGGGCTCACCACAGACCAAGAGTTAGTGGCTGGGTTGAAGCATCCCACCTGTAAGAAATAAGTACACTTTAATAAAGTTTCACAAAAACTCCTGATTTAAGTGTTTAAGCAAAGACACTGTGATGAATACTATGGCTATTATATTACTGTAATTATTGTATAGTTGTAATGCCTTTGTATTATTATAAGATAACATTAAATTAAAGGTGCAATATGTCAAATTCGGCGGTGGCCGCCACATGCCTGCTTCATCAGTATGAAATTGGTTTGCTTGGAATTTCACATATTTTTTCAACTCAAAATTACCCACGAGATGTGTATGTTGCTTATGATACTGCATTATATATCAAAAACAACTAGGAATTACGGTCACATTTTATATAAATTGTAGAGCCCTATTATAATGAATAAATTCTAGACACCAAAGCAGGGGTGGGCAATTATTTTTTCCAGGGGGCCACATGAGAAACAGAAAATATTGTAGAGAGCCGGGCTAAAATGCTTAACTCAATTCTACATAATATTAATTGTACTTCTTTATTAAAAAAAAGCAGTAAACAGCATTGTGTTGTCAAGCTGGTAAGACTGGTAAGAGTATGTGAGGTTGCATTACAAAAAATCTATTTAAATAAAAAACACCTCTAAAATAAAAGCAATGCCGCTTTAGTCCATGCATGAGGTAAAATGATAAAATATGTTTATTTTGTAATTCCAAATCAGCCTAAATGGGCCAGTCAGAGTCAACTAAAAGGCTGTATGTGGCCCGGGACCTGTACCACACCCAGGTTTGCACCAAAGTTAACCTGTATTTAAATCTAACCTCCAGTAGATTGGGGTGTTACCTTGACAACATCTCGGCGATACCCATGTTCATCATTACTTCCCCCGATAACATAAACTCGTCCATTGACTGAGGCCATGCCATGCCAGGCCCGCTCCACTGGCCCCTGAGCGCACTCTGTCCAAGCATTCACTACAGGGTCATAGCAGTAGGTCTCTTTGAGGTAAATATTCCCTCTTCGACCACAAGTGATGTATATTCTTCCATCAACAGTAGCCCCAGCATGTGCGTAGACCTACACATAACATTAGTGTCAATTAGCAAAGAATGAAGTACCACAGAGTATTTTAAGTGTCATGCTTAAATCAATTGAAATAAACCCAATCAGTTTATATACCATTAAAACCAAGTCTAAATAATGCTACAACCCAAAACATGCTACAGGTCTCCAGAAGAGTTAATAGTCAAGGTCAGTTAAATACAATCAATCAATGAACCTGCCCAGGGACTACAGGTGGAAATCAGCACTGATGCTACAACCTGATGTACAATGCATCTCTCCTGTTAAGGTTAATGCAAAAATTGTGCGCTGTCCTTGTCTCAACTAAATAAACAAATAAATAAACAAATAAAATAAAATAAATAAGCTTTTAATTCCACAGCAAGCACCCCGCAGCAAAACTAACTCTAAATCAACACTGGAATTGGAAAAAGACCAACCATGAACTGTTTATAGTGCCATCTTGTGGATACAGGCAGTATTACATGACAGGGTTAGTCATACCTCTCGCTTTAGAGGTGATACATATTCCCATCTGTTAGTGCGTGGATCATAGCGCTCCACCGTGTCTAGTTCGTTGCTATAATCCCGGCCTCCAATGGCATAAATGTGACCACCCGTCACACACACACAGTGGTCCGCATGCTGACGCTGTAAAGGCTGGATAGTGCACCAGCGATTATGGCGAGGATCATACCTGGGCATGGAAGACAAAAAACTTTATAATTAACGAACAACTGAATCATAAACTATTAAGTCAGCTATTAGTAATAAGAAAACATTTACAAACACTTTCTAGACATCTTAATGGAGATACTTAATTTGACAGCACCCCTATCCCAACACACACACACACACACATAACATTAATATAAATAAAAAGGAAACAATCAGAAGTCAACCCATGTTGTCTCTGTGGAGATGTTTGATGCTTTGCCTGAAATGTTTCCTACAGTGGAATACAATGGAACATTTCAGGCAACACATCTTTATGGAAACCAGCTGATGCCAGGCCCTATAGTGCTTATTTAAATCGAAAATTGGAAAAACAAAATACTGAAAAAAGTGAAGAGGGAAGCAAATAACATCTCACCTCCAACAGCGAGTCTCAGCCCTAAACCTCCTGGTATTCTTGTCTCCTCCAATGAGATACACAAAATTGTTGAGCACCGCAATGCCCTGGTTGGACATTTGTGGACCAGGCGCTGCATTCAGCGTCCTCCACTCGCCCCAGCTCGGGTGATACACCTGAAACAGAGGCTCTGGGTCGATGTATGGGATGGAGCAGAACATTCCTCCGAATCCTAGGATACAATGCAGAGTGGAGCGTGGCTGTGTCAGGGGACTTTGGAGGACAGGCTGCAGGATTTCCAGTTCATGATATTTAAGAGCTTCAGAAACCAGATCCCTCAGAGGACACGGGCTGAGTCTGCTGTGCAATCTCTCCAAAATATGCTTCTCAATCAGACAGAAGCGCACGGTCTCCAGCATTTTCAGGTTGTCCTTTAAAATACAATATACACAAATATGATGAAATATGAAGTAGTCAGTGATTCTCAATGCACTCTTCTCATACAAATGTAATATTATCTTTCACCATATGAATAAATATTTTCTTTGGCTTTCCTCCCAACTTCCAACATCCTCCACAAATGTAAACCTTCTCTTTACATTAAGCAGCTTATATTCATTACGTTCATATTCCAAATGCACTTGTGGAGGGTCTGCCACTAGCTTGTTTCCACTGAGATGTAACTGATTGCCAAGAATGTTCCACAATCAGACAAGCAAGTAACACCACTATGCCAAGTTACAGATCAGATGTGTGGAGAGGTGGCTCTGCTCACAGTAATAAGAGAGTAATAATTATAACACCTGTATTTGAATAGAACAGATAAGTTCATGCAATACTGGGGAACATTTCTGACAAAGCAATGACAGTGTGAACCCCCACATCAGAAATGACATAGTGCTCATGTCATTTCTAAATTTTTTGTAACTATTCATATTCAACACATACAAGGTATCCTGGAATCGTGTCTGTGATGGCTGGATTGACAAGTGTATTCACCAATCAGAGAAACACTTGGCTCATTCAGTGTCAAAACAAACATGGATGGCTTTGTGCATTTGGAGAAAATCTTAATAATAAGAAGTAATAGAAACACGGATACTGTGGTTAGAACACCATGCAAACAAGCTGCTAAACTGGGTGATGCTGCATTTATGTGACCTCAAAAACTTAAAACTAGTTTCTGACAGTTTTAGAACACAAAGCTATTTTGTGGTAGAGAATGCAACTAAAACACCATGTACACTTTTTGCTTGCAGAAAATAAGTTCCTTTAATGTTTAGTTCCACTTTAATGTAAGTAATCAATCAATTCATTTCTTCATGCACAATAACATTTGTTTCAGTCAGCAGCAGAAGTACTCAGTTTTGTTACTCATGTAAAAGTAAAAGTATCACAAGAAAAAAGCCTATTTAAGTAAAATTATTAAAATAGCTTTTTAAAAATGTACTGTATTTCACAAGCTTCAAATGTAGTGATTTTGATAAAGATTTGTTCTGAATTTTGTTCAACAAAAACAACTGAATCAATGTATTTTTCTAGCTATTTTGTTTGTGTATTTTTGTTTACTCAAACTACAATTGTGTTAAAAATAGTAGAGTAGAAAGCAAAAATACCTTCTTTCAAATATAGTGAAATAAAACTAAACAGTATCCATTGAAGTAAAGTACAGATACTTAAAATGGACACAGCACTTAACCACTTCTACTTTGTTACATTCCCCCACTGCATGCCATTGCCAGGTGTTTTAATCCTGAAAGTGCAGACACACCTGTTGACTGACCTGGAGGTAGACCTGATCAGTCTCCACCTGCTCGGGGCTGAAGTGAAAGTGTAGTGCTGCCTCGTACACCTCATTCTCGCTGTTCACCTGGAGCTCATTACTGTTGAGGGCTCTGTACACCTCCTCCTGGGGCAGCTGTCTGTACACATCCGCCCGGGACAGGCTATGAATGTTCTTGAGGATGTAGGAGTGGACTCGGGATTTGAGTTGTTCCAGCCCGTAAATATCAGCGAGATGGTGGACCTCTAAAATGTTGGTCTCATCCAGCCATGAGTAGAGAAAGTCACAGCAGAAGCCAATGACAATCTCGAGCTGTTCAAAAGATGTCAAAGTCAATAGATAATGTAATAGTAGTAGTTATTTTTCATGTTTATTGCACATTTTATTAATAGAATTTGAGTCATCTCAATGGCAATGATATGATATGCAATAGGCAATGATAGGCAATGATATGTTTATGTTCAGGAAATTAATCTTGACAATGATTTTTAGTAGTGACAAAATATAATAAAATTTAATTTTGTGATTGATCAGTTCTGGGAGTTGGTTTTTCAGTTCTCCATTAATCAGTTCTAGTATAATATTGGCTACTCTCTTTTATAACTATTGTTTCAATACAGTAGAAAGTACCACTGGAGTGTCAACACTTTTGCTTTTACTCTCACAGCAATAAAAAAAAAAAAAAAAAAAAAAAAAACTTTACCTGTAACAACGTGGCAGCAACCAGAACTTCCTGAACACATTCCAGGTCTAACTCAATCTCTGAAGTGTAGATGTAATCAAGTATTTTCTTCATGGCTATGTATGTTACACCATGAATTGGGATCTCACTTTGTTGCGTCTCGCGAAGCCCTCCAGCAAACATCCCCCTATACACACATAAAGTTAGCTGCACACCTGAGATTCATTTTAATTTATATATATATATAACAATGATACAGATTGTTATAATTCCATTGTCTTCCTTTGTCTTCTTTTTCAGAACAGATTAAGCCAAGCTGTCACATAATACTACACTAAAAGTAACTTTGCAATGTATAGATAAATTAAAATGTCATCTCCAACAGACTATAGCGACAGTACCTGAAGTAGTCACAAGAGGCTGCCAGCAGTATGCGGTGAGCCTGTATGGGTCGCCCCTCCACCTGGAGCACCACATCAAACAGCAGCCCGGACTGTCTGAGCCCCACCAGGCCGTCTAGCAGGCTGCAGAAATGGGACGAGCTCCAGAACGTCTGTCGGCCCTTGCGACTGGAGGACCTGGGGCGTCCTCCAATTGGACTTAAGTCTCTGTCTTCAGCCATAGAAAGAAACTTGTACTCGGGCTTCATTGCGTTATCTGTCGAGTAGAAACCCAATTCTTACTATTTATGTAGGTGATATACTCAGAAAGCTACAAAACCTGAAGGTTTGTCAATTTTAAGGCTACAGCGTTATATACATGCACAGCAAGACAGCAAACGAATGTCATTTCCTCCCGGAGCTTGCCTGCATTATTTATACATTATTTTGAGAGGAAAACCCCCTTCATTGCTAAATGGGCTAACCAAGAACTCTGCTAGCTGAACACAACAAGCCACAATGCAGGGAATTCAAGAAAAACAAAATCACCTTCTGTTAATTTCCACCATTTTCATTTAGATGTCCATGTGACGACGGTCCTTACATGAAATCATTTGTGAGGCCTCTAGATTTTTTGACAGCTCAAAACAAGTCTGTTTACTTTTTGGAGTCAAGCGATCACAGATCAAAAGCTAATTGGTTAATGCTGTACACAGGGACCCGCCCTCTTCCGGATCAACATCCAATCGCAAGTTTTCCTTTTCATAGCTACTTCTTTTACTGAACAAGTGGAACATTTAGAAGCATCGCAATACCTAGGCTTATATATCGCTTATTTTAACTATAGTTATCGTTTACAGTTTTATATATTTAATAATTATACATAGATTTAGTACTTACTAAGAATGTGTCTTTTGCACCTGTAAGAAAATTTTTGGCCACTAGAGAGCTGTGTTGCTCACTTTCGGGAATGCAGCAGGCGCCTACAACATGTTCAATACTAATTAGTTAGTTCAGTTCACTGATAATTGTGTAAACAATGAATTCTTGGGTTTCCATGTTCATTCTGTCTCAGTTGTGTTATTACTAGAGTGTATAATACCTGGGAAATTTGCTCCTCATCGCTTTACATAGGCCTTGGCACAATGTCCTTTTTAATTTAAATTTCCATAATGGTTAGAGTTCCCATCCATCTTCACAGAGATTAAATTGCATATATAGTTTCCCGACATATAACTTGAAAAGCCCTGCTACATAGTTCTTCCCTTGATTTATTTTCCTGTCACATGTACATTACTGCAAGAAGGCAGTATATTTTGTCTTGTGTATTAAAATGCCCTTTCCAAATAGTAAATTATAGAATTCCCCACATTTTTATGCACCACCTAGCTAAAGAAATACCCTGCAGCCTGTACATGGGACATCACCATCACCAGCAGAGCAATCACTCTCTCACACAATTGCTCTGCAATAATGTGGCTTGGCCGCAGCTGCGTCTAAGTTAAATGACTGGATATCGCTGAATAGCCTAGTTATTAGCGCAATGTGGACTGAATAGCTTTTCCTAATGGTAACCATGGCATATGGCATATGGCTTACAACAAAATCACTCACATTAATCTTAAGAATGACCGTTTATTGGACTGTAAGCAAACCTATCCAATGCTTATGTTTCAGATAAGCTCATACGCAAGCAGTCTTTGTGCTAAAGGGATGTATAAGGTTTATTTTATCACTGTACTGCATAGCATAAAATAGAAGCCTTGCATTTACTAGTAACGCTGTGCATTGTCACTCATTTTGCATGCACTTCGCTTGCTCTGCACATCAACAAATAACATGGACATGATATCAGAGTCTGACTCTGTAATATAATGTAAATGTTTAACTGCAATCATTTCTGTTGAGAATCAGACAAGGGCACAATAGGCTAAGAGCCACTTAGTAATTTTACTTAGTGGCTAGGAAAGACTGGCCCTGTTTATGTCAGGCTTCACAGAATAAAAAGCCTGATTTTACCATTACTAAGTGCACAGTGCATTAGGCTGTCTCCTCTCGTCAGCTGTACAAGCCAACTGCAGGTGAAAGTGCAGCACTAGCTGAATTAACTGTCAGTCTTGGCTCATATACATAATATGTGCAGTGGTTATACTGTAATTGGATATATTTTGAAGAGTCTGTAACCTGTAACTTGAAATAAAGTGGTGTGCCCATGGCATCTTTCAAATGAAAATCATTTATAATGTAACATCCAAAAGGAACAGACAACAGACACTATTCAACACACAACAGACTCCAAAAAGAGATTTTTTTAAAAAGTATGCTACAGGCAAATGCCAAAACAAGACGTAAGTGTCCTCTGTTTTTAATCTTCAGGACACTCGTTTGTCCTACAAAACAGTATGAAACATAATGATGATGTAACTGTAGATTGCTTTTTTTCTTTTAGGCATACTAAGGTTGGTCAGGAGGCGTGGTCAATCTGAGTGGCTTGCAGGTCTGTAAGGCTGACCACACCTCAGGGCATAATGGCCAATGTGTGATATGTCACCAAGAAGGGGGGATTTTGACACTTCTATGGATGCAATAGCTGCAAAAACATGTCGAGGAACAGCATCAACATTGTTTATTACAACAGAAGACAACATGAACAAAAATAAGAATCTGCACTAGCTCAATATAATTAAGAGCGAAAACTTAATCAAATGTCCTTGCCCTTCTTTTTCTTTTTATATTGTTGTATACCACAATAGACCTGAACGATCATTTCACTGTGAGCGACTATACTCAGATTTGGCAGCTTCTATATTGACATAGCTGCTAGGTGACTGCAAACCAAGCAATAATTTCTCACTTGCACCAAACCCATTCACACTTTCATCCAAAATTACAGTCTGATCAAGGCTGTAAAGAAGGCAGGTGGCAGGACTGCCATCACTCCCCACGAAGATAAACACTTGAGGCTCAGGAAAAACTGCCATAGCGCATGGACGATTTCTTCAGATTGTTTTGTTTTGCTTACAAATAATTGATCAACGTTATCTTTATAGCCAACTTGCAGTGAGCAAGGAGATTATATTAAATTGTGTGTAATCAGTAATATACTTACAGCAGGATCTGTTAGGGTAAACTTTAGGGGGAAAAGCCAAAGACACCCATGCGTAGCACAATAGGGAGTTAGATAAAACAAACCAACTTAACCAAAACATTGGCCTCTTCTGAGTATATTCTGTTCCTCCCCAAGAATTGAAGATTTCTTGCTGGTAGAGTTTCACAAAAATAATCATAAAATCCAGCCATTCTACTATGTCCATGTGCTAAACAACTCAAAAACAGAATGAAGCCTAATAACTTGATCTGGTTAAAAATATCTGCTATGGGGCATAGATAAAATATTCTAATCTGTACTTGTATTAAAGGTGCATTGTGTAACTTTTCTTGTTGAGGGTCTGTCAAATGCTTTTCTTTGTGGAGATGTTATTTCTTTGTCTAGAATCTTACATAGTATGGCATTAAATCTATTTATCTTCATGGAGAGCAAACCAGACTTAATTACAGGTCAGATCTGTGGAAAGCCAACCCTGTTCACAGTCAGAATGCCTGTTTTTATGTCTGTATATGTATTGTATACTGAAACATTCCAGGCAGAGCAATGACATATCCATAGAAACAAGCAGGTGACTGACCATCCGCCAGAAAAGTTACACAGTGCTCCTTTAAAGAAGGGCTCTTATCTTGTTCTGTTTTTTAAATAAATTATTCTTCCTTTGTTGTGCAGATGTGTTGCTCCTATCACCACCACATTTACATTATTTTGGAGAATGGCAAATGTTTTACTTTACACACCACACTTTTTGAAATATATACCTACTAAGTTAAATTGGATTTGTGGAAGAAGATGAACTTGAGATAAGAATCAGTTGGGAGCCTCATAACTTGTTCCATGCTTCACACATTGCCACACTTTTCCCACTGGAAGGAATTGTACAAGACAGCAGCTAGAGACTGTCAGCCGCCTGTTGAACTGTGTTTGACAGCTTCTCTCTGAGGACGACTTATTCCATTACTAATGGAACAGCACCCTCTACGGTGCATAACAAAATGATTAATTTATACTTAAAACCATATTCACTTCGGCATCCATTTTTTCAGTAGCTTTCTCAAATCACAACCCATGTAGAGTATCCTTGGAAACTGCCATCACTCCTCTGTAGATCTTGCAATGAGGCCAAGCATGAAGAGACCAACACTGGATCAAATTTTAATTGGGAAATAGTTAAAGTCTGGCCAATGACTGCGTAGGTGGGTGCTATAAAATACTCAGCATGTCAGTGGACCTGGATTAAATAGGATTTTTAAAGTCAATATTAACCACCTCTGGTGTGTTTTGGCTGCTCCTCGAATACAGTTGACACTCCTTTTTTTACAGGTGCTATTTTGGGGTGTGACATCTTCCACTTTATTGAATGTGACATTAGAATATGTTGAGCATCATGAGCTGACATGAGCACAGGGTGTGAAGCAGAGAGAAACTGCTGTTACACTGGCAGAGACATGACCGGAGACTACCTCACAGGGCAGGTGCAGGGGCACGATGGGAATTCATATCAATTAAACAGTGAAGGTCAGCAGGTCTAATGTACAATAGATGGATTCTGCCTTATGGTCGACTAATGCAATTGAGTTTTAATAAAGCTCTATCTCTGCTCCTTCACTGTCCAATTTTCTGTCTCCCAGTCTTTGCTATAATCCATTTCCTTTTGGAGGCTTAATAGCAGTTTTCTTGGGCTAAAAATATACGCTTGCACCATTAGTCTATATCCATAAAAAACATTCTTCGCAGACATAATTGAAAAGTGAAATGTCAAAACAATGATAAATAACTTCAGGTTTTTGCATTTTCTTTAAGAATCATGAATCAAGTGATAACCAGTTGATTCACCATACATCATACCGGTGTGTTGCATAATGGCAAAATTAGCACTTGGAAGTTGCAAGTTTAATTGATTATTTGTCATCTACATTGACATTACCTCCAGTATTAGACCAAGGCTTATCCATAGCCACTAATTGGAATCAGTAGATGAATGAATGTTGATATTACTTGTTTTTGACAAATTCATAGTTTTAATTATGTCCAAGTATATACTGTATAGCCTTTGTGACATCTATATGTGTGTGTGTGTGTGTGTGTGTGTGTGTGTGTGTGTGTGTGTGTGTGTGTGGGTGTGGGTGTGGGTGGGTGTGTGTGGACATGTCACTAAAGCATTGCATACTGATGTAAGTAAGTAAAGAGACACTTGCTTAGGTACCTAAGCGAGTTACTACACGGGGGCACACATCATAGTGACTGAAGACTTAAAAACCATAATAGTTCTTTAAAGATGACATTTATCTATTCTGCAATATGCATTACTCCACAGATAGTGCTCTGTTAGGGAATAAATGTGCATGCAAAAGTCCTATTTTATCAGGGGGGCAGAAGGGCGCACTCCGTCACATGGGATTTGACTGATGCAAGCTTCTTCCAGCAGCATGGCATTTGTTCAGAACTGGGGTCAACTAAGAAGCCTCTGGGAATCTATGGGATGCGATTACAATGATAGTGTCACGACTCACTTTAACATGAGGCCAGGTCACAGTTTCCACTGAACATAATAAGGTTACAAAGGAGAAATTATATGCTTTATATGTGCTTATGTGTATGGGTGTATGTTGCTTGTTTTTTGTTTTGAGTAGTATTTGAACAATGTAACCCTATGTAATATCTGTTTAATTTATTTGTGGTGAATTTATATACAATCCGTATTCTTAGTATTTCCACCAACCTGCTAAGGGAAGGTGTAAATTAGTATTCATGCTAGAACCTGGCATCAGCATCTCTCCTATGTCTTTTGTTTTGCTTAATGGCCCTGTCTTGCACTGCCCCTGTGTAAATAAAAACATACCATACCATATACAACTATGTGAAGTAATATTAAATCATTTTTAATTTATGCAATATGTAAATGATAGATTACACATAAGTTATTTTGTAATGTTGCAAAGTACCTGTCCGCATGTGAACTGATCAATGTGTGCAGTGTTCCAGGAAATTAATGTTGAGGTATTTTAAAGGCTCATGCTATTTTCACCATGCATGAATGTAAACCAGGTCTCTGTTTTAGATTTGCTACACAGTGGCATTACTGTCTTGGGAGCCCCCAAGCAAAAATCACAAGAGACCCTCCTACTACTCCTTCTTTTGACGTGATAAGACACCGGTACAGGTTGCGACTGGTGGAATCTGTATCTTCCCTCCCCTTTCTGTCTATATCCCCCTCACAAGACCCATAACAATCATCATAAATAGGTGTAGGGGTAGGTAGAAGATGGTTTTGCTGCCATTCGGCAGGGGAATAAAAAGGGAATGATTGTTGTTTGATGAGACCTGTTTGGTTGAGTGTCAGTGATTGTGACGGGAAGGTGATAAAAAGGTATTAAGTTTTTTTTTTTTTTTATAAATCAAATACCTATTCTAGTTGTACCAAACAAAACATAACCTCAATAATATAACATACAGGAAACAAAATTTCACACAGACACATTGACAGTCGTAAATATGCTAGACAAATTGTCCAAATTGTCCCATTTTTCTGTCACTATTTAATTTTTCCCATTTACCCTTCCACCATCTTTTTGCATACAGCAATCCTCATCATTTCTCCGTCAGTCTTTGTTTCAAGTACATGTTCATTTCTGGCCAGCAGCTTTTTAGCCCTTTATTATATAGCTCTATTTGAATCATTAAAACAAAGGTAAAAGTTCTACATCACAACACATGTAAAAGTGTGTTCTTTAGGCAATCAGAAAATCAATTCACTTATCACCTGATATAGATTCAGCCCACCTCCACTTCCTACTGTGTCCTCACTGCCCCTGACAGCTTGTCATTTGTTCGTCACAATTGTTGCCTTTGGATGAGTGTGTGTCAAAACACCTGGAAGAAGGATCAGGAGAGTGACAGTGTAAGTACAAGTCATTCCATGTCAGACCTATTGAAGGGTTGATGATGACATAATTACATATAGCCTTTTCAACAACTGCACTGCCGGTAGATCAGAAATGACTGGTCTTTGGAGGCCTGGTGCTGCCTTGGAGTATAATGAACTGCACAGTGCAGCTCTGAGCAGTAGTGTGTGGGGACAGTGTGAAGAGGCAGTTAACAATCTGTTGCACAAGCAGAAGAGGTGCAAAGAAAAATGGGTCTAAAATAGTCCCTAGTGTGAGATTGGAAGAGGAAGGCATTTTAATGAGGCGACTATAGAGTCTTATGTGAGATTTCAGGATGCAATAATGATACTGTGTTGTTTTGTGCACATGCAACGTGATTTGACTCTCAAATCTTGTTGTTGGCAAGTTTTTTATTGTCAATATATGCGTAATAATAATAATATAGTAATTTCTTTATTGGAATTAGGATCATATCCAATCCTTCTGAATGCAGTCTTCTTGGATACCAATTTAGCATTTCTTTTCATTTTTTTTTTACATTTACTCCAGATGCATGCCCTTAAAACCAATCATAGGGTGAATGTGGTAGGTAAAGTGGTAGTGAAAAAAATGATTAACTTCAGTATTTATCCTTTTTACATTTAAATATTTTATGTTCATTTGGGCTCTATAATATGTTTTTGATGAAGTTGTATCCCTTGCATTTTGTATGTATCGTATGTAAATGTTTATTAGAATGTTTGATATTTATGTCTGTAATTTGTCACACAAATAATTGTAGTATATATTCAAGAAACTATTGAGTTTAAAATGTTCATAAAATGTATCATGCAACCTAAGGAAGGGAGTGTGCAGAAAATAGCATACAGCCGACACTCTATTGATAAGACAGATGTAATTTTTCTTGACAATTCACAGCCATTACATATAAAATGAAAGTGAAACTTTGAACCAGCTGGGTCTCCCCTCTTTATATAAAAAACAGTTCCGTTTGTGTCCTGTCTGATTTGTATTGTATCTCTTAACATGATTTGACTCAGATGTAGGTCAAATCAATATTGTCTGATGATCTGAAGGATAGCCATATACTGAAATGGTAATTGCACATTCCAATAAGTTTCAAATAGGCTACATTAAGCAATACTTGCATCAGTTTGGCTATCTTTTACCAATAAGTTATTTGAAAACAGATATAGGTGAAATCAAAAATGCTTGATGAGCCAAAGAAGAGCCATCTCATTTTTTTATGTATAGCCTATTTGTAAGACCTAATATTAGGTTATAAGATGAATGAGATGAATAGGTTTCTTAGGATAACCAAACAGACACAAGTATTGCTTAATGTAGCCTAATACTTACATTTCAAAAGATGGAAATCTATACAAATCAGACAGTACAAACACAACCAGAACTGCTTTTTGATATAAAGGTGGCAGATCGAGCATCGTCCAAAGTTTCACTTTCTTCTATAGTTATTCATTTCATACACACGCATAAACGCAATTTCATTGCATAGGAATATAAATAAAATGGGGGACTTGAAGACTTGACTTCATAACATTCTAAAAAAATTATTGAAGAAAAGGGCAGCAAAGGATTTTAAAGCTGAAGTGCATTTGCATGTCTATTTGGTTTTAACGTAGCCTAATCTTCCACAGTATGGCAGAAAACGTATTTCCTTCCAGAATTTTCTGAAGTATGGTTTTAACTTTCTTGTGATTTGCCACCTCCAGAAAAAATAAGACCCCAGTGATTTGGTGACAGGTGTCGGCGCTGGCAAAGTTCCATGCATTTGTCAACCAAGGGCACTAGAAAAGCGTCACTTTTTGACGTTCTCGGAGTAAAAATGTGTTGCAACAGTATACTAAGATAAAATATAGACTATTCATTTTTAGCTTGTTATCAAGGCAAAAAGTGGTGGTCCATTATAGTCTATCCAATCACAAAGGCACGATTGCCGTCAAAAGGACTTTTGAGACCATTTCATTGAAGCTTACAGAGCAACTGAATCTTATTGCATACAGGCCTACCTACACATAGACCTACCTAGGTCTACTGTAGCCTGTACACAATATAAGATCATTTCGAATATAAGATCACTATGCCACATTTGGTAAAATAGACCCCTCAAGTCGCGCGCCATTCAGAGCACGTATAAATGCACTTGTCTGATGCATTGTCTTTTCTTCTTCAGGTGCGGTGCTAAAACTGAAATAGTTCCTCCGTCAGTGGTCGCATTTATCAGTACGCGTGCGTGTGTACATTTGAGTGAATGTGTTGGCGCGTGTTCAGTGCGCGTCCACGTCACAGCGAGAAATTTCATTATGTAACATGTTCTACAGTCCCATCCCCACCAGAGTGTGTGATACATAAGGTCGCTTTAAGAGCTATCTCCACTCCTTGCTGTGTTCCTGCATGCGCGCTCATCAGACGCCTCTTTCTACCTTCTCTCCTCACCTGATGCGGAGATCCGTGCGAAGAAAGTGGGAGAGAGGAGACCTCACGCCACACTCCGGTAAGAAACGGAGCTTGTGCTAAAAGTGAAAGTCCGCACTATCTTGTGTGTCTTTACTCTTTTACAATCTTTTAACAACCTTATCCATCAAGCAAATGTCTCGCTCGTCTGTGCGCCTTGTTTTGGGCTACTGACACATTGTTCATTTGGCTGCCCGTCAGGCTGTTTTTATAGAGGTCCATTAAGCGGCGTTTTGAGGGTTTTAACAGAGAAATAAATTATGCTTTTACTTCTGGACAGACGCTGCAGCCTATGGGATTTACCCCAAGTTATGTGCACCTGTCCCAGCGTGGAATAGCTCGACACAGATATTAGAGGAAGAAAACTACGGACGTTTACCAGGTAGGCAAAATAACTTTTTTATTCAGCATGGGTACGCTTAAAATTCTCCCCGAACATTTTCCTTTAGTAATGCTGTTTTGTTTGTAGGGTATCACTTATCCTTATCACGTATCATGATATATTATTGAAATGAAAATGGATCTATTTTGACGTGTGTTTTTTGTCACTACGTGTCTCCTTATTAGCATGCCTATAGCTGTGCATCATGTTAATAAGGCAGTGTAAAGAAGAAAAGAGGCAGAAAATAAGGCATTCATTGTTATCTTAGTGTTGGCTATTGTGCTCGGTTCTAAATGAAAATGAAAAACAATTCACAAATGCAGCTTATTCCATTTGCAAAAACAGCATACATGATGTGGGAGACAAAACACGAGCTAAAACATGTGATTAATCAGTGTTGCTGATTATTCTCACTGCGTCCACTAGAGCATGAGATACACAGCTTTAGTGTATGTTTATACTTACATGTTATTCTTTCACAGCATAGGTAAGTGTTGTTGAGAATGTAAGAGAGAGAGTCTTCCTTGATGATCCAACCAGAATAAATTGCTGCTGTCAAAAGGGGAGCAAACATTTGTGGGAGACGGTTGTGTAAAGGAGCAGACATTATGACAGTTATTGTGATGGAAACGTAGATCAGCTTGCCATTACAGCGAATGCAGAGAAGTGGAGGTGTATGCTGCCGTCTTGAGGTGCAACAGAGCAGATAGTACATGGACATTTAGGACAAGAAGCACCCCCCAAACTGATTTATGTGTACGGCTGTAATTATTGTGTTAAAACCTCCCTTTGTGTCAAAGTGAGTGCTGCTAACAAAAGTGAAATTGGACCAATGAGACCAGCTCTGCTCCACAGATCCTGAGATTAATTTGGAACAGAGGAGGGGAATGTAAAAACTTGTCCCCAGAAAATAAAGAAAGATAATCTATTTCTGAGTCATGTGTTGCTTTCATGGCTAATCATGAAATTAGTTTCTCCAAATAATAACCACCCACATTTCAAGCTCTGTAACCATGTTATCTGCTAATGACAGGTTCACTACAGTTTAGATGACACGTTTTAATCAATTCAGTTAAAGTTGTACTATAACTCTTCTGGTGGAGTGCCCGCCACCTGTTTGTCTTCATGGAGATGTTATGACTTTGCCAGGAATGTTCTACATCATATCATTTAACATATCTATATCTATGGATACAAGCAGATGGCTCATTTATAGGTCAGATCTGTGGGAAAATAACCCCGGTTTCAGATAGAATGCATGTTTTCAAGGCATTAAAACACCTCTAATTGAATATATTCTAGACAGAGATTAAATACTGTACTGTAGAACATTCAAGACAAAGCAAAAATATCATGTTACGTAGTGCACCTCTAATTAGGAGTTCACTTTGACTTGAATTTAACTTGTTTGTGAAACGTATATTCTCATACAGTAAAGAGACTGTTTTAATCATTTTTGTTTTTGTCCAGGCACTGAAGTAATGACAACTGAAGATTAAGGACAAGCTTCAACGGCCCTCCAAAAACAAATTCATGAGGCAATTACAAGAAGTGTGACACGACAAATCGGCTTAATTAAGGTCTGCCTGTTGAAGTGCAAACATGGATCTCCAGTACAACTCATTCTATAACCATGCTTTGTGGAGAGACCTGGCCCTCGCCACTGAAGACTGCTCAATGTCTGTCAGCGGCACCACCTTCCTCATCATTGCCTACAGCGTGGTCCTGGCTGTGGGACTCATCGGAAACTCCTGCCTTGTTTTTGTCATCACGAGGCACAAGGAGATGCGTAATGTCACTAACATACTAATTGCCAATCTCTCCTGCTCCGATATTCTCATGTGTATTGTTTGCCTTCCTGTTACCATAATATACACGCTGATGGACCATTGGATTTTAGGTAGCGCTATGTGTAAGCTCACACCATTTGTTCAGTGTATTTCAGTCTCTGTCTCCATCTTCTCCCTTGTTCTGATTGCACTGGAGCGCTACCAGCTAATAGTCCACCCCACTGGTTGGAAGCCCACAGTTGCCCAGTCTTACTTTGCTGTGGGGGGCACTTGGGTGGTGGCATGTTTGATTTCCGTGCCTTTTTTGACCTTCAACGTTTTGGAGTTACCCTTTCAGAACCTAAGCATCCCCCTTCCACTGTCTGACCAGCTTGTCTGCATGGAAAAGTGGCCATCGTTAGCAATGAGGCGAGCCTACACCACCTCCTTGATTGTCTTCCAGTATCTCCTGCCGATCCTTCTCATAATGATCTGCTATTTGCACATCTACTTACGCCTCAGGAGAAGGAAGGAGATAGTGGAGCGGAGTGGGAACAATACGCAGAAGAAAAACAAAGGCGCTACAAGGATTAACATCATGCTAACGGCTATCGTGGTGGCGTTCGCTCTCTCCTGGTTGCCTCTCAATATCTTCAACACTGTTTTTGACTGGAACCACGAGGCTCTGCCCACCTGCAGTCATGATGTCATCTTCTCCTTCTGCCATCTCGCAGCCATGGCATCGACCTGCGTCAATCCCATAATATACGGTTTCCTCAACAGCAACTTCCAAAAGCAGCTCAAGTCCACCATACTGAGATGTCGCTGCTGGGCGGTCACTGAGAGATACGAGACTGTGCCACTTTCGACGGTCAGCACGGAGGTCACCAAGGGGTCAATGTTGAGCAATGGATCCATCAGTGCCAACACCTAAAAACATTTTCAGTTAAAGTCAAAAGAAGTTTGTTTTTGGAGCCTGTTTTGCTTTTCACGGGCACTATTCTTCTTTTAAAGCTTTTCTTGCTTGACTGTGTGCAAAAGCAGGAGTGTGACATTTACAAAGTTTTAAAGCTCACAGTTTGCCGTCCGATGGGAGCAGGCTAGAGACACTTAACTGCTGGCTTCTATTTCAGATGAAGCAGAACATGACAAAATGATGGTCAAAGCGGTGCACTGGGGTCAGCTAAGAAGTATTCTGCTGAAGAGTACTCTCTCTTAAAGAAAACCGCTTGTAATGTATCTATATTAACACTACTGACGATGTAGGAGTCTTATGGAGCAGCTGTGTCTTGCTTAAATTCTCCAAAGTGTCTATATTGATGAAAATGTAAATTGATAGTGAACCATGACATGTTAATGATTATTGACAGTTTTGTTGCACAACTGTAGGCAAGTACATTAGAGCCGCAAATGGGGCCCCAGGCGTTCATCCAGGCGATTTATTTGCTTCATTATACGCTGTTCTTATTATCAAAAACTCCCACGAACAATAATGTTTTCATAATGAACCTCGTCAAGCCAATGCAGTGTTTTCATGCAGTCTATTTTCAACCATTATATATAGTAGTGTGCCATGTGCCTGTAGATTTTCTCATAAAGATGTGACCACCATAAATTTAAAAGTGCCATAAAAGTAGTTTCAGTAGAGGACCTCTTTCACTGTATATAACCTTATGGACTTCCGTACATTACATTTGATTTAGGAGAAGTGTACGACACAGTTGTAAATCTGTGGCAATAAAAAGCAATGTGTAGCATAGAAGATATGAGGAATTAGAATTACTGTTGTCACTTTTATTTGTGTGATTACATTTTTATGATACATTTGTGAAATAAGTCTTGAATCTACTTTGTTGACAGTTGTAATGTAATAAATTAGAATGTAATGTTTGATATATTATGGTTTGAGATTCCCTGGTTTATATCATGTCCCAAGTTGGGTTGTCAGAAACTAGATAAATTAATACCCAGATACTAATCAATCAAATAGGCATACTAACTCTGAAAAATAAATCATAAATAAATAGAGCAAAACTGAACATTTCCTGAATAGTTTGTCAGATAGGGCATCTGGGTAGAAATGGTTTCAAGTAATCTGGACAATGTTTTTTTAAGTAATTTTGAAACCTCTACCATGGACCACTAGTGGACGAATTAGGAATTACACCAACAAGGGTACCAGTCTTAAAAAATTGTCAAGACACCCAAAGTAACAGAAGTAGAATCAGTACAATTCAAACTTAATCAGTGCATTGACAACAGTAAATGCATCAAATGTTTTGTTTTGACTTCGAATTGGACTATTGATTACTTTTTCACAACTTCCACTACATATGGATGTGTTTGTGGTGGTTTGTATGACATAATGATCGCAGTGGTGTCAAATGAATGCTCCTCTTTCCATCGGAGCCCATATTGATTTAGTGGCTTTAGGTCAGCTTGTAGCGTTCCATCTTCATCACTGACAGAGGCTAAACTAAGAGGCTTATTTGTGATAAAATGCCACTCTGACACCACAGTCTTCATCATTAAGACAAGTGTCACATCCATTTCCTCCACAGGTTAAAGCACGTCCAAACATGAGCCAATCAACACATTTGTGGACATGTGGAGATTAAAGCCCTGTTTTAACCCTGCCATTATTGCAGAGGTCAGGCCTAGTGCAGTGCATCTGTTACTGTGCATTATTCAGGGCGTAGAAGATCAGCGCTCGTTTTAGACATGTTTAATAAATCAGTGCTTTTGTTTGGGGCTGTAAACAGAGGGACGTGCCATAGTAAATATTAAGGGGAGAACTTCCTGTCAAACAAAATGTGCAGGAGTATGATTGCAATATATGATGGAAAGTACACTAAAACTATGTACTCTTAATCATGTTTTATGCAAGGAAAAATAATTGCAAAAATACTAGTAATAGTAATTGATGGCTGGTATAATTTTACTCAGCCAATATTTGAGTAGTTTTATCTATAGTACAATAATTAATCTACTTGCCTTGCTTGTTTTGCACTGTTGTTCTGTACATACTGTATATATATATATGTATATATATATATATATATATATATATATATATATATATATATATATATACATACACATTTTTTTTATATATTTATTTTTATTTAACAACTTATATTTAAAGGCGCACTATGTAACCTTTTGGTTAGGGGTCCGTTATCTGCTTGTTTCCATTGATATGTCATTATAGGTGGATTTCCTGTTCAAAAAACCTAGAAAAACAGGCATTCTGACTGTGAGTAGGGTCGCCTGTCCACAGATTTGACCTGTAACTTGGATCTGGTTTGGTTTCTGTGAAGATCCAACGGTTTAATGCCATACTGTCAAACATTCCAGACAAAGCAAAGCATCAGCATCTCTATGAAGAAAAGCATTTGATGGACCCTCCACTAGAAAAGTTACACAATGCCCTTTTAATACATGCCATTGTTTTATCATAGTTTATATTTTACTATTATTTTCATTGTTGTATGTTGCATCATACTACAGAAGCTCCTGATTCAGACTTATGTTTACAAAAATTGCATATGTCACATTTATAATTAAAAACAAGATTGAAATAAAAGCTTAAACCAAACTGTTAACAGTATTTTGGACTCTCCAAGGGCAGAGGCAGCCCCAGGGGAGCTCTCAGGGCATCTCTTGTCACACTAATTGACTTGTTGCTCCCTTTGCTCAGGCCTAAAATGAGCTCTCGTAAGCGGCACTAACCTTTTCTTCTCTAAGTCCCTTTAAACCCACTCTAAATCAGGAAGCTATGCTCACTACGGAGAAGGAGAGAAGCCGGAGGTACAGCACTTGACACAGTATTGAGAAGCTGCTACAGTATTGCGAAGTAGAGACACTTACCAAGTCCAGTCTCCCTCCTGGTGTCCCTGGAGTCAGTCCAGAAAGATTAGCATCTCTCATCGGCTTTGTGAATTTTAATTTAGACAGATTTTCATATCCTATCTCTCTCCTCCAATCGCAGGAACAACATGAACGAAGAAATAGTTGGCCAGAAATTTCCCCAAGCTGTTGTTTTGAAATTAAATTCTCAGACACATTTTTTTGCCTGGAAGCTCAAAGCGCAGAATATAATTTAGCATCCTCTGTCCGCTTCTCTCATTAACATTTCATTTCAAAGACAATTTTCCCCAAGTTTCCCCTTAAATTTCTGTGAGCCAAGAATAATTTGAGAGTGACAGAACCAAATGTTTTAAGCATGTGTTGCAGTGAGAATTTATATAGAAATAACTCTAGAACTGAAATCTATTAATATCTTTGGAAGCTATAGTGCTTTGGTATATGCTCAAATATTTCAGTATGTTCACTGCCTCATGCATGCACAGTAAACCATGCCTGCTTCTGACTGAAACAGTAGCCAGTTGACCTTTGAACCTTGAGAGACACTAATCTTTATGTTTGAGAAGACAGAAAAGGTCACAGAGAGACGTGTTTCTGCTGCAGAAGTCCAGATCAGTGCTGTGGTCTATCATAACATGTCCTGATGCACCTCTCAGGTCAAATCCACGGACTGCCCTCTCCATCACTGCCTTATTTCCCTGTGACACAAGCTCTTAGATTCTGTATAGCACATTTAAAAACAACCTCAAATGGTTCTGAATATACTGTATAAAAATATAAACCATTACATACAGAATAAAAATACAGAATAAAAAATATGGTGTAAAGATAAACTTTGTCTCAAAACTTAATTATGCAAATATAATTAGAAAGTGCTGCTTAATCTGTGTGGAACAGCAGTGCAAACAGGTGTCTTTAGGAGTTTTAGTGCAGCCCTGATGTGTGTGTGAAGGCTGTTCTAGAGTTTGGGTGCAACCTTTGTCTTTCTGTAGCACAATATGCTGAGAATTTTCACCCATAAAGGTTGGTAGTTTCATCTCTGTTGCCTGCATTGTGCCCTTTTACTGGACCCTTTACTTCAACGTTGCCTGTTTGAAAGGCTTTATAACTTAAAGGTGCACTATGTAAATTCTGGTGGAGAGTACAAGACCTGCGTCTCTTTAAGATAAAGTTGTCGTTGCTTTGCTTGGGAAATTCCAAAGTATGGCATTAAACATATATCCCCAAGGAGACAAGCAGGTGACACCATCAGGCCAAGATACAATTCAAACCAGGGGCCAAGCAAGTGGTATACGCTCTTTCAGAGAAGTTACCTAGTGCATCTTTAAAATGTTTTGAGACTTTGTAATCTATTCAAAATATAATATAAGCATTGCATCATGTATTAAAATGGCAAAATATACAAAAATTAAAGCTGTATTTAATTTTACCATCAGCAACATCTGAGAATACTTCCCACCCCACTTGTTTTTGGATGTCACACCACAGCAGTGAGGTGAATACTGAAAGTAAGGCAAGTCTAGTCAGCTTTCCTGAACAGACTGAAGCACATATGTGGTAGAAAAGCTGTAGATTGCTTGGATAATTTAGGTTGTAGCCTCTGAGTCTGACCCTCTATTTTCTTTGATTAGAAAACACAGGCTGCTTTAGTTGCCTGGTTACAGCTATACCTCGGGGTTTCTACTGGGGTCCTTCAGGCTAAAAACACAATACATGGTGAACAGCCTGGGTCCACTTCAGAGAGCACAGACGAAGAGCACTGATATGTCTTTGAAACACCACATTATCTATTCTATTGACACCTCTTGATAGTTTTCAAAATATGAAACTGCTATGTATTTTACTGCAACTAGAAGGTGCATACGAGTATATGAGCATGAAAAAGAAATATATTTAGAAGACATTTAAGTAAATAGGAAATGAAATGGACTGAGACAGCATTCAGCCTAATAGACCAAGTGCATCTCTCAACACACAAAATGGTACACTAAAAATCAGTATGAGCGTAGAGCCTAGCTAAACCAATTTACAATGTGGTCTCATCAAAAATACTTGTTTTAGGCTACCATTCTTCCTGTACTGTTGGCGGCATGTTTCAGAGTCTGTGTATAGTCTACATGACAATTGGCATTATTAAATTACTTGTTCATTACAGCAATAATCGATTAATCATGATTAATCTAATTAGCTGCTGCAGCCTTAATGACCACTTTTAGCCAGATGATCATTACGTGAGGTGAATTTTTTTCTTACCTTTTTTTTTTTTTTTTTTTACCAAAAGACAAGTGTGGTGATATGGGGTTCATTTGATTCAGAATTTCCCTGCTCATTAGACGTGCACTGCGCAACTTTTCTAGTGGAGGTTCTATGCCTACTTGTCTCCAAGGAGATGTTATGGCTTTCCCTGGAATGTTCCATGATATGAGATTAAACATATCCATCTAGCATTCATTCGTTAAGGCTGTAACCTGCTTGTCTCCCGTGTGATGGTAGGTTTAATGTGTACTGTGGAACATTCTAAACAAAGCAATAACACCATGGCGACAAGCAGATGGTGGACTTTCTACCTATGTAAAAACTTAAGAAATACTGGTAACAAATCTTATTCCAATTATAGAAAACTGTAGCAATCTTCATCTTAATTTTTTTGGAGTCCTGGCTCTCCTGTTGAGAATTACTTACGAAAACTTAATTATTTTATTTTAAAAGTTCCATTTCTGACAAATATTTTTCCTCAAGCCAGATGTTTTTACCAGTAAGATTTAAAAGACCTAATAGACATACAGGGCCTGCAGTGTGATATAGCTAGCACCTCAAAACTGTTTTCCTGTCTTTTAATGTTATGAAGCCAATACATCACATTAACAATAAAATGACATGACATTTTCTTGGATCCACAATGTATGTTTTTGAAATCGTCTCCTTTTGTTATTGCAGCCCCAGTCCGCTGTCTAGATAAAACTCCCCAAACTGATTGCCAAATTGAAGTCTTCAGACAAAACATGCTAAAGGCAGACACTAAAAAGGTCCATGCTTTGAGAAATGTGCAACATACAGTATATATCATGCATGAATGGATTACCTTTTTAACACACTTGCAATGGTAATTAGTGTAATGAGGTATATTTATGATAAAAAATGTGAAATTTCATGGTTGACTCTTTGGTACAGAACAGAACAGGACACTACAAGCAAATCCATCATTAATAATATTAGTGAGTGTCTGGGAGCGGCTAGGTAATGCAGTGTCCACTTACATCGGCTCATTGGCTTTCTGAGCATTCTCTTGTGGGTAATTAGCCACAATGTGTAGGGCCTCACAGCAGAGAGAGTACAGGGTCAAGAGGGGGACAGGTTTTCTCCTCATTACACACTTTCACACAGACAGGCAAGAACATACTTGGAGTATGATGGTTAAATAACTTCAAAATCTGGATTATAAAATACTTTATCACACTAGATGTTTTAGTAGAGCCACTTTCTCATTTAGTCTTCACATAATCCCTCATTTATCAAGGAGTGGTCCAAAGGTCTCATAGTCATCTTTAAGCCTAAGATGTTTTGACTCCCATCTGGAAGTCATTCTGATTTCTGAAATTACAGTAAAGTATGCGTTGTCCAGAACAATGTGAAACTGTAATCAAACAGCTTTTTGGGTTAACCTCCTCCAAGCAGTTCTCCTCTCCCTAAGGGCTGCATAAATCCTGGTCCTCAGACAGTACATCTGAAGATAGAAACATCTTGATCTTAATAACAGAAAATGTCTCTCTGGGTAAAAGCATGAAGTTTAAAGAACTATTCTATACTATACATGATAAGGACTGACAAACCCAACCACTAGCTGAAACAGAGTGGTAAGCTGCACATTCTGCTATTCTGCTGTATGGGCACATGAATATCTCACACTCTGTCTTATCTTATAATGAACAATTCATGTTCTCTTGCTTCATGAGGCAGTACACAGCAGTGATGGCCCAGGCTTCCCTCTCCCCAGACATTTCGTGTAGCTCCCACAGGGTTAAAAGAGTTCCAGCTGAAGTTCCTCTGACATGTCCTGAGCTCACCCCTGCCCCCTCCTCAGCGTGACACCGGAGTTCAAAGGACAAACACATGTTCAGGATACATAAAGTGCACTGGAGGGTCTGCCACCTGCTCGACTCCATGCAGATGTTATTACTTTGCCTAGAATGCTCCAGTATGCCATTAGGCGTATAAACTATATACTGCATCTCCATGGAGACAAGAAACTGACTCCACCAGGTCAAGTTACATTTCAGATCTTTGGAGAGGTAGGCTCACTCCCAGAAAAAATAATATTTTCTAATATTTTTTTAGCAATATAAATGTGTTATAAAATAAACAAACATAAGTGAAACATCTCAGTGAAAAAAAAAAACAGATAGTAGACCTCCCACCAGACAAGGTGTAGAGCACTTGTAAATAGTAGCCTAATCTAGGCTTAGCTGAAACAAAACAAAAAATAGGCTATAGCCTAATAGCCTATAACTTATTACTTTGACCTGTATTGCTCTATAGCATACATTCCATGTGCTTTTACACCTCTTATCGAAGTTATCTGTCTAAAACAATAGAGTACCGTGTCCATGTAACACGGTTTTTATTAAGTGATTCTCATAATAAATGTGTAGCCTGCGGAAGGAGACTGGAGCCTGTGTTTGCAGACCCCGGGCAAGACAGTTTGAACTAAAAGAGACATTTTCCATTGGAGATTAAACTGTCTCTTCGTGCGTTCCTCCTCAGGATATTACAGGCCGTTGTATCGCTGTCAAAGCGTGATGATGAATGCACTTCGATTTGTTATTCAGTCCATACAGTGTATTGGCAAACACGCACCTCCTGGTCAAATCAACAGTACGCTGCTTGGTCACCCATTAATAAACACTTTTATAATCCATATGGAGATTGCTCTGAGGTGCTGGACACACAGTAATAAATTGAGCTAACGCATGTCCTAAACGAGAACAAACATTAGGCTGTAAATGACACAACATGGCCCAGTACGTAAAGCCCAAACCAGGAGAAGGGAACAACAGTACTTGAGAAGTTCTGAGCTCATGAGATTCATAGCTGTTTTGCAGCGCCCTCTACTGACGAGAACGGCACCAACGAAGCTTACAATGGATTTAGTTCATTTATGTGTAAATGAGAATGTTAATAATTCATAATTAAGTGACCCCAGTGGCAAGGTAAACAATATTAATGTAGGCCTTGTGATTAATAAAGGTTTTAGTAGGCTACTTCATAATCGATTCTCTGTCATATCAAAACAAAAACAAAATACTAATGTTAATAACAGTGTTTACTTCCTCAACAGAAATAAGACCTTTCAATCAGGATAAAGCTTTGCTCAGATCTCATAAATTTTTTTTTTTTTAATTTCCTCAACACAATTCAGGTTTTTCAAGTTATTTAGAGCTATTTCAGCTTCATTCAAACATTTCCTTATTTGTCATGCGTGGACAGTGAGTGATGAGCTTAAAGGTGCAAGTGAAATGAAAACAAGACTAATGGGGAGAAACGGGAGTGAGAGAGGATGTGGAGGAGACGCGCTGAAGACAGAAGTGATATATTTTCACCAGAGGACACTATATTTGTGCCCACAGGAGAGGAGAGAGGGCACATTAATGTCAGGGAGAAGGAGAGAGGATGTTCGAATAGATGTAGAGGACAGATACAGGTGAGAGGAGAACATAGTTAGATCAGAAGAGAGGAAGAGGCGCACGCATAATGAAGACAGACCAGGGGACTTTCCTCCATGTTATAATGACAGATGGGAGTCACAACACTATAGTCTATTATTATCTTGCAAATGTCAGAGGGGCAGCCCAGTGATATTCAATTTACTAAAAATGGTCTGTAATCTAGGTGGAAGTAGTCATAAAAAGTGAGTCATTTGGTGATTTTTTAATTGTTTCAATGTTATTAACAACTTTATTGCTTTATTGGCGTTTTAACAGTAACAGGACTATGCTGTACATTGGGCTGTTCTTAAGGTTACTATAGGACAGCTGGCATGAAAAGGTAGAAGTTTTAGGCTATTACAGTTAAACTATACATGTATAATAGAATCTTTGTATTATACAATGCAAAAAGCAATATCTAAATTAAGAATATTTTACTTTATTTGAGTAGATTCAACTTGACAAGCAAAACTGTCTACTAATGGAATAAGTGTTTTTCTTAATTCAAGCAACATTAGATTTAGTTTCTTATTTTAAGTACAAAGAGTTATTGTTTTTCTTATCTCATAATGTAGCAAGATGTATTTTCATATTTTAACCACAAAAAGTCTTGTTCCACTGGTAAATAATTTTACTTGTCAACTAAAATTTATTCAAATCATGACAAAACGTTCTTAAATCCAGTAATCTTAACTTTGCTAGATTTTAGTTGTTGCATTGTATGACTTAAATAATTTGACAATTCTTCCAAATAGGCCTCTATCTTAGAATATGGCTGCATTTCACACCCCCAAAGCTATACATTTGGTTAATTTTGTTGATTTATCAAAACCCCAATGTCAATGTTAACAACTAACAGTAAGTAAAATTCTAAACTGTACTTTAATTATTTTATAAATCATGTCTGATTAAATTTACCAAACCAAGAAAATAAGATTGTATTAACATGCATTTGCTTACATTTATATTTTATTGACTACATTGATATAACAATGACAAAATGAATCACTTTTCAAATGCTTGATGTCCACTGTCTGCTACGTTGCCCTGGGAAGGATATATAGTGTATATACCGTGATTCATCATACACTCATAGCGTATAAATGGTATAATCAAAAAAGTTAAACCACTTACAAGAAATCTTTTGAGTCGGTATATTTTGGGCATTTCCTCTCTGCACCCCACCACACTGCAGGGTGTGTCCACATGTTGAAATCGTTCTACTATCTGCGAAAGAAAATATCCTGAGATTAGCAACCTATTAACCTATCCACCTCCATGGAGACAAGCATTTTTGAGTATTGAAAACACAGAAATTTTTAAATAAGAGATACATTTGTCTGTTACCAAATTGTGGGACATTCCAGACAGTACAGTAACATATGCATAGCGCAGGCAAATTTAAAAGTGAGACCTGTCAGGTGTAATATTTCTGCATACACTGAAAACAGAGAAACTCAAATAGAACACTTACATTACTCAAAGTTTGTGAGAGACCATCCAGTTCCCTCTTCCCTCCAGGACTCAGACCAAATGACCAGTGCTGGCTCCAAACCTGAGAAGTGATCAACCCGAAAACCCACAAAAGCAGAGCAGATGATTTATAAGCCATTCTGCAAAAGACAAACCACTGTTAAGAAAGAAAATCTAGAGTACTGTAAACAAAGTTCTACAGTCAGTTAACCTTGTGTCAAGATGAGATGCTTCTTCAATTTGATCTTCTTTTTCACTTTTATACCTCCAAGTCTTCACTGTAGGGGGTAACAAAAATACTTAAGCCCCTTTTACCGGTAACCCGCAGTGCTTCCATTTAGATATCCAGGACACACTTAAACATCTGCTCACATAAGCTAATACTTATCCAGACAGAAGATTTACAACAAAAACACATAACAACAGTGTTATCTTCTTCAGAGCAGTTTATTTATAACAGTCTTTTATGGAAACATATTTCCAAAGTCAAGTGCAATAATCACACAGAGGGAGGATGCCGCTGCCCCCCAAACACAACAAAACCTTTGCTCATTTTACAATTTACAATAAATAACTCTCAGACACACGTCCAGCTCAAGGTTAAAACACATGATTGCCTTCATCGTTCATTCTCACAGCCTCAGTACCTACTAATACGCTAATTAAGTATTGCATTTGAGCAGCTTCAGGCTTGAGTAAGGTTTACACATGCAACAAGTGAAGATTGTTCCTTCTTTACAAATCTGACATCATTGGTCTTTTCTGATAAAGTTTTTTTGGAAGATATTGGAAGCACTGGATTTGAATTACATTAGGATTACAAGCACCAAATGAATTAATTTGGTGGAAACATGATACAAGAACACAAACTTGTGCAAACATGTCAAAAGCAAGTACGAGTGATATATGAATATACAGTTTTGTCTTCAGGCAAGATCACATAACACAGATTGCATCAACAGCATTTTCCTGTTAAACAAGGTATTCCTTTTCTCACAAAGGAAATTAACAAGTTACATTGAGTTTATCAACACAATAAAAGCGCCACAAATGCATGCAATTGTGAATCACTAACAACAATTTACCAAAAAGAGGTAGATTCACACAAAAAACAAGAAAAAGCTTTTAAGTTTTCAGAAACGAGGAGAAAACAAGTGTAAAAGGTGTATTGCATACCCAGGTTTAGTTTAAGTTTAGCCCATCGCAGAGATGAATGATGCACTCACAGCACGACAAGTCTTTTAGACTGTGCGAAGTGTATGGCTTTGGGTTGGTTAGTGTTCCTATTTATACATGTGCATCCAGCAACATTAAGTAGCACACCATAAAGTACATGGCTATTTTAAAGTTGCCATTTTCAGCAGCATTAAATAAAGCTACTTCACACATAAACCATGACTCCCATAATAAAATAATGTGATGACAGTAATGCTAAATATAGGTTGTGAATGGATTGGATCCATATATGAATACACAAGGAAGATTATTTTGTTTTGGTGATGCATGCAGCTTGTACATCCTATCATTAAAACATACACACAAGGCCAACCCTGCATTGACTCTAGTGCAAGATATGTAAAGCTAACATGATGCAGGTGGAATGTCAGGGAAAGCCTATCAGTCTGTTCTCTTTGCACACAAAGGGAAACAGAATATAGGAAGCAGATATGAAAGGGTACTTCCATGAAGTTATCTGACACTCTGAGACATGTGCAGTGGTGTCAGCATTTCTTCAAAAATGGCTCCTTTCACATTGGAGCCTCTGAGGTTTGCCTCTTGTAAGTCGCACCCCGATAGATCACAGTTCTGGAAATTGTAAAGTACAAACATTTTAAATACATGTTGAGTTTTGCATGTAAAATTTTGTATATTAACTATAACATTAGTATCATAACCTATTTCTAAGCATGCTGGCTGTTTAAGAATGAGCCTTAGAAAAGTACAAATTGTACTTATAATATGCACGCTTCAAAATGAAAGAATTTAAAACATGTCATGGTTCATATAAAACAGTATAATCTTGTCCACTGAAAGCCTTTTTTTGCATGGTCTAATCTCTTAAAAGTACATGCAGTCTCTTGGGTCAGCATGACTTGGTTAATACTTATGTGCTTTTTCAAAATAATCCCTTGCTCCAAACATCACTCACCTCGAGATCGGTCCCAGCTAATGTGGCTCCCCGCAGGTTACAGTTCTTCAGCTTGGCATTTTTCAAAGTGGCCACACGCAGGTTGATCCCAGTCATCTGGCTCCCCTCCATATCCACACCTTTCAGATTAGCACCTAAAAGAAACCAATTTACTTATAAACATCCTACTTCTATGATGTACAATACACTGCATACACTAACCCATCTATTCAATCATAACATAACCCTCTCTACACAATACCAAATGATAATGTTAATATTTGGAGAAAACTATTTCAACATGCTAACTGTAGTGAGGTATATTCAATCTGCAGTGGAGGGTATTCATAAAATGTGGTAAAAGAAGAATACACTGGTCTTAAAATCTGAAAGAAATACAATAATGCATTACCCTCCAGGTTGGCTTTCAGTCCAGATGGATCCTCAAAATTACACCCTTTGAGAGAAGCTCCTTCAGCATTGGAACAAAGCATCTTCACTCCTTGTAAGTTTGCACCCTTTAACAAAAACACATAAAAAACATCAGCACAAAATCTATATTTAATCAGTGTGATTTGTGGGATACAGTGCAAAAATGGTAAGCCTTACATCAAGGTTAGCTCCCGAAAGATCCGCTCTTTCAAGATTGGAGCAACATAAATTAGCATGAGACAGGTTACAGCGGCTCAGATTGGCCATCTTGAAATTGATGTATCGCAAATCAAGTCGAGACAAATCAGCCCCACTGAAATTAAGACCCTATAATAGAAGATATCTTTGTCATTACTGTGATAATAATAGTGTAATTTGTAAGGTAATGATTAGGCAAAATGCCTTGTACCTGACAACGGAGCTCAGATTTAGTTGGTGTTGTCAAAAGAAAACGTACAAACTCCTTTCGAGAAATGGGAGAGTGGTCATCGGCCGGTTGTGAGCTCTGCTTAGGATACAAAATCATGATGTAAATGATAGTAAATTATAAAAAAAAAAAAACAAGTTAAAGTATTAACCACACCCTAGATAAGCACAAACCTTAACTGCCATTTCAAGTTGTTCAGCAAGTTGCTCAATCCCAAAAAAGCGAGCCTCTTCAAGTACACCTGGAAAAACAAATGATTTCACAATATTTCATTTTAGATTACACAAGTTTTTAGGTTTTGAGCATGTAAAATAAACCAACCTCGGATACTGATGCCTTCATTGACAATGAGCTGTCCATGCCTCAAGTAGTTGAGGATGGGTTCAAAGTATTCAGGGCTGCGGTCGATTAAGTAAGCTCCATTCTCATCCTGTTTATTCCCCCATACATCTAAATACAAAAAAAATTACTTTCGACTTTCAACTAAAGTGTTTCATGTTTTCATTTTTCATCAAAACCCCCCCCCAAAAAATGACATACCTTTCTCTCTAAACATATGAGCAAGCATACTGTCTGGCTCCTTGCTGACTAAAGTGCTCCTACAGAAAAGATAGAAAAAGCACATTTTAGTCATACAAAAACATACACATAGCCCAATTTCATGAACATTTTTAACTAGTTAATAACATTCACCTAGTTGTAGTAAAAAGCCGACCACCAATATTCAGGGTTATCCAGTCTGTGTGAGAGCCCTGTAGTTCCAGCATGGGCTTCAATTCATTTTGTGGATCTAAAAACAAAATAAATGGCATCAGTAAACGTATATCTGTATGTGTGTGTGTGTGTATACTACTACTACTACTACTACTACTACTACTAATAATAATAATAATAATACAATGATGAACACTATCACTCACCAACAAAACTGTCTCCATCTGACACGTACAGTACGTCGTCATCCCTATTAGAAGCACAAAAAACAAATGCGTGAGCTTAAATGGGCTACTGTGATTGTCATACTTTTTAGTTTACCTTATCAGGGCGATGTCATCTATGAGACCCCCTTTTCCATTGTAAAGACACGAGGCTTTGATTCCTAACTTATTGCTTGCTACAGATAGCAGGTCTGGCAAGGTCCCATAAACTGCTACAACCTAGATAAAGACATGAATAATTGAAATACCAAACTTAGCACATACTCCCATAGTATGTATGCAACAATCATTGGTTTATAACGTAATCCGTAATGGGCCGATCACTGACAAATTTTCAGATGATCAAGAGCAAAAATATAATACAAAAATACATCTGTCAGATAACGCTGAACACTGTTTTACCTATACACCTAAAACCTCTTTGAATTAGTCAAGGCCCAATAATACACTATATGTACCTTAATTACGGCGTTATTACCCACCTTTCCATTTTTAGACGTCCCGTTTACGAATAGCGTGACTCTTCTCATTATTTGGCGCTTTGGTTTAATTTAATAGTTATCTATATTTACACAAAATGTTTATTTGGGAAGCCCAGACCGATTCACACTTCACTGTAGCTATAGCTAACTGCATCAGACAATAACACGAGACAAAAGGCGCCTTTGGGGACTGTCAGGAAATACACTAGCAATTAAAACATACGACAAGACGTTCCGGTTTGGTTAAAATGAAAAACAGGATAACATATTTTATTATACCATAATCTACATCAGTGCTCATATAATAACCTATATTGTATCCAAACAACTATTGGTTACGTTAGTTGAGAAATACACGTGGCTACTTAACAAAGTTTCATAAAACCAACCTTTTTAAGAGTCTTTGGAGGTCACACGCGAATTGCGGCTCAGTGATTGGCCAAAGGCTCCTACGTAATGAACAATCACATAGGGAAGGTTTGTCCCACGCAGCTTTCCGTATTGCGCTATTACGTTGAAGTTGTTTACTTGATTTTACCTTTGCAAAACGTGTATACTTCGTCGATATGACTCTTTGTAGTACAACTATATATTGTCGTAAAGGTTAATTGAACACATTTTGTTGTTTGCAGTAAGTAGCTGGTGAATCTCTGAATCTCACAATGATTACTACAGTTCTTCATCCTACATACAAAGTACAAAGCTTGTAAAGTTTATTGAATCGGACTGAGCTTTTAATGATACCATGGCGTCCAATCGAGACCACTGTTCCTGCTGCTCACATCCTCTGTCATCCTCCAGTGTTTACCAGAGTTTGAGTGAGATGGATTTTGAGAGAGGTTTGAAACATGACTATTAATAGTCCTATACATAAAGGACTGACTGGCTGACTTATATTTTCAACAAATTCATAACTTACTTATCTGTTGTACATTACAGGTATTTGGTCAGCAGCGATGGAAGGGAACTTGGAAAGGGTCAATTTTTTGATCCAGAAAGGTTCACATCCAAACATGAAAGATAGTGCTGGATACACAGCTTTGGTTAGTATTTAGACTAATGTTCTTTATTGTTTTTCCCCCGTCTTATTTATGTTTTATTATTTTCCAGCACTATGCCAGTCGCAGTGGACAGCTGGCTATGTGCAAGTATCTTCTTGAAAATGGTGCCTGTGCAGCTCCCCAGACACCAGGGGGCGCCACTCCCCTTCACAGAGCGGCCTACTGTGGTCATCTGGAGGTGGTCAAACTCCTGCTGCAGCACAGAGCAGACCCACTGATGTGTGATGATGACGGAGCATCTCCCCTGCATAAGGTGTGTTTGATTAGGGTACTTATGGTGGCAATGTGGTTAGCAAGTGAGGCATACAGCTGATCGTCCCTGGTGTGTTCTCTATGGAGTTTGCATGCACTTCTCTAGGCTACCCCGGTTAAATAAAGGTTAAATTTGTAAATACAGCACCCATGTGTGAACTGAGTGAACTTGCAAACTTTTTTCCTGTTTCACAGGCTGCAGAAAAAGGACATACAGATATCTGTGAGTTGCTTCTTCAGCAGTGCCCATCTCTCATATCTCAAATGAACAACAGACATCTGTTACCGTGCCACTTAGCCAAACAGGAGGATCTACAGGAGCTCCTGAAACCACCATGACCATTAAGATACATGGAACTGAAGGTGATAAATTTGACCAGCACTCCATGAATTATCAACTAATGCTTCAGTAAAGGCATACAGACTACAAATGTTTCATTGTAAATTTTATGAATATGAAAGTGGGGAAAAGGTCTGATTTTAAGTAAAGCAATCACTGTGCTGTACATTACTCATAGTTCTATGAAATAAACTTGACGGTGAAAAAAAATCATAAAAACTGAACAAACTTTACTGTGTATCAGATTGCAGTGAACAGCAGAGGGAGCCATTGTGGTAAGAACGTGACTGAGTTTCGGTACAGACTATGTAAACGACCTGGCAAACTTGAACAGAATGACCTCATTCAATCAGAAATGTTGGAAAGCTACACAATGTCCTATAGAAATGGAGAACTACAGTGCAGTGATCTGAAGTCTACTTCAATAGTCACACTGGTGTACTTGCTTCTCATGTAACATGGTACTATTATGTCTGAAGTGAGAGTTTCTTCTTCTGTCAGAGAGTGAATGTAAAAGCCCCTTGTGGTCCATAAATGTTTCCCCTCTACATCACTTAAGGTTATTCTACTTGTTTCTAACCTTCAAAACATTATCCTTATAAGAAAACCTAATTACCAGCTCTTTTCTTTTTCACCTCCGGAGGTATCAAAGGCAGCCCACATGAACCTATTAAAGTATTTTTACACAAAGGAACAAAAGATGGAGGCCTAGGGCTAAATAAAGGATGTTGATATTTCCATATCTGGTAGAACACATGGAAGCACTTTGAGCTATTGTCTCCCATACTTCTCCAAAGCATGTTAAATAAGTTACATATGCACATATAAGGCCGATACACTTTTCTTCATCTTGGCTCTATCCAGATGTGCATTTAAATATGAACTTTTTTTTTACAGAAACTCTCTTGTTCTAAGTTGAGAAGAACTTTCATTGGGTCTCACTGGTGGGTGGCGCGTCCAAACTACCTTCAAAACCACATCCAGTGCCGTGACTGTGGAGGGGTGCCAGGCCACATCTGGAGCTCATTGCAGCTGACGCCACACTACACGAGGGGAGATGGGGTGTCGGGACGGGGGTAGGAGCAGTGGGGCGGGGGGGGGGGGTTCTTGTAAAGTCACAGTTTAGTTCGGTTTATTTCTGGTTTATTCCTGATTTATTAAGGTATAAAAGCATCACCATGTATGCTGGCATCTGTTTAGATAGTCTGCCAAAAAAATAATTTTGCTGTACACAAACAACAGTCAACGTCTATGGGAGGTCTTCAGTCTCCAACTACTTCAATATGTTTTCTGGTACAACTAGGCCTTTTCTTGCTTCTGCCTCTCACACTGAGAACTTCTTATTGATTCACATTCAGAAATTGAATAAGGTGACTTTCTGACATATTTAGTCCTTGTTAAATCATTTAAGTGTTGAAGTGAAAACAAAATGATTTCATTTTGGCCAATTAAATTTGTCCTTGGGCATGTACTTTTACAAGAGTGAGATAAGAAGGCAGAGGTGGCCTGTGGGATACCTGTAGGACTTTTTATGTAATTGTCCCAAGAAAACAACCACCCCAAATTTGCTCTGACTCTTGCCTTAGCTGTCTCTGTGTGCAGCTCTGCCACTAGAAGGTATGTCAACCCATCTCATCACAGGCCTAATTCAATTAAAGAGAGTACAAAGACATATGGCTTCAGGGCAATTGATAAGATTATAGTCCTGTGTACAGTCACACTGCTTTGATTCATCTCCTCTTTTATCTGCTGCACACACAGACTTCAGTTTCAAGGAGCTGACACCAACAGGACAAGGAACCTTCAGGTGAGGGTTAGAATCCTACTCCTCCCATTCACAACCAGCAACATGAGCTGAGGATAAAGATCATATTATACAGACTACGGTTGGAGAGCAACTGGATACTTTTACTCAATTTACCTAGGTACTTTTTAAAAACAATATTTACTTCAGCTTCATGTTGTAATCCTGGTTAATGCACAAATAAAGCAATCTAAATAAACCAAATGATTAAAAGTGACTATAGTTTGTGAGAAATCAGGGACTATTATGCTGTGGCTGTGTGGAATCAAGTAATTTGGCCAAAACTTTCATGGAAACTCAAAGAATAAATGTATTTGGTGGAAACTATTGGAACATAAAAAAATGTTTGAGTTTATGGCTTTTACAACGGAAAAAACAAGCTGATTTGCACTTGACTAAATTTCATATTAGAAAGCAAACCACAAAAGAAAGGCATGATTAGGAGACATATTTGTTTCTTGATCAGCATCCTGACATTTGGAGACTCAAGGGATAAGAAAAATCCTTCAAACTCAAAGGTGTGTATTGCAGCCCTTTAACTAAGTTTCAGTTCAGGACAATGCAGGGAAGAGACTGCACCCTCGAGTCAGAGCTGCCACAAAAGACAGATGATCCTCCTCTCGGGACGGGGACGTGTCGGAGGAATGCGAGTGCAGGTATATCCCGGGGCCTGTGGGACTAGCACCAGTTGATCCTGTTTGATAGAGGCCCTGACAGTCCCAGATTATATGTCTAGGCCCGGAGGAGGTGCGTCTCTCATTCCAGCACTGAAGAAAGTTGATCTGGTGGGAAAGAGGCGGGACCAGCCCAAAGGCGTCAGCTTTTGTCTTAACGCTAACAGACGCACGCCTTTACGGGACAGGCACGTAAGGTCCGAACCACACTGGCATCCAGCCCTGGTGATCCCAATTTATCATATCAATACCATATTGTCCAGTTACACTCTACTAACGCTATTATCATTTCAAAGATAGAGAAAGCGCTACTTTATTGATCTCAAGGGAAATTTAAGTTTTGCTGCAGCAAACTGTTTTGTTTACACTGCGCTTCTCACCCGACTGGGAGGAGCCAACAGGAAAGGCCTTACTCAGTCCGTTCTGGTGTTTCAGTTGGTGATGAAATGATTTATTTCCTCAAGGTTTTACCTCTGGAAGGTCTTCTGCCACATTTGTTGCCAAATATGGTGTAAAAAGATTATACATCTCAAATGTCCATAGCTCCTTAGCTAGCCTTTTGTAGTCTCCATGGATATGGGAAAAACAAACAGTTAATTTCACAGAGACCAACAGGCACTTGTGTTCCTCACTGTGTTTCCTCCGAAGATCTTCTACCACATCTGCTGCCACATATGGTGTAAAAATCCTTTAGCATCTCAAATGACCACATCTGTATTACTATTACTCTACTAGTGCTACTACTACTATTGTTCCTTACACTATCCAACACCAAAGACGACACTCTAAAAAGGACAGATGTTCCAGTTCCAGTGTACTAGCCTTCCCTGCACAACTTCACCAGTAACTATTCATATACCTAATCAACTGGATTCTAGAATTATTTCGCAATTTCACGTGGTAACAAGAGACACATTTCAGCGATATGGCCATGAAAAAAATGATAAGCAACTTGTTGTCTGTAAGAAGATTCATGACCACACAAAATTTGTCTAACTACACCAAGAATCTTCATGCAATAGTAATTTTACCCTGTATCAAATTCTTAGTATTTCACCAGCTGCTACTCCAGTAAATCTATACACCAACAAACCCAGCCTTGACCCATGGCTGTCCAGATACTATGCCTGCAGACCACCATCACACCCTCTCTACCCCGTCTGCTGCCCAACGCTAAACAAACAGCCAACTCATTTACCTGACCGCACCTGCAGACCCAGACACCATAACTACACGTGTGACTCTGCTTTACATGTGTTCAACACAGCATGTGTGATGGAATACACTGTATATGTGCTGTAATACTGGTCCTTGAAAGAGTGAACATGGATTTCAAGGGACAGCATGTAAGATTTAAATTAAAACGAGACCTACTATATAGATATGAGCTAGACATGTTCAAATCAGTTATTGATTTTACTGTTGATTTATGTTCAATACAAAAACATTGGACATGGTGGCCAAGTTAAGGGACTGACAGCCTAGGTTCAGTTGTGATAGTAGCAAGTAAGCAAACAGTAAGACCGTAGGCTACATACAGTGCTTAAACTCTTACATTTAGTAAATTGAGGCAATTTGGTTATCACTGACTGACCTCCAAGTGGGCATGACTTGAAGAATGGACTCATAATGTTAAGGTGTGTGTTTTGTTTTATGCATTGTTCTGTACATCAGGTTTGTTAAAAGTCCCCTGTAAATTAGCCTTTGATAGATAAATGCAGCCTCCCTGTATCCAATATATTTATATTAGAAACTCAACAACAGTGGTTATAAACATGGATATTTCTGTATCATATTTCATAGTTGATGAAAGAGGCCACAGGGAAAAACAAGATCACACAATGAGTGACAGACCTTGCCCCATCCTTCACCCTCTGTCGTCTTTGAATCCCTCTGTACCAAAGCAGTAACACATCAGGGACCTGTCAGAGATGGAGACTGCCTCCTCCACCAGGACCTTCACCCTTCAAGTCACATCCCAAAATCACCATATCTTCATCACCTGTCATTCTTATCTCAAACAGACCAGCTTTCACTTGTCACAGATTTTAGATCATTACAAATATTTGGGAGCTGCACCCTCAACCACAGTCGCCACATTTAGATGCGAAACATGCCATCGTCAGGGCTTTTGTTAACATGGGTGGATTGAAACACCAGAGAATTAAAATTCCTCTTGAGTATTTTGAAATCACTGTGAGCTTATTTGTCTGCGGTTTACCACACTTTTTCTGCCAAGACAAGACAAATGTCTCCCTTCACCTTGCAGATGGACGAGAGCCAAAATTATACACATCTCTCCCAGAACTGTCCCTCCACTGCTACTGCTGCTGCTGCTGCTGCCCTATCACTCCATGTCCCTCCCCTCAGCACTATAAATAACCAGTTCATTTACAAAATCAGACAGACTAGGCAACACCAGTGATGTCACCGCTACTCCTCATCCTGAAAGAAGACATTTTAGATTGACGACATATGTGCATCTCAGAGCTGAAGAGAGTAGACTGTCTGTCACGGCTGTCAGGAATCATCAAGTACAAAAAGTAATGCAGAGGTTCAGGGTTTTGCATAAACCTGGAAACAATAAGGCAGGACTCAATCAAGCCCTTCGCTGGTAAACAAAAACACAAAGTAATGCATCCAATAACAAGGCCCAGGAAACAGGCACGCACTGCATCTGGCTCATATCAATCACTCACACGCATCTTATGAGGAATTCACATGATTTGCTTTTTAATAACTTGTCTACATACACTGAAAAACGACCACACTTTGCGCAGAGCTAATAAATGACTTCAGAGGGATACCATTTGTTTCAGGTATTATAACATATTCAAAATGATGCATCTTGATATTCTCTTGTCTTGTAGGTTCATTCTGAAGTCAGCAAGTAAACAATCTGCCCCAAAACATGCAGTGCTTCACTTATGTATAATCAGATAAAGTGAATTTATCTGGGTTTAAGACAGGTTCAAAAAGCTTAGACTTGGTCAAGTTTTATTTTGTTTTTTTTTAATAAACACTGCTTTGTTCTATATATGTTATATACCTTGTTATTTGTTTATTTGGAATTAAATTTGTTAACGGTATGTTAAAGGGGCCCATATTACACTATTTACTGATCTAGTACATCATAATGTTGTTTCCTCATCACAAACATATGCAAACCTTGCATATTTAGGCTGAGTTCTTCTCTCAAACAAAAAACACTCCACCTGTTCCACCCTGTGATGTCAACAAGTGGTAATACAAGAAGTGCTCCACTGTGTTTTTAAACTCAACAGACCTTCATTAGAATCATTTGGATCATTTTCAGTGTCTACTGAACAAAAGATAAAAGGTAGCTTGAAAACTATGCTTCATGACATCATGAACAAGTGGAACAGAGCATTTTCAGCTCTGGAGAACAAACTCAAACATGTGTGAAGGAAACAAAACAGAACTCCAGGTATGTTTTTGAGGCGGTAACAACATTATAACATGACTAAAAGTTCACAAAAGTCAATTTTGTGTAATACAGGACATTTAAAATGGAAAAAAAAGCAAAACGGACTGCAAGTCAGAAATATTATGCTGTTGAAAAGGGTCAGACCAGAACTGGCACTTGTTAGCCTATGTCAATTAATTTATACAAATCAGCTCATCAGGGTACACAAAGGGGAAATGTGTATCGGAAATGGCTTGTCATTCCTCCTACTAGAACACAGTAGAACAGTATTCATGGCAATTGTTGAAGATAAATTGTGACACTTTTATTGCACATGAAGTTGTTGAATCAGGTCCTGTGTCACAGCTGGCACAATGGAGGCCATTAAGTTCGTCCGTGCCACTGTGTTCTCAGTACTTTAGCCTCAGATGCCCAAGATTCCTGTATTCCCAAATCAATTTACATACTTCACTCATCAGCCAGCAATCTCCACCAAAATAACACAAATCAACCACTTCTCCTGTCATCCCCTCCACTGCTAATGATTTAATCACCACTCAACTCCCTAAACATAGAGCCTATAAACAAAAAACAAGCACATTCCTGACAAAAATAGATGTTTTCGCTTGAACAGAGGAGGGCTGTTACTACATAAGACAATGGCAGAAAACCTTTGCCCCATTCGACTTGACATGTGCCATCTGTCAGAAGTGATAATACCATACAGCTAATAGCAGGTTATACAGCAGAGGTGCTTCCATTTGTACTATTTTTATATAGGGCTCTCCATCGTCACCTCAGCCACAGCACACAAAAGAGACTTTTATTACTACCCGTTTCCAAGCCTTAAAAATATGTCTTCCACAACAATAAGGTAATTTTCTCCATGTATCTTCTGTTGCCCAAAGGTCTGGCACACACCTTTGCTGTGGTTTTTTAGTTAGTGTGCAGCAACAATGCAATTTTTAGAGCTAAATTAGGAAGTCTCAGGATTACAATACAGTTTTAAGCCTAAAGAAATAGTGTCTTTCAGGGACAAGGACCAGTTTCATTTAGTGTCTTTTTGTCCCGTTGCATAGAGACCAAACTCCAGGTGATACATCAACCAATGGCAAAAGGCCAGAGACGGACACAAGCGCCAAGGTTGGTCGGACTGATAGTTTTAAGTGTAGCCTTAGCTCTTGCCAAGTCACCCACTCTCCAATAAATTACATGTTTACTGCTTTGGCTGGTGACGCTGGCTTAGTTGGGCATATGATGTCAGCGAAGCATTACCATATCTAATCAGGTACTATGGCGTAAATGGAGCTCATATTTCATCTTCATAAAAATAAAATACACTAGAGACATGCATATCTAATAGTTATAGGCATGTTTATGGACTTCAAACTCTGAAAGCTTTAGCAGTTTGTTTTTCAATAGCATTTTATTTAATGTAATCCTTTTACGATGACATGCGCTTTTGTCAACCCTGCGTCAGAAGTTATATGGCAGTGAATGTAATGTTATTCTTGTCATAGCATTTACAATAGGAGGTAAACTCAATCATATAAAGCCATGCACGGTAATGTTAAGTGCATGATGTTGACTGGAGAAAATGACTTCTTGCTATCATTCACACAGACAGACATACACAAAAAACAATGCATATTTTGTGGTAAGTGGTATGTAGATGGAGATTTCTGGACAATGATTTACAATATTCTACAAATGGTGTTGTTAAAAGCAGTTGAAATGATAGCTTATTAAAAATCAAAACATATTTTTTCCATAGTTGATTACGCAGTTTGGTAAGTTTAAAAGGGGGTATCAAGCTGAAAACTGGCCATATATTCTTATCACGTAACTGCCGCCCCATAGACTATAGATTCAAAAACGGACACATCCTTGTACAAAAGAAATAAATCAATTATGGTAATAAAAATAAGAGTAAAGTGTAAATATATATTCATATTTATAATTTTCTAACTGTATTTACACAATGTTACTGAAGGACTCAAGTGAAAAGCAGTTTGGAGTCCTTTACTATCAACAGACCAATGGCAGATAAACAGAACTAGATCAAAACCTGATATATTTAGAATCAGTCTTTTGATTTTCCAACAGAGGAATGCCAGAGCGTTGCCTGAAAGTCTGCTCTTTTTTGACAATGCCCAAGCATAAGTCAAAATCAAAGTGCCCTTTTTGCATGGTAGCCAAATCCCCCCCAAAGACAGAAGAAATGGCTATTTCAGTCTTCAGTCCATGTGATTTGTCCAATGTTCATCTTGGAATCTTAAACTCCTTTTTTTTTTTTACAGTACATCAGTTATAGCTTCATTACTGGGAGTATGGACGTGGGTGAGAGCTGGATAAAATGTTCTGTTTGGAGATGAGGTATCAGCGTTTCTTGATGGCTGCCCCGTTGGAGTGAGGGGGGAACTTTGGCAGACAGGGCTCCTCTGCACTGGCCTCGTGGGAGAAGACTGAGTCCTCACCAGATGAACAGGTAGAGCTGCGCGTGTCGGGGTAACTGGGCGAATATTGGTCCAGGGGAACAGAGAGCTCCAAATACTCCTAAAACATGAAAATAAATATACGTATAAGCAAGAAGAATGACTGAATTTGTGGAAGGCTATAATATTGACCTGGTTTGACGACATGGCCAAGCAACGGTCCAAGTCCTCCACGAGCTGTTTGAATGTTGGTCTTTGTGAAGGAACAGGGTGCCAGCAGTCCCTCATCATCAGATATCTGCAAAGATGAAGATAAATGCTTTACTTAAAAAATGATTTTTACTGTCTTAAAACTTGAAAAACAGAACTAATTTATTTTAAAGGGGCATTGTGTCCGTCAAATGCTTTTCTTAATGGAGATGTTATTGCTTTGTCTGGAATGTTTCACAGTATGGCACTAAAGCTTTCTATTTTCAAGGTGACCAAACCAGACCAAGTTACAGGTCAAGTTACGTGACCCTGCTCACAGGCAGAATGGTTGATTTTCTAGGTATTTTTGAGCTATAAAACCATCTGTAATTGAACACACGTAAGGTAAATCTGTGGAACATTCTAAGCAGACCAATGGCATGTAGAAACAAGCAGGTGACAGACCCCCAACCAAAAAGTTACACAGTGCACCTTTAAACTATTTGCAGTGGTCCAAAGTTATTTCTCACTAACCTGCATCTGTAATATCCTAATTATTCACACAGGTTTATAAGTGCCAGAGGTCAGAGCACAGGTGTCACATCATATTGTATAAGCAGCTCTTGAGGTCAAAAAAGTCTATGTGCATGGCGACTGTCCTTCATTGCCCAAGCATATTCAAATTCACCAATTAATGTGTACTTCATCTTGGGTCGGGCTCACCACACTGCTTATGTGCACAAATTACCATATTATTATTAGATTATTACAGAGTAGCTGATGCTAAAATGCAAGTCTTATAATGCACAGAACAGTGTGTCCTATTCGGGGGGGTTATGCATGTTTTATTGGCAGCCACTCAAACAATGGCAGAGGGAATTATTGTGTTGCTAAGCACCTTAGTTTTTATACCATTCTACAGACTGTTTAAACACTGACATCATCTTAGTTTATATAAAAGGAGCACTGCCCTATATTCACAACATTACCATGTAAGAACTGAATTAGGTCTCAGTGGATCTTATTATTTGTTCTACTGTCTAGAGCTGATTTTTTATGTGAGAGGCCTACTAGAATTGTGCAAACCTGAGAATGGGAAATTAAAGAAAAATAAGGCAATATTTTCAGAAGTGCTTTCCACTGATCAATAAAGTTGTCCCTTTATGAATCATGTCAGTATCTCTCTAAATGTCAAGTACACGTATTTAATCAAGCACAACAAATTACATCTAATGATGTTTTACTATGTTTCATTAGTTGCTTAGTTGCTTTATTAGTTACACTGGTTGCGAATTTTATGGCTGCAGATAATTTTAGCACTGGCTATTTATGTTCATACAGATGACTACAAATAGTAGACATTAGGAAACACAATTACAGAATAGGATAATGTAGTAATAAACTCAGTGGTATGGGTAAAATAATGCTTAAAAATGTATTGTGTAATTTCCATGGAGATGTTAATGTTATTGCTCTGTCTGGAATATGTCACAGTATGATATTAAATCTTTCTATCTTCATGGAGACTAAACCAGACTAAGTTAGAAGTCAGATCTATGGAGAAGCAACCCCGCTCACAGTCAGAATACCTGTTTTTCTAGGTATTTTTGTAGCACCTGTAGATGAATAAATGTAAGGTAGAGCTGTTTAAAGTCACACAACAAACAAGCAGGTGATGAACTCACAACCGCAAAACTATATAGTGCACCTTTAAAACGTGATATTATATTGCATGTTAGTGTTCAGATATTTATATTCTATAAAAAGAAAAGACCAAATAGCTATGCAGTTACTCAGGGTTTGAATATTGTTACCAGAAGTAATAAGAACACTGGCATGGTAGTGGTATGTTGGCTGTTTAAAAACTATTTCTCCTTTGGGATCTAATGAACAGCATAGTAGTGTGAAAAGTGAGAGGAAGATGAGTTGAGTTTTTCCTTACAGCTCATGGGTACACGTTGACGGCTTGTCCATGCGGTGACCCTCCTTCAGCAGCTTGAACAGCTCCTCCACTGGGACCCCCGGGTATGGAGAGCCCCCAAGGGTGAAGATCTCCCAGAGTAGCACCCCAAACGACCAGCTGCAGACACAACATGCCAGGAAAAGACAGGAAAAATGTCTTGAGAATTTAACCCTTCACATGCATACCACAACATTTACTGCATGTGGTACTTACACATCACTTTGGTGCGTGTATATCCGGTCAAACAGAGCCTCAGGAGCCATCCACTTGACTGGTAAACGACCCTGTGTGAGAGGTATAGGTTAGTTCAATCATCCATAATGATCTTATTTTACTACAAAGTCGAAGATTAAACACAAATACAGAGAAAATCTAAAATATACAATATAGTATGGAGAAATATCTGTATAGTCTAGAAAATACCATATCTACTATTAACATCCAATATGTCTATAAGCACTCTTCACATAGAATAGATTATGAGTGTGCATTAACTTACATTAGTGGTCTTTTTATAATAATCGATGTGGTGAATATCTCTCGCCAGGCCAAAGTCTGCTATCTTCATCACATTGTCTTCCGTTACCAAAACATTACGAGCGGCCAAATCTCGGTGGATGCACTGCAGAAAAACAACAAAAACACATTATTAGACTTAATCATCCCGGAAATCTGCCTCTCAGTCCCGAGGCTTAATGTGATACCAGCTCAGAAAAAACAATGATCAGATAGATTATTATTACATCACTTTACCTTCTTAGAGGCCAGGTACTCCATGCCTCGAGCCACTTGGTAGGCGCAGGATACCAGGTCTTTAATGGACACGTTTTCCACTGGGACCTGGTCTGGGTTATAGCAGTACTCCAGGCCCGGAGGTCGGCGGGCTCGCAAGTACTCGCGCAGATTCCCTTTAGAGGCGTACTCCACAATCACATACAAAGGACCTGCACATAATGTGGAATTAGTCCCAGAGCAGTCATACTCATAGCTAACTGTTACAGTGCTACATACAATAGGAAGAGAGTATGTGGCAACTTTTTGTGTTGAGATTAAAGATAAAAAATATTTTTTCAAAATATCACAGTATGAAATTAGGCAAAATTCTTATAATATGCATTTTCAAATGGAAAGGGAAGAAAGCTACTAAATTGCCCACCCCAACATCAGATTAAATTAATAGTATTTTCATTATTTTGAAGGTCAGGACCTTGGGCAGAACGGTTTTCACAGATGACTGAAAGAAACGGCCAAACCAAAGGTCCACTTATTCACCAAGAGATGGATTTGTGGGTGTGACTGCAGCTTATTTATGCTGGTGGAGTCAGCAAGGGAGTTTATTTTATTTTATTTTTTTTCAAGTCTGACAAGACAATTTTAGCAACTAAGTATTCTATGCTGTCTGTGCATTGTCTTGTAAAGAAGGGTAACCAAATGTGAAGGTCAAGTCCCTATTCACTCTCACCATCCTGAGTGCAGGCGCCAAGAAGATTGATGATGTTCTTGTGCTTCCCGATAATCTTCATCATCTCCATTTCAGAAATCAGGTCTGACAAGTCCTTCTCTGTTGCATCAGCTGAGAGAGAAGAAAATAATCAAATCAGGAACTTTATTTATAAAATGTTTGTGGAAAAAAGTATTCAATGTGAACGTGAGATATGTGAAAATCTCTAAGTGCTTTCTAGCTCTTTCTCTGACTATAAATGACACTTTTGCTCCATCATTGCCCCTCTGGCTGCAGAGTTTAATGAACATGTTTTTATAAGTGATGTCAAGGGTTCTCATAAATTTTATTTCTGCTCTCCCATTTTCCTGTTGGCTCATATCCAAAGCAGATGCACTAGTATCAAGGCAATATATTGAAAGAGAATTTCTTTTCCCAAAAAAACATCAGTCAATTACAAAACTAGCAAACTTACCTTTCAACATTTTGACAGCCACTTTGGTCACCCGGTTCGGTTTCTCCTTATCCAGACCCAGAGCCTCTCCCATCACCACTTGACCAAAGCAGCCTTCACCCAAGGGCTTTCCAAGAACAAGTCTGAAGTGGAAAGAACAGGAAAACTACATTAACACATTTATAGATTTGGCACAAACATTTTAATAGTATACAGACGGATAAAGTGTAATTTTTATTTTTAAAATAGCCCCTATTTTCAGACCAACTTTACTTTTCTGGGCAGTGTAGTCAAATTTCTTCATACTTCACACTTGCCTAAGGAGTTGCCAAGCAAAACAAGGAGATAGATAAAGTTACTGATGGTAGGGATGCACTGATAACACTTTTTTGAAGACCGATATGAGCACAGTATATATTAGTATAATCATTTCTGTACTTGCCAATACTGAGTACCAATACTGATACTTCAACCCCCCACCCCCATGAACATACACTGAGCATCCAGGTTATTAGCCATATCCCTGTCATGGCAGTATTTGAGATATACCGTTTACATGCGCACTAAGAAACAGTGCGCATTTGATCCCTGTGTACATGATCAAATGTAGTAGCCCGGTTTCTTTTGAGAAATAACAGTGGTGGAAAAAGTAAAAGTTAAGTATCACAGGAAAAAATCTACTTAAGCAAAAGTATTTTTATGCATAAGTATAAGTACCCATTAAAATAATACTTAAAGAGTAAACAGTAATTTCATGCAGAGTTTGAGCTCTAATAACACTTCAAATGTAATGATTTTGTTCAACAAAAAAAAAAAATAAATAAATAAATAAAATTGAAATGATATTTTATTATCATTATCCTAGTGTTTAAATTTTTTTTTATTGGTCAATATGTTTTTGTTTGCCTAAACTATATATGAAATTAAAAAGTATCTTTAAAATCTACTTAAGTAAAGTACAGATGGCCAACATTTTTACTTGAGTACAGTACTTTTACTTTGTAACTTTCTACCTTTTACATAATGAAGATTTAATAGACATACCTGTCACGGGGCAGTTCCCAGCGTGGGTCTTGGGGCAGTTCGTATTCAGACACTCCTGATAACATGGGGGAGCCGCTGGAGGAGAGGCGAGATGGGCGCACCAGCATCACTCCTGAGTGGATGGAGTTGCTCGACTCCACAGAGACCTAATGTGAAGAGCAGTGACATTACTCTCTCGAAGCGGAACACAAAATCACTACAGTCAGATTATTCCTAAACTAGTGAACTATGAGAACTGTTAAAACACTTACTGTGCATACTCTCATCAACCTGATGGACAAGGGATTATATTGCAAGTTAACAAAACAACTTTTACATGTAGAAAGCAGGCATAAGCTTCCAATTAAACAGGACAGGAAAACATGTTTACTTACTAGAAATACATGTATTTTTATTTGTAAACATTTAACTGGGTGAATTTGTTTTGGATTGGACATTACATTTGTTTACTTTGAGATGCATGAAAGTGCATGCTTGAGCCATTTGCTCATAATATTACATTTTGGGACATATTTTAATAGTACTATATTTGTAAAATGACCTATGCTAAGAAGTAAATATGCAAACCCCCTATCTACTTTCTGTTACCTGTCTGCGCAGAGGGATGCTTTTGGCCAGCTTGTGCACAGCCATCTGGCCACTGAAGTCGCTTTTCTTGGAGGAGGTGCGGATCTTGACGATAATGGTGATGACAACCATGATGATAATGAAGAAAAAGCCCACACAGTAGATGACCACCTCTAGGTACGTGTGGTTGGCTGGAGGATTAGTGGGTACTGCTACATAGGAGGGTAGGGTGACAAGACATGTGTCAGAAAACAACACATAGACCATACAGCTTTACCTGTAGATGTACAGTTCAGTGCACAAATTAAAAAGGCTGACAACTTAATTACAAGATAGTGTGTGATATAGACACAAGGACTGAAGATACAAAATTCACCTGAGATTAATTATCACTACTGAGATTTGAGGGTTTCATGGCTCATTTCACCAAGACTGAAAAGAGTTTACAATCAGATTTAGGCACAATCCTACTGCAAGTCATGAACAGTCCCACCCAAGTATTACCAGTGAAAGTATACTATACTGTGCCAAAATGCAACCAATCCCTATTATTTGTAACATTAGTGCACTCTTAATATTTTGTATTTAAAAAAATTGCACTGAGCTGTACATGTAATGATGGAGAACACACAGTCACTTTCTCCCCAGAGTCGAAAAAGGAGAACCTGTATTATAAATCTAAAGTGCAAATACGGTTTATGCTCTGTGACTAAACATTAGCAAAGGAACCAACTTTCAGACAAGGACTCCAAACTTCACACATATCACACACATTATTGAATTTTCTACTTCATATTTCATGATTATCTGTGTCTCAGCACTATATTACAAAGCATAGCTCATTGCTACCCAAGATAAGGATCATTAAGATTGGTATGCTCATTTTTACTGCATTTCTAAGGCATTTTAATAAGTTGTGTGCCGGTGATTCAAGCAAGTGTAGCGTGATAAATTGTGTTTTTTTCCTCCCGTTCAGAGAAAACACCAGCGTTTATTAATACCAGTGCTCAGAGTGTAATTGTTTCCATGTTTAAGGGTATCGTGCAAGCCTTGGTTTTGGATATGTCTTTGTGGGGGAAGAGGGGGAAATATAATATGTCAAACAATATTTGAATAGTTTAAGATCTAACATCTGTCTCTCTACTGAGGTCATATAGTCCTGAGGTGTTGGCAGTCGGACTTTTCCCATCTCCATATATTTAAAACTAAATAATGAACATTACAGAATATTTTATATACAGCATAATGTCATTATGTTATTTTTACATCATGCTTGACAATGAGTCCTAAATGCTGCATGCTGGTTAAGTTTCGGAAATAGTTTAAGACCACAAGAGGTAATTCTAAAGAAACAACTAGAATTTTGTATCGTGGCTTTCCCTTTGGATCAGTAGAGTTTGACATTTTAGAATTGTCACAACAATCTATTTTAGCTTGTACAACAAATTTAAGTAAGCTGCTGCTCAAATTTACAGTGACATTTTCAAGGAATAGCCTGTACTCACAACATGTTACAATATTAATTTGATTGCTTTATATTGGTGGCAGAAAACTCGTTCAAAATTCGTTCAAACCCACTACTGCCATTATCCCAAACCATGGCTGCCATACCAACATTGTGCAATCACAACCCTAACCGAAAACACCAACTACACAAGTGCACTGCTCTTGTGTGGAGGGGCTGACTGACAAGCACTTTGATAATTGGACAAATGCCCATTCGGACCCTTGCGAATGGGACCACTCCAGTTCAGAGGGGCAATTATCAAAGCTCTCAGCAGGAAATGACATCACTAATACATGTCATTTACCCAGCTTGTCAAAGAGCATCAGCTTTTCACCAAATCAACACCAATTAAAGAGCAGAGAGTACAGGGAGTTCAAAGTGGAGTCTCATTAGAGCTGCCAAACAAGCCTTTAGTGATAGTGACATCCTACCTGCCCCAGACCAATAAATGTAATGTCATATGGTTTGAGGCGAGACACTGCGGGGTTACTATTTAACCTAAAGAGGACACTTACATTTTACTTTGCTTGCATCAGTCATAATGTTGACTATAGTTTAAATGTTTTTTTGTTTTTTTTTTAATTCTTAAACAATATTGGAAATACTGCTTTGTGATGTTTTACAAATAAAATGGCCCCAAGAATTAAAGCAAAAAAAAAAAATTGTTTATAAGCAGGTACAGTTAGAATGTCTTTTGCAAACTACAAGCTTTGACTTGAAGTTGGAATTTCAGGTGATATCCTAAGAATACTTTTTATGTAAACTTATGTATATGCCATTTAATGAAATTTCTGAATTTGAAGTGTCTCATCCTGTGTCTCATAATTGTTGTATTGTTTGGCATTCTGTGTTACAACGAAACAGCAGAGCATGGCACAAACACTCCCATCTTAACAGTTTAGATGAGGTAAGAACCATGCTGAGCATTCAGACAGAAGAGAATTTAAGTACAGTAACTTGCCCTGGCTTCCCCACACATTTTTCTACAGAGCTGAGGTTAAATCAACCTCGTTCTGATAAATGCGATAATGAACGTCCAGGCAGAAACGAATAAAGACACAAAGAAGAAAATAGAAGAAAGACAGGACCACTGATACCTTCAAAAATGGTCAACCATGCAGAGTGATGAGAGTACCCGATAGAATTGCCCGCCAAGCAGGTATACTCCCCAGCATCCTCAAGAGACACATTTCTCAGTTGGAGGACTTCCATTTCCTTGTCCGTGGTGTTAAGGCCAGCGGTCTAGAAAATAACAAAGGAAGAAGACCCAACAAGAGGCCCAAGAAGGAAAAGGTAACCATGAGTAAAAGCTTTTGAAAGAGAGAGAGAGATCAGAGAAGAGAAGAGCGCGGTTATTCTTGATCCAGCACCATCGGCCCCAAAGGCACCACCAAGAGCCCACTGCAGAGGTCTCTGTCAGGGAGAGCCCTCCAGCCTGTTAGTGGAGGAGCTGTTAGAGAAGTCCAGACCTGGGCTATCCCATCACCACATCAACACCTCGTCTCATCTCTACATGCACGAGATGGTCACCATGGAAATGTTTGCAGCAGAACAGCACACAAGCACACATACACACACACTCACACATAAAGAGCCTTTCTACCATCTTTGGACTACCTTAACTTGAACTTACCACACTTTATTGTTAAGTCTGTCGCTTATGTATTAAGGTGATTGCTCGGATGGACTGCTCAAGAAAAAGTTTTGAATTTTGAATGAGAGTCCTGGAGGCAATAATACAACTCAATCTCTTATGCTATTATTGTAAGCATGGCTAAGTAGAGTTTTTTGGAGCTGAGAAATAGAAAATAGCCCTTTAGTACTAGAGTGAATTATACTAAGCCTCTTGATGGAAAGTGGGCTCGTAAAAACATAAAAACAACAGTAGGAGAAGGATGGGTAGGAAGTGTGGAAAAAACACACAAAACTTTGAAGGGCAGGGGAGTGGCAGTAATAGAAGAAGATGGCAGAGAGGCCCTTAATTAGGAGGGCACAGCTCAGGCACACAGACAGCATAACCCAGGGTCTAAACACTCTCAACTGTTCTGCTGGGAATTTTCCATAGCGTCATTTACAGTCAGGAGCATCGAGGCAGGAGAAAAAAATGAGGGGAGGGAGGAGAGAAACAGCTTGTCTAGGGGCTTGAACATGGCCCTATGCTTCCAGGAGGCTCCTCTTTTGGGCATAGCAGCAGCAGTGGTGATGGTTACCTGAGGGCTCATATCTGGTGACAGTCAGCCAGGCCGACTGATTGGCTTCTCCTATATAATTGGACACTTTACATGTATATTCCCCGCCCTCCTCCTCAGTCACATTGTAGAGGGTCAGCACCTGAGCATCCGAACTATTGACCCCAGAATGCTGGAAATAAACAACATGTTATGGGCAAAAGACACAACAAAAACATTTGCGTGAATGAAATAAACTGCAAAAACACATGTAAAAATTCAGCACTGAATGACAAGCAAGTGGTTGTATTGTGTGTTCTAATACTGTTTTTTTTTTTTTTTTTTTTTTTTTTTTAGAAGAAGTATAATATTTGTTCCATTTTATTTCTACTAATTGCAAACCTTGCACATAGTAGAAAGGAACATTATAAAGCAAATCTATCTTGCCAAGTTATTAGGGAGAATTCCGATAAAGAGTTCCTATAAAAATCCTATACCAACAAACATGCTACTTGCTTGCCATTTAAAGCATCACACAGGATTGACATTCTTACGGATGTATTTTCTTAACATCATAATTGAATATAGAAACCATAAATCTGCGCATCTTCTTCATACCTTAAGCACGCGGACGTATGGGAGGCCGTTGGGACCCACGCGGCTGCCATTGATCTCAATGTGTTTGAGCCACTGTATGTGAGGCTGAGGGTCACTGAACACTTTACATTCAAACTCTACATCACTGCCCACCACTGCTGTACGGTTTGCAGGCAACCCGGCCTGAAGGATCGGCCTGTGAGGAGAGCGCTCTGTAGATGACAAGGAAGCCCAATACATAAAAGGTTAAATGTGCATTGTGTAACTTTTCTGGTGAAGAGTCAATCAAATGCTTTTCTTGATGGAGATGTTATTGCTTTGTTTGAAATAAATGTTTCACAGTATGGCTTTAATCTTTCTATCTTCATGGAGACCAAACCAGATCAAGTTACAGATCTATGGAAAGGCAACAGTCAGAATGCTTGTTTTCAAGGTATTTTTGAGCTACAAAGCCACCTGTAATTGAATACATGTAAAGTAAAATCTGCTTAATATCAAGAAGAGCAGGGACATGTCCATGGAAACAAAAAGATGACGGAAACAGAACTGAAAAATTACACAGTGCACCTTTAAAGATGAAAACAAAAAAAGTGATTTTTTTTTTTTTTTTTTGCTAAAGTAACTACATATTTTCAAAACAGACCCCCAAGGTGACATAAAAATAACAAAAGCTTAAGCCAAATAATTATTTAAGTTATTAATGTTGTTTGAAGTTGTCAACTGGGTAATGGGCAATTAACATTTCATATTGATGTTCTCGAAGTACCGTACTTATGATGCCACATTTGTTTAAAAGGTTTTATGTCCTTTTGACACTGGCTCTGATGTTTTTTAGAGAAGGATTTAAAACGGGGAATTCTGAGCAGTTTAATGATCCGTGTGTTATCCGGTTGACGTCTGAAAAGTTTTGAGGGTGGCTACGCAATAAAGCAGGATGTCTCTTTCAAAGAACCGGGTTAAACCTGAGCAGTCTCCTTTTCAAAACTCACTCCAGAAATGCTGAGGCTTCATTGTGGTTTTGAGTTTGTGACTTTAGAGTGAACCATTGCAGTTTTATAAGGGATTATTCAAGGCGTTACCCAGATGATGAAGAAAATGTGGACAAGCATATATGAAAGTATTTAATATGCAAATAATGAGCACATATGTTATGTATAAATCAGTCTTTTCTAACATTTAGTTCCTACTCAAATATTTTGGGGTTTACAAATTAACAATTAATACAAATTAATTTGAAGCTTTGAAATTTGAGAAGTGGACAACAAAAAAATGCTCTCCACAGCACAAAAATTGCTATATTCTGAAAAAACAATAATGCCATCAGGGCACCAAATTTTGTCAAAAGAGGAAAACTATCATTGCTTCAAGGAATAATTGTACAATTGATAAATACAGCCAGTGGACATGAAATGTTCCCCTAATTATAGAATCATACTACTGCTTTTTTCTGATATTATAGCTCAAAGAAAAATATAGATGGTAACGGCAAAATTACAATATTGGCATTATACATATGCTTCGATGAGAATTTAGATTTTAGAAGCTAAAACTAATGATATTATAAAGATGATATAATAAACAATACAAATATTTAAATAGATTCTTAGATGTACTCCTCCTCTGAGATTGTGACTGTATCACATTATAGAATCTGAAACCAACCAATTTTCATGATAAAGTTGGATGTGTGCATAATTTTATATAATGCTACCCTCATTCCCAAAACACAAAACCTAAAAAGGGAAGATGAGAGCTTATAGTAATAGCAGGTCTGTTTAATCTTATATGATACCATGTCATTTTACAGGTTAGGCTGCAATTTCTTTCAGGGAAAATAATTGCCGTTTCTGCAGCTAAGCATAAAGTATAATTATGAACTATAAATGGATGCAATCACTTTGAGTGCCTTGTGTTAAATATAATAATATTCTCGAGGAGGTTTTATGCCTGAAGTGTGTGATGGTAAACATTTATCAGAGAGGTGGTAGTAAAATTCTTGTTCATGAGTTTGTGTAAATTTATATATGATTTTGAACACTCTGAGAATGATCCCATTGTAAGAAACAGCAGGCTCACTGTGACTGTGTGAATCTTCAAATAAAATATACAACTTACCGACTACATCTAATTGGTAGGTATGGTTGATGCTGCCGTACTGATTCTCCACCACACAAGTGTAGTTGCCTTTGTCTGAGGGCACTACTGACTCCATGATGATGGTGCCCACCTGGTCACGCACCTATAAACAAAAGGTGGGATTTTTCAGTTGGTAAAGAAATTTTATTGAACCACTCATGTTCAAACCAATGTGATCAAAAATGTCCGCTGCTTAAATAAACTAAATCAGGGCAAATCTCAGAATGAAACAGCCAAAATAAATAGGATTAAAATTGCTAGTCAATTTTGACTTGAAGAATGACAAGATAAAACGTAACATAAAATCACAAAAGGCTGAGTAATACCAAAAGAAGCCAGCATGCTGCCGGATGTACACCACAGTTTGACACTGTATTATAGAACTGCCAATTGAATTATGAGATTAATTATGTGTGATGATGATTTAACTATCCTGCACCACTTCCTTCCTGACAACACCCAATGATTGACAAACCGGATCCTAACAAAACACAGGAAAATGTTGTTTTATATACATCTGCCCAAACCTGTCTTAGCCTTGTTAGCCCCAACTCAAGTCTGGTTCTTTTTCCAAGACATGTTATAATTTTTCTTCCATAAATCTGCCAAGACCGGCAGTGTGTGATTAACCAGACAACCTCTAAGGCAATAGCAACATCAAACCTGCAAATCCACCAACCATACGGCGGGCTCATTTAGCTAAAACGTGATGAGGGAATCCAGCTGCCTACTGCCAGATGTGTTGTGCTTGGCTTCATGCATGTGGTCTACATTACTCAATCCCTTCGTAGAGATATGAACAATAGATGCCTTGGCCATAAAAGCTGAACGCAGGGGGAATGAGAGACGTCCCATACACACATGGCACCTAGACTGAAAAACTGAAGCCAGATGGGGAAGGTACTGCATGGTTTAATTAACTGTAAAATATTAATCTTAGTTATGTATAAATCTGTATCAAATGCTTGTCTTCATGGAAATGTTATTGCTTTGTCTAGAATGCCTGACAGTATGGCATTAAACTTATCTATTTCCATGGAGACAAGTCCACAGGTCAGACCTCTGGAGGGGTGAGCTTTGTACTATTTTTGACCAGTAAAACCTCTTAATTGAATAAATGCAACATAGATGAGTTTAATGCCATACTGTGAAATCTTTCAGGTAAAGCAAACATATCTCCACTGAAAGTTACACAGTGCAACTTTAAGGGGTTATTTTCAACACAGTACTTAATAAAGATAACTTACTGAACTGAGCAAGCATCAACAGTAGCCTTAGTTCACTGTGTTTTAATTGTAATAATGTACAGCACTGTGTGGGGCCAAGGGCAAAAATTACTAAAGATTAAACATCATTTTATCAGTAGTAGTAGTGATGATGCTTTGGTTTCAGTTTGATTTCTTGAAGCCTCTTAGTCCAAAAGTAAAATCTGACATTGCAGGGTGGAGACGGGCAGCTGAGAGGAAACTCCTAAATATGCTCCAGCTGTGGAGTTAAGACAGGCTGTAGTAACACAGGACAGGGCTGGACTGGTCTGCACATGATGGGATAAACAGATGGAAGAAGACGTTTCCCTCCGTTAACATGTAAAGTATCCCACACACCTGCACAACAACGGCCTCAACACACACTCATCGCAAAATTTTAAGGTACATAAAAACACAAGATTTACTACCACCAATAAACAGTGTCAGATCACAAAGACCAGCCAAGAAGTAGCTTATTCACTCTCAAAAGAAGCCATTTGGAGTGATAAGCCGATATCAGTAATGTTATCAGCAGTAAACTTTAGTGACCACAACCAAAAGTGATAAGGAGGGGGAAGTAGAGATACACTCCTTAAACTTATGAAACCAAGTAAACAGACTGACTGACCCAGACAGTTGTAAAATTCTTATCAATATTACATGTTATCAGCATTAACAACATATATGAAAACAGTTAGCTTATAAATAAAAGGATGTCAAAAAAGGAAGTCATTGTAAAACACTAGTTATCAAGAGGTGGCTGTACATTTTCTGTGGCATAAAGCAAACTGAAAAACAAAAGTAAAACAAAAAATAATAGGGATGGCTTAAGTCTCCCACACAACTGGAGGTATTCTTAATATGGTACTGTTTCATTAGAAGCATTGGATTTCAGCCACATTGTTTTTGAGGTCAAATGTGTAACTTGTCTGGGTTTTCCACTTTACAATCAGGGAGGGGTTGGTGATCAGATATAGAGATGAGCTCACCATCGCCTCCAAACAGGTGAAGATGAAATGCTTTGCTAAAGTTGAGTAAATTGTTTACCACATGGGCCAGGTAATCAATGGTGTCTAAATTATTGTAATGCCCCACTATGATTAAGATACTCCATTATGGGGCACTTCAGATCCTTCGGCAAACATATTGTACAGATTTTCAATGGTAGTATAACCTGGAATATGCAGAGGAAACATACACTGAGGAACAAACAACACAAACCTTGAATCCTCCTATGCGATGGTCCCTCTTGAACTCCTTGCCGTTCTTATACCATTTGAGTGTTGGCGTGGGGTTACCACTGGCCTGACAACGAAACTTTACAGTCTTACTGGCTGGCACAGCGTGGAGCTTTTTCTCCATTTTCCCTGGTTGAACCCATTGAGGAGGCATAGCTAAAGAAAGAAGAAGGTGGTTGGTGTTGGACATACAAAAAATGTATAAATAACAAAATCAAGATTTTGAACTATTAGGAACTGCGTCACATTTAGGGTGTGCACAGAAAGGTCAGCATGCCTGCCACACTCTTTGTGGTTTGCCCAGATGCTGAGGTCTGAGTGATGGTTCTTAATAACATTATGTGACACAACAGGTTTACCACTGTTACTCACTATAGTGCTTAAATGTGTCATTATTCTAGTTATTCATCTCTGATTCAGACCTAAATCACTTTCCCATTAACCACCAACCTATAAGAGTTGAAGGAATTAGATGACTCATTTAAGGGAAACAATGGATGGTTTGGATCTAAATATTTTTAAATGTCACTTACGCATCTTCTTCTGACTGCCCAATAACTTTGCTTCCTCTGATGAAGACTCCTCATCTTCATCATCATCTTCTGATGAAGCCATAGCATCAACTGCAATAAAAGCACACATATTAACACATTTCTTGTTTTCAGAATCCAGCAGCTGGCAGCAGTCATCCAATAATCAGAGTGATACTGCCACTGTGTCATTGGGCAAAACATTCTCCCCTACCCGAGTACAAATGCCTCGTGAATATGAATTGATAGATTTTTTGATATTTGATATTTTGTTCAAGTTAAATGTTTTAAAAGACCATGGGCATGACCATTTATTAACAGGCTTAAAATATCCTCACCTGTAACATTGAAGTAGAGGCTGTGGTTGCCAAAGGTGGTACATGTGTAGAGCCCAGAGTCTGTCAGCTCCACAGTCTCAATCTCCAGTTGTCCATTCCGAATGTGAGTGTGTTCACCGTCAACTATCACCACATTGTCTTTGGTCCAATTCACCACATGGTCCGTGTCCTTTGTTGAGCAGCTCAGGGCCAGAGGGTCCCCCAGTAAGAGAGTGTACGGTTCACTTTGTGTTTCTATAGGAACCAGAAGAACAAAAAAAAGCTGTTATCAAATCTAGTAAAGCAGCTGTATCCTTTGAACAAACGTTTTTTATAGGAAATCTAGGAAATATTTGCAAACATAAACTTTGATTTTATGTAAACTTCACTCAATAAAAAAAATCTTCTTTACCCATTATGTGACTTCTAAAAAAATATATTTTGTACATTTTGTACTTTTTATATGTCTAGATTTGCCTCTATCTTTTATTTCAAGAAACTGCACAAGGTATTGGACACTACTTCACATAAAGTTTTCACAAACACAAAGCCTTTTTCTCCTTGTATCCACTGTCCACTTTCCCCATCTTACTTCACCTGTAAATTCAATTTTATCCCAAATTAGTCAAAGCCTGTTGTGGGGCAGGGTGGGCCGCAACTACTTTACAAGCGGAGCTGGAATTTGATTAGAGCAGTGAAGAGCGGAGAGGCGTCACAGCACGAGACACCTGAGCCCTCCTGTGCTAAATGACTACGTAGTCCACCGGGGGAGGGGGGTAACCCAATTTTGCTGACACATCGTCCATCACAATAGTGTTGTTTTTCTGAGCACAAAGGCAGAGAGATCGCCACTGTCCAACTTATGTAGCATTCTTACTGTTGTATCAGCCTAGCTGCTACAGGTCTAAAAATAATGCCCGGCAGGATCTGTTAACAAGTGATTTTCTTTTACAACTTCCTACAGTACAAGGCCTTTCCTGAATGCATTAGAATACTTCCTCCAAATGACAGTCACATAAAAAGCACTATACAATCATTTAACTGATGATTGTAATAGAAATTTATATAAACAAACCACTAAACATGAAAATAAAGTGAAGTTGTACAAGATAAAGGTTTGCAAGAAAAACAGCAATAATTTAAGTACTTTACAGTAATAGGAGTAATTGTGAAAAGTAAAAGTTACATGATTTAATATACAACCTGCTGACAGCACACATATGAAATCATGGACATTTGTTTGGCCTTGCACTTCCTCTACACAGGAAGCATAACCATACCGTACTCCAACTTTATGTCAACATAAGCAAACCTGCAATGTAATCCCTCCCATCGTCTCAACAAAAGACTCCCAAACAATGAGAGGTCAGAGGTAGCACTGAGTAGTGTAGAACAGTGTAGGAGAGTCCAATTCATTTTACACCATTACCTTCAAGTACCTCAATTATTATTATTTTAAAAAAGTAAATAAATAAAAAGACATAATTATTCAAATATAAGATGAACAATTTCCCACATAAAGGCTATGATCATTGCAGCATTTCCTACATGGAGACGAAGGCTGTTGTTTTGTTTTATAATCCAACTTTAAAAAGGACATCTCTACGGAGCATGTGCAGAAGGCAGAGGGCTTGCAGAGGCAGGTTCTGGTGCCAGTTGCTATGGTGACCCCACTTGGGCCTAGTAAAGGTATTTCCTGGATCACATATGTCTGACAGGGCTCCTAATCCCAGCAGGAAAAGGGGGCCAGGGGGTAGGATCAACTTTCTCCTCCAAAACAAACTGAATAGGGGGAAGTAGAAGAAATGTTTGAGCAGTTTTAGAGACAGAGGGTGTATTTGGAAAACGCTGTAAGTCAGGTCGAGAACTATTTGCAATGTACTAGGAGTTGCCTTGGGAACAAACGCCACTGATAAGACATCCCAGGTTATTTGGTTAAGGAAGACTGCACAAACGGAAGATACATGTAATTCAAAAGGAGGTTGTTTATCTTAACAATAGTATGACATAACATTTTACATAGCCATAATCAGCCAATACCAAAACCTACCAAAGCTCATAAAAGTGTTCAATCTGGTTTCAACACTTTGCTAAATACAAATCCAAGTACAATGGGAGTCAAAGATATTGTTGTGGTTAAAATTAAATACAAATGAATAACACTAAAATCATAATTGCCTCTCTCTACATGGTTTGATAAACATAACTTGGCATATGCCTCAAAAGTTTCCAGTATTCCAGGGGGTTCACTGATTAGATCAAAATGGATTATGGGCAATATTTTATTAGTACGGTGCCAAACTATAAAAAGATCTGTTGTCTTCTTCTAAAAACCTGATTGGCATGGTTTGAAATCAGATAAATGACATGAACCTTTCTCAATTTTTAAGAGTTCTGAGCTAAAAATCAACAGTGTGTGAATAAGGGGAAAAGGGCTTGGCACCAGTCATTGGAACCTACTCTGAGTACAAGATAGGAAGCAATATGCTGCATGAATGACTTGTGGGATTTCCTGCCCTCTTTGCAGTGATGGTTGAATGCAGTGACTCCGGACGGTCGAGGCCTTTTCCTTGTGCCACACTGAAAAAACATTGGCACGTTCCTCCGCTAATTTAACCAGAGCAGAGTGAAGGTGGGTGACGCATAAAGAGGATTGATAAGAGACAAAAGGCGAGACTAGCAGGAAGCCAATGACTGGGACAAAGGCCATTAGCAGAGCCCCAAAAGTTCACCAGTCCACCTCAGCAGTGAATACACCCCAGCATGGCCTTTTCAGTTTTAAATGAGACACAATCAACATGAATTAGCACTTTGAAGCAACATGGAAAACTAGTCCGTGCCAATTTAGTCACCAAGCATTCAGAATATACAAAAGATAATTGATTTAGGACTACCATGTCAGAATGCTAATTAGACTTAAAATTAGACAAACTTTATTGATCCACAAGGGAAATTATTTGGACACAGTAGCTCACAGATCACAATATATTATAATAATTCAACTTGCTGACATTTAATTTATTTTTAGTAACACACATTGGACATTTGAACTTGGAAGGAGGAAACGTTGGTAATCAAATTATTATTTTCGTTTCTAATCTGGCTCTGAAGACCGTAGATTAATTTAATTGTATAGGGCTTATTATACAGACAACAAAACGCTTTTAGACAAATAAAGAGGCACGCATGAACCAAAGCCATTTGAATATCACTTTTTGTTTTCTTGCACGGAGACAAAAGGAATGCAGCCAAATGCATGTGCTGTGATTGTTTGTGGACAGCTGAAACCCTCCGTCACACTGTGGGGAGCGGGGAAAGTGACCTAGAATTCACAGGCTGGCAAGTGGGGGAGCTGTGCATAGATAGTACCTGGCCATTTGGTGATTAGCAGCAGGGCGGGGTGTAAATACTTCAACCTACCCCCATCTCCACTCCTTCATCACAATGGAAATTTATGACACAGAAGACAAACATTCCCCTAAGAAACTCTATCCCGAGGCAGGAGGGGTGGGCTCAGAGTAGCGTCTTCTTTCCTCTTTTTCAAAAACAGGCTAATTTATAGTTTCCCTGGCAGTTAACTCTACTCTCAGTGACAACAAATACCTTTTCATTACAAAAGGAGAGGAGCAGAGCTGGACGAGGTAGCATGGCTGCCTTGAGGCGACACATGGGACCCATTTACTCCTCCCTGTCCCAGAGTTGGCTCCAGAGCAGCTACACCAAGTTTATTTTAGGGCTTAAGACCCTACAGAGACCCTCTTTCCTAATATCTCTAATTATAACGTTGAGGCTTTATCATATCCAGTGGCTGCGCTCCACTTCCGACTGTAGAGTGTAAACATCCCAATTCGCTGCCCACACGTCCAGCCGGCTATTACTCTGCTGGAGTGCTTCCAAGAGACACATTTTTAAGGATTTGGTTTCAGTGGCGCTTTTCCCTTTTCAGAACATGTCTTGCAGGCAAATCAGGATGAATACTCTTTGGAAAATAAAATTAATCTTGGAATTATAGCAAGTAAAACATGTATATTTACATCAGCATATCCAGTATATTCAGAGTTTCAACAAAAGTGACTAAAAACTCCTATCAGGAGAAATACAAAGGTCATAGGGCCATTGAGGCAGTATTATTTGGTTAAACACATAACAGTAGCAAATAATTTTGTTACAGCTATACTTTATGTGTAATTACATTTTGGAAGTAATATTGTGATTGCTTCAGAAGTTAATATGTGCTCTGACTTCCCATCTGGGTGTTTCAATAGTACATATTTGGATACTATATAATCACCACCGCAAAAAAAAAAAAAGAATGCACAGAGCGTCTGTGGTGAATTTGTTGCACTTAACAAACATCAGACTGAGGAGAAAGGGGGAAGTGGGAACACGCACACTACAAAGGGCAGGCCTCAGTGTCCGTGTGGCCTGGAGTGTGTTAGGATTACATTCCTGCACAAGAACAAAGCTCTGATTATCACTGGTCTGCTTCTCAAGGCAATGGGCCAGATAAGACTGCCCCAGTGAGTCCACTCGGATACAGGGCGTTTAATAAAACTCAAACCAGGAAACAGTATCCAGCTATAAGTCAGAGTGATCTTGGTCCAGTCCCAAGCATTGATAAACTATGGGTGCACTGCTACACTGAAGGAAGTCAGAATGTTGGGTTTTGATATAGCCATAGCGTAATAATACTTTTACTTAATTTACTTAAAAGGTGCATTGTGTAACTTTTCAGGTGGAGCGTCCGCCACCTGCTTGGAGATGGCATTGCTCTGCCTTGAAGGTTTCATAGTGTTACAGTTGGATTTAGAGCTCAAAATACCTAGAAAAACAAACATTCTGACTGTGAGACAACTTGCCTCTCCACAGATATGACGTGGTCTAGTTTGGTTTCCATAACGATACTGTCAAACATTCTAGACAAAGCAATGAAATATCCATGGAGAAAGGTATTTGACGGGCCTTCCACCGGAAAAGTTACACAATGCACCTTTAATACTTTGACAGACCTTGTCCAACTCATTTCCTTTCCTAAGATACCATGCATTATAAATAAACCTTTCGAATTTCAAAATTAATTTATTAAAAGGTGATTTGAAATGGATGACGATTACAATTCAATTCTCATATCACTATAAAAAGTTCATGAGAAATACCAAAGTCCTTACCTTCATCTGTGCTGGCCAGTCGGCAGTGCATGCTCAGAAATTGTGTGCATAAAGCCAGGAGCAGGAGTAGACAATGCCCCGTCAGCATCCTGAACAAGGGGCTACGACCGTTGGCTTCTCTGCGACCGCTTCTCCATTCAGACGTGGGCATCAGCAGCACGGCATGGATACTGCTTCACTACACACCCAGAAATAAAGCAGAAAATTATTAGAAATAAATGTGCAAGAGAATATTACATATTTGGAATAAAGTAAGACTAAAACCTAAAACTAAACCTGGACTTAACAAATATATGATTAGGAACAACACTATAAACAATATAGTATCTTTGTTATGTCTGTGGAGCTTTGATTTTGTTTTGTTACTGGTACTTTTATGATAATGATGAGCTGATGGAAAATGCCTACATTTTCCTACATTTGTTGGCATAAAAACTTTTGCAATATGTAAAAGCAATACTAATCTGGTGAAGAGAAAAACATCGCTCCCAAAGTGTCAGAATTTTATATTGTGTCTGCATGCACAAAGATAGTATTCCACTAAAGAGGTTTTACAAAACATTGATAAGAAAGTGCCTAGTGGCTGCTTGCTCTGTCAGTTGAGAGTAGAAACATGCTGCTCACATCTCTGGATAAAGACGTTTTGTTGTTTGACTCTTGTGGTCTGAGGTCATTACGACTATCACCATAAAAACACTGGCCCAAGTTCACTTTCACAGCTCCACAGTCTAAAGGATGAACCACAGCCTTCACTACTTCTCATCCTACGTCAACTTTACAGCCAGTGACCCTTGGCGCAACATCTGTGGACATCATCAGTAAGATACGGACATGCACACTTGGTCCTGTCATCTCTCCTATGTCCTTTGAAGAATTTGTTACGCAAAGAGGGGGCAAAGCTATGTGACTCCATTTACTCTTTTGGTTCTCAACAGTGGGACAGCTACCAATGAAGGCTTGCTCATGAGTTAAGGCTGGGCAATATAATAAAAAATGAATCACATTTTCTTTCCTCACATTGATTCATCACATTTTTCAATTTCATTTTGTCTTATTAAAAACAAATTTCGTTGACTTAAAACACACTTTACATTAACAGAAAAATGCTTTTACTGAGAGAGCATAAGCTGTTAAAAAGACCTTTGCATATCAATGACAATTACAACCGAGTGAATCTCAATCTTGAAATTTCATTCATCATTGCCCAGCGCAACCTAGAGCCTGTCCTAGCCATATATTTAATAGTTCAAGATGAGGTTTATCCTATTTTGAATTTGGCCTAATCCTGGTTTTGTAGTGGCTTAGACCAAACTTTTAAGATGTTAGGGTTAGATGCCTTTTATTCCCAGTTTAGACCTAGACTGATAGACATCTTTTACTGTGTTGAAGTTGATATTTTGAAAACCAAACACAAGCTGTAGCTGGAAAAAAAAGTATTAAATGATCATTTAAGAGAAATCTGTCATCAGGAAGTTGGTGTAGTGCCTTAAATGGCCCCCACAGAGATCATTTGCTCTACAGACCTGTCACAAAGTGCCAAACAAATGCTTTGAATCTTGACTTTCAAGACAATAATGTCCCAGGCCAACTCAAAACTATAGCTCTATATTTTGGTCAGACAAACCCCAGCTTGGTCAGCCCTTCACACAGACTCATGTTCAGAAGCAGCTGTGGTTTCCTTTAAGCGGTAATGGCTGCCTCTGTGACAGTTCATTTGGAAAACATTATTGTGTGTTCCCCCACAAAACCAATTGAATTTCACTTTCCAAGAACCAAAGCCCATGCAGTGTCGTAGCAGCTGAGCGGGGTCGAGGGGTCCTGAGGGGATAAAGAAAGCTTGGTCATCACTGAATTGTGTAAGCTGTGAGTCAGAATTTGGGACAGCTCCAAAAAAACAGTTTGTTTTGCCCAATAGACGGACCAAAGAAAGACCACTACTCCTCGCCATGGCAACCATTGATAATTGGAAGAGGAAGTGGCGCCTTTAGAAGTATGACACTGTGCTCTGTCATCCTGTGGGATCAAGAGTTAAACATACTCAATGCCTTAGTGTCCACACAGAGGGAGCACTTCACACACCAGCCATCAAATTCATTGGGGAGATGAGAGCTTATTTACAACTATGTCACAATTAGAAGTACTACATGTCAAATACACAAAATCTTTCCCTTTAATGGTGTTCTAGTTTTTTTTTTTTTTTTGGTTGTTTAAAAATAGTAAAAATCTTGATAGACAGACTGATAGGTTTTACCTAAAATACATCCCGAGCAATGACATTACAACTATCTCCACCAGGCCACCAGACCAAGTTATAAACCAGATCTGTGGAGAGGCATGGTAACTTCGAAGTAACTTCATAGATTACAAGAAGAGGCAGGGTGTTTTCCAGTAACAGCATACGATATGGAGTAAGAGCCATGCCATACTGTGGAACATTCCAGACAAAATCATTATATCTCCATGGATGCAAACGCAGGTGGCTGACATCCCACGATAAAAGTCACATGGTGCACTTTTTATACAATTTTAATGTTAATGCAAATTCAAATTTCCAATGATGACATCTTTACTTATCCAATCTTAGGACAGAACAAATGTGGGCACTGTTTGTCAGTGACTTTAGAGTTTTTCACATGAGTCTAGTCTAATTACAGCCTCTACTGTTCCAACTATACTGACAGAGTTTCCAGGTTTGGGGAGAAACGCTCATTAGTCACTGAACAGGAAACAGGCTCAAGGATTGTAACGAACTAAAGATTGAAAGCTGCCAGTGTTCTTAACCAGTCCAACTATTCATGCTTTCTCATTAGAGGCTTTTGGTACCTGACTGACACGTTTACCAATTGTTGTACTTGTACTTCCATTTTATGGTAGAGTAACCAACGAGAAGAGTTCAGACACAACTAAAAGACCCCTCTTAACCTGAATTATCAAATGCAGCCATTGTTTAGTCCAGGGTTAAACCTGATTAGCTTGTCTTGACTCATTTGGCCAGACTTTCCACCAATAATATCCCAGGATATGCCTGCAAGTCATTATTTCACAATACTAAGCTCAATTATCACATAGTTTTTCTGAAGCTGTGCAGTCCTAGTTAACTGGACAGATGTACCAGACACTTTGAGTCTCCCTCATTATAACCACACAAAGGTTACAGGACTAACCCATAACATGGCCAGCACAATAATTACTGTTCACTGCCATCCATGCATAACATTCCACAACTCCAGTCTGTAGCCCCTTTGCTCAATCTGCCCAGTGTGTAGACTAGACGGTACCCAGGTTTTATATAGGGCCTAGAGACACAAGCACTCACACATTTTGTACAACCAATGGCAAGTTAAATAGCCAGTTGTGTGCAGTCCACAGAGCCAAAAACTGTCCTCAAGTGATAGTATTGTTACATCACAACAATATTACTCACCCAGGAGTAAAAGCTTTACAGTGACTTTGGATAATGCTAGTCTTAGAAGTTATTTGAATGTTACTTGAGGATGTGTTACAAAGTAAGGAAAATCTTAACTACTTGACTCTCGCGTCTCTCCTGTCCCGAGGCTACTATTTTCATAAAAACAAACATCATTACTTCTTCCTTTTCCACAGTCTAGAGGTTTGTCCATAGAGATCAGGTGTCTTCAGATCACACCTTAGTGCAAAAACAATTAATGTCAAGTGAGCTGACACTATACCATTTGGTTGACACCCTGATCCCTTTCTGTCTACATACAAAAGTACTGTGTGTGTTTTCCCAAGAGGCTAATGCAGAAACAGCCCTGAGTGTGGATGTTTGTAAAGCATCCAAAATACATTAAATAGGGAATTTAATGAGTTCAAGTAATTGTACACAGGCACAAAAGCAGCTATAAACTGTCTGGGTGAGTAATAAGAAAAACACATAAGAAGGACTAAGCCATCCTCACACCATTTTATTACATGGATTAAAAAGTGGATGTCCTCTCTTTGCCAAAGGGTAAAACTAAGTGAATTGCCATGTCTGGTGCTGGCTTCATTTGGATATTAGACCTTTTAAACTCAATGTTGAACTCCCCGAGGACAAGCTGCACTTCCAGCTCAAAACATCTAGAGCTTTTACATAACATTACGTTGCCTCACGTAAAAAGACGGTGACTTCACAGATGATGGTTGCGTGTTATTTTAAATAGACCACAAAAATAAATTAAGCAACGCAATAATGTAAAATTAATATTACATTTCACTCGTATTCCTATAATTATCATAAGGCGGGCCAACACAATATAGTAAAATAATAGACTAATAAATTAAAGGAAAGGGAATAACTAATGCCCCATCTTTTTCTCTTGGTAGGTCCGTGATTTGCATTGGTTTACTTTGATAAGGCGGGATGGGACAGTTTCAGAATTACATTCAGACCTGCCCATCAAACTTCAATTGAAGTAGCTAACTCTGACCAAAATACTGCGTATCCAACAAATACAACATTTTTAAACTGCATAAAAAAGACACAACCAACATCACATAGTTGTTGACAGTGGATGGAAACGAAATTAACGCAGATTTGACCAATTTGTGTTAGTTTGTTAACAGCGTAAATGCTCGAGCGTAAAATGGACTCACCTTGGTGGCTACTACAGAGGAACAGACACTCGATGCTTCTGGTAATGGAGACTCCAAAACTGAGATTTTGGTTGGAAAAAAAAAAAAAAAAAAGCTTTCCTGAAAGTTTAATTCCCAGACAAAACAAGTCGGCCGCCCGCAGTACCAGGTAATCCAAAAGAACAACCAGCATTCAGCGAACAAGTTTCAGCACATTTGTACCAAACTTCTACGAGACGAAAAGCCTCCACTCTCTACCGTCTCCTCTGTACAATCCTGAGACAACAACAGTGCGCAAAAGTGTGGAAAGTATGCACATTAGAAAAGCAATGCTATTTTTTCTTAAATATGACAGATATTTTCTTGTTTGTTGCTCTCAAACAAGTCTGAAAAGTACGTGCGTGCGTGCAGGCTGTGGGTAGTCCTTTTATCCCAACTCGTTTTGCTCGCAAAAGTCCGAGTCTCCCTGCTGAGAAAAAGATTAGTAATGTAAAACTTCTTTTCTCTACCGAAACACAAAAACAATAAACGGCTGATGATTTACAAAAACTAATAGATATTTTTAATCCGTGTTGTGATCAGTCCTCGCGGATAAATGCAGTTAAACAGCGAGAGTCCAGGCAACTCCAAACCTCCCCCTGAAAGCAGAGAAAATGCGCATCCTCGGGACAATAGTAAAGTCATAGCAAAGAGCGCAATCGACTTCCGGTGTGCGCCTTCAGAGTAAAGTTCAACTAGATACTTGGGGGTGGGACTGCGGGTGGGCAGGGGGAGTAATATCATCAACACAGCCTGTAGGCTTTTTAATGACAACAAAACCAAATAACATATCAACATTATTTTTAAAGAATAAAAATGTGTGAGTGGTCCAAACAACATCCTGCGTGTCCTACTGCCAGTAGAACAAACACAAAAACAAAAACATTAACTTTGAATTTCATGAGTAATTGTAAACAGACACCAAATCCGGTATAAACACGACGTGTGGCCAGACGGACCACAACTCTCAAACAAGACTTAACTCAAACAAGACTAATGAATCACAGTCTATTCTACCTGCTATTTTGGTGATTAAGTTTATTATTCAGCCCGAATCTATTTGATTTGGAGGCTCAAATGACCCGTGTATTATCTCATATCGACGATGTTGTAAATATAGTATGAAATAAAACAAGTAGGCGTAAATTAAACATTTTATTTTGACGGTCTCAGTGTGTAAACTCAAGGTAGCATTCGCACTGTTGTTGGTGTCTTGAAGTTCAGGATGGTCACGTCCTGGCTCTCCCCCTTCCATCCACAGCACCACAAATTCTGGATTATCATGTCCAAAATTAATGAGAAATGAAACATATTTATATAAAATTAGTTACTTTATTCGTTTAGTGACATTTTGAATAGCATAAATAATGAATTGTGGTGACACCTTACCATTGCAAAGTATAGAGCCTTAATGCTTACCCTATACTAGGATTATTATCCTAATATTAACTTTATACATCTTAACTTTATACATTTTAAATAGGCTAAAACAAATACAATATATACCAACTGCATGTGTGTGAATAATGTGTATTTGATCAAGAAAATGTGTTTTCCTTTGAGCACTTTGTAAATTAGGTGAATTCTTTCAGCAAAAAGCCTCCAATTTTCATCAACTTCTGTGCTCAAAGCAACTATAAAATAGTTTTATTGTCCTGGCATAAACATCATATACTGGCAGCATTTCAAAGTGACTCAGACATTCAAATGTATCTGTCGGTTCAGCCTTCGAAGGCTCTGTGGATCAAACACGTTTTTCACATGAGGAGTTCATGTGAGCTTTGATTTCTGTCATAAGTGAAAGATGATTGATGACTGGACATATGAATCACAGCTTCATGGTGAGATTAAAGACTGGGGTGAGACAAAGAAACTAATTTGTGACCCGGGCCAGGGCATCTGCCCTTCTTTCATCACACCTGTCTGTGGCAATAATGCTTCCTTAGTATAAGCGCACTTTATTATTTAGAATAATGCTGCGGATTTATCTGGTTCCTTTCAAGATACTAGAGGGGCTTTACATTTAGTCCATACTCAGAAGCAGTAAGGTTATTGCTTTCAGTGATCACCGATAGAGGTAACATTTCTTTTTGGTATTTGGTTTATTTTAGCCTGGACTAAAGAAAATAGCATTCGGCATTACAGTAACTTAATTATCACTCGACCTGTTTCTCTTCCAGGTTGGGACCAGATCAGACCAAAGCAAATATACAATCATATTATCACACATGTTTTGGTAATATATAATATAAGATCAAAAATGCTTGTCTTGTCACTGCTTGGTTGAAACTTCAGTCAATCACAATAACAAATAGTCTGACTCCTGACTTCAAAGAGTGGCACAGACGCTGTCCCAGATGTGATATTAACCACTACATACCAGAAAACAGCCCAGTGTGTTTATAATAGTGAGAGTTAACTGTGTGCACCCCCCACCCTCAGCCACATCTTACAACTGCAACTTCAAAACATACATCACACAGGCTTTGAAAAAGGAGCAGGGTCTATAAATGGTGCAGAGTTGAGCTTTATAAGAAAGATTTGCAGACGTCATTAAAGTCTTTGCTTGTGTCACATTTGTTTATCAAAAGACATATTCAAAATGCACCTTGTAAAAAAAGCTAACAAATGAAGATTAATATAGGAGCATGTTTAATGGTTAATAATTACCCAGTGTAAAATGTGCATGCTACAGTAGCTTGTAGCTACTAGCCACTGAAGAAAGAGATGGATATTACCACGAACTTAGACCTATACTTCCCATATCAAATGTAAAAACATTTTCTATGCCACTATGGTTTGAAAATAAAACATTTATCATTTTACTTAAAATGGCCATATAGAAAATATGTGTCTTATCTGTTGAATTGAAAAATTTGTAGATTTTAGAGACTGCATACATTTGTATGCAAAAGTTGTACAACTCCAACAATACAAATATTGTCTACTCCGGGGCAGGAATAGTAGAGTAATGGAACCTACACTAAAATGCCACAGAGGTGCCACTTTTCTTGGAAATGTAAAATACGAGGGAATAGTTCGAGGAAGATTATTAAATTTTATGTTGCACAAAGTGACTTTAAATTTGTCTGAGTTCAGATGCAGTGCACAAAGCCCTGTAGCTCACGGTCTGTTTAAGACAAGGTGGGGCATCACTCCTCACCTTGCTTTCATACTAAGGAAATGTGCCGGACACTGTTAAAGCCATATGCAAAAGAAAACCGAAGGCTGCACTGAGCCACACATCAGCATCTGAGCAAATAGACAGTCATGCAGTGCCCAGAATGAACAATATGTGCCCGGGTATGCTTTGCATGGTCATTTCCCTAGCAGCTTCTTCATCACCCCAAAGTGCTGTATTATGGTGCTTGCTTTTCATGTTTGCATTCCATTGTTCCTGGGCAAACTACAAATACCCACCAATCAGGACACGGAAGAGCCCTCATCCATCTATCAGCATTGCCCTGGTTTTGCACTAGGCCCCACATGCTCTGCCCCCCCACCCTGCTCCCTGACATGTGGCCTTTATGTTTGTCTTTTGTCTGGGGTAGGAAGGGAGCGAGAGGGAGAGGGAGAGGGAGAGAGAGAGAGAGAGAGAGAGAGAGACACAGAGACAGAGAGAGATTAACATTAAATGTACACTATGTAAATTTTTGGGTAGAGGGTCAGGCATCTGTAGTTTAAAATTTTGGCCACAGCACAGCTTTAAATGAATCTACTGTCTCTCCACGGAGACAAGCAGGTGAAGTCACTATGCCAAATTTGAGGTAAGATCTGTGGAGAATTGACTCAGGCCACAGTTATAAATTCATATTTTCAAGGTATTTTTTGGCTAGGCACAGTAATATAAAAGAAGGTAGAGATCCCCATCAAAAATGTTAGTGTTAGTTATTGCTACTGATGCCTTGTGTACAGGATAAGAGATGTACATTCTTGTAACATATCTGACAAGTGTATTGTACAAGAATATTTACACACCAGAATGTCAATTATTAGGCAGAGTAAGCAGAATTAGAACATGTCATATGTTTACTGCCCAACACTTATTAGCTATATTAGCTAGAAAAATGCTGATAAACCTAACAGTCATTCAGTACATTTTAATGTTTTTATGTTCATTTATTAAATATGGGACAGTGCACATTAATGAACATGTGCTAGTACAGCATGTAAATGTGCCAGAGTTAGCCATGCAGACCCATTTTCATCCATAATTCTTTTCTCAAATTAATTATTATTTCTACCAGATTTGAGGACTTGCCGCCACTGTCCACTCTAGTCAACAATCAAACCGGAATAGGAAGCAGAGGATGCATTGTTAAAGTAGACACACATATCTGTATAGCTTTCATCCATCCATCACATTGGCCTCTTTTTGCACTATGTCCCCTGGTTCTCCCCCTGGACACCACCCCCGGCCCATTCTTGGACATGTCGCTGTGGCTTTCCGGGTCTTTATGCTGCTGCCTGTTGTCTTGTGGGGGACAGATTGAAGACCCCTTTTGTGAGTGCGTCAGAGCCCTGTCCTGAGCGCAGAGGACAGAGGAGGAACCTGCTGGGCTGCTGGAGTGGAGAGACAGGAATGCGCATATGAATGGGGCAGTGTGCTTTGTGCTGACAGAGGGACAGCGTGCATACAAGTACGCACCATCTTGTTCATTACATGTGTGGCCTGCTGTGGTGTAGCCTTCCCTGCTCATTGAAACTGAATTGGGGTCTGGTCAACAGTTACTGTGATAGATGTGGGCCTTAGGATGTGCCATTGTTTTAACTGTTAATTAACAACTATGTTCATTCAATTAGTGCTACGACTGCATGCAGACAGGCTGCTTTGATGTGACTGTGTTGTGCAAATAGACCTAAAGACATGTATGAACGTGTCCATTCAAGGGAGTGTAATGTAATGAAAGCATTATAGAAATTAAAATGAGTAAGGCTTAGGTTTATTAGCCCTTATAATTGCAGGTAAAGTATTAGCCTGGCAGAAAGGCAGTTAACTTGAACGGTTATGTATTTAATACAAAGAGTTTTTCTGAAGTACTTCACCTCTTTAACCAGATTGAAATGAACCATCTTCTACAAAAAATAAGAGCAAATTGAAAAACTTTCTATTTTGGGTTGAAAATGGATCACTGTCGAATGCATGTTTCAGGAATTCAATTCTGCACTCAGTTATTTTAACTTGTCTTTTGCACTACATGGATTACTGTAACTTTCCCCTATGTATCCCATCTCTGTGCTGTAAAACCAGATATGCACACACAGGCACATAGGATAATTTTTTTTTGTCTCATTCTGAAACACTTGAGATTAAGACCAGTGTCTGCAGGTAAAACTCATTTGCAAAAGTCCACAATAGCTATGCAAATTGGCACTCCCAAAGAAACATACTCTCCTATCTTACATATAGCACTCATATATATGCAAATACTCTTTCATAGGCTGAATTAGGCTGAAGACCTTATTTAAATAAAGCTTGGAATTGGACATATAGCTAAAAGTTCAGAGCATCCATTAATCGTCCTCTGACTCATATGGTTCAACTTATGGGTTGTTTGTCTGGCCATGCTTTTCAGAAGATTAAATCTCCATAATCAATAAAAAAAGAAACTTAATCGTCCATAATAGTCTGGAAAATACTCCAGAAACAGCTAGGAAAATATGCACTTCCCTGAATAGAACTAGCCCCAAATTACAGCGTGATTAAATACTTGGACATAATTCTGTTTAACTACTGCCAAAAGTGTCCAATTTAGAAATGTAACTTTGATCATATTTACATCATACTCCAAATAAGCAGAGAATAAAGAATATGCACTGTGATATAAAAGTAGAAGAAAGAGACTTAATCAACCTAAGAATACTGTGCAAATATACATAGAAACATTTTTATTTGGGAAAAAAAGTTGAACTGCTAAGAAAATGCTGTGAATGTGCAACTCAACAATAAAAATTAACTTAAAAAATTTACAAATGATTACAGACTTAACATTTTTACTTAAGTAATATATATTTCTAATAATGTATTTTTTGTTTTGTTTTATATATTTTTAATAATGCCTTAAAGAACATTTATTCAGTGGGTCTACAAAATGACACAGCTACATTTGTCATCTACTGGAATATCTATCTATATCTATATCTATATATCTATCTATCTATCTATCTATCTATCTATCTATCTTATATATATATATATATATATATATATATATATATATATATATATACACACACACACACACACACACACACCCACACACACACAATCATTTCATGAAAGACCCTGTATGCCCCTAGCTCTCATCAACCGTAAACCTGTAAAACACAAAACACAGGATCTGCTCCATCAGACGACCCACAGACATGACCTGGAGCTTTGAAGTGGACAGGGGACCCAATTGGATTAAACCACGTTTTCGAGGAGCAGCTCTCACCACAGATTTGATTACAAACAGTTTACCCCCACAACACCAGTCACCACTACCCACTCCCCTATTTACCCCAGAACAGACTAGAAAACATGGGCACACCTGCACTGGGTCCAAACCTAACTGATTCTGGTGTGCCTATTGTGCCAGGCATGTAGTTTATGATATGGGCTGTATTTAAAATAATATGTATTTAAAACTAAAGGGGCACTTTACAGTTTGGAAGACTGACACCTGCTTGTCTCATAGATTTACCTGGAATGTTCCACAGTGTGGTATTAAATTTATCTTCTGGTGAAGTCATATCTGTGGAGAGGTAACCAGACTCACATTGATGTAAAGACAAAATACATGGTTTTCAATGGAGACACAGAAACAGGACAATATTCTCTGAGAGGTATTTTGGCTACTAAAAATATACTTATTTGCATTGGTCTCTTTTCAAAGGATTTTGCTTTTGCTTTCCTTATTGTATATATTTATATGACCATACCAGGTATTACTCTTTGTGAGTCAAGCAAGCATGATACAAACCACAATAAAAGAAAAAAAAACAATTTAACTATTTTATATGTTTACAAAGCCACAAGCAGCTGTTTTTGTAATAGAAAACCTTAAGGCAGTCCAATAAAATGATCCTGCAAACTGTCTCCAAATCCCGTATACCATGTACACAGACCACCTTCTATTTGAGAAAAATAACATCCAGCCCTGGTTTAACTTGGCTCATTATGGTGGAAGTGGGTTGAGGGCCAGGAAGTTTCATAGCTTTCCAAATAAATCTCACTAAACAGAGCTGTAATCCAAATTCCTCGTCTTGTGGAGTCCTGCCTAAGTCCTCACTTGAGCTAGGAGCTTTTCAAATGACTGTTTCAGGCATCACACTTTCACATATAGATACTTATCAAGCAGAGACTGATGAGCATTTATTACATTGCTTCTTTAAAGGCTCATTACCCACATTTTTGACTGTGGTTTCTTTTATTTATACTTTAATCTAAATGGTGTAAACAGCACTATTACTAAACTATCAAGACATATTGAAAGTGGCAGTTCTGCTTCAAATGGGACCACGTCTATTGCAACCAAGCATGTCATTAATTCTAATTTAGCATCTGTAAACATACACTATGCCTCAACTTACCAAGAGAAGCCCATGTTTGTTTCTTATATATACTATCCAATAAAGGGATTTTTATATTGGGAATTCAAGATTTAATTTTCAAAATTATATTGTCATTGTCATAGACCTTGAGTTTTGAGGTGCTAAACAAAGGTGCAAGACCACATCCAATAAAATGTGGGGAAGTGATCATATAAATTGTAAACCATTCAAGAGAGACTCTCTCTCTCTCTCTCTCTCTCTCTCTCTCTCTCTCTCTCTCTCTAATATTGCTCCATGAAACCTTTGCAGTTTAACTTAATTATTTATGTTACATATAGAACCACAGAACAATTTACTCCAACACCGCTCATGGGGGCTGTGATTTACATATTTGTTTGGCATAGCAGTTGTCATGACAATCACTTAATTTATTACATTTTTCATCAGGAGACCATATATGTCAGTATGTCCAATGAGAATTTTGTCTCTCAGATACAGAGAACTATATTAATAGTAAACTTCTTCTGGTTTAGTAGTCACCTGCTGCTTGTCAGCATGGAAAGGTTATCGCTTTGCCAAGAACGTTCCACAGTATGGTACGAAACATACTCTATCTCCAAGGTGATGCACGAGGCAAATAGAAATGGGAAAACTGTTCAAAACTGCAGAGGTGAAGCAGTGCATTTTAAACATATTTAAATGGTTCCTTTTTTTAACCCTATGTGCATGTCTTTTAGTACAGTACAGTTATGGGCAGTGTAGGAGGTAGGTGGAAACACCCAACACTAAAATGCAGTACAGTACAGCAATACTCAAAGATTAATGAACTGCATACAACTTTGAGTAAGCAAAGGATGAGGGAACACCATAAATACATTTTAAAAGCTTGTATTAAGTTTCCTTTAATGCTTGAAAAAGTCACCTGTGAAATATTTCCCACTTGAACTGTCAATAACTGTACCTGCTTCCTCCTCAGGAGACTGTCTGTGCATAGTGACTTGTGCAAACTTGTCTAACACCTCTGTGGTCCTAGGATGAACGTGACACATGCCTGGAGCTGTTGGGGTTTTTCCCTAGAAATAAGAAGACGAAAAAGGTTGAAGGAGGTGAAACAAACGAGCTCTTTGGTTGTATTGTGTTTTTGTGCAACTTCCTGTACCGCCAGGAGAAGGCCAAAACCATGAAAACCAAAGAGGAAATGGGAACAGACACACAGGGCTCTTTTGGTCAGTAATTAGAATGGGATGTGGGTTTGGAGCGGAGGAGAGTGCACTATGTTCAAGGCTGTGATGTAACTCCTGAGGTATTCAAACATAAGCGATTTTAAGTAAAGTGAAGGTGTGTAAATGAAAAGTTCTAATTCTTCATACATTTCATCTGATCAGATCTTACTGCATGTCACACTAAAATGTTACTGCTGCCAACAAAATACCTCATTTAGCATAAACAAGACTTCAGGTAGCTTTGATAATTTGTGTATATATTTAAGCATTTTTTCCACAGTGGACAGATTCATGTGTCAAGATTGCCATGATGTCAAGGTTAAGCCTATCCGGTTAATGAATAATCGTGATTATTCAGATTAAATATAAATAACAAATCCTATTTGTAAGGGAAAAAATAAATAATAACTGTGAAAAAAGAGAGTACATTTTATCTGTAATGCACTTTACAGGCTTGTCAGAGACTCTCAATGTACTCTACCGTTGTCATTATTCATTAATTTCATTCATGTTCCAAAGTCAATGCTACTCTCGCTGTGTAAAAAATGATTTAATAGTGATGTTTCTTCACACAATAATTGTAACACTAAAATTTGATAAAGTCACATTTTAAATGCTTTAAATGTAAGGGATACAGGGATACATTAAACCACCCTATAATTTATACTATGACACCTTTTCTCTAATAGAGGTTTTAGCACTGTACTCCCACATATAATGAGGCAATGTGCCTGGCACAAGAAGCTCTTAGTGGGGTTTTAGGATGTTTTTTTTTTCTTTTTTCTTTCCAAATCTGATAGCTTTGACGTGAGGCTCTTAAAATAGCTGGTGACTTGGCTCATATTGGTTTAATGATTTGAAAAGTTCACATCAAAAGAGGCAGGACCAGAGTTTAAGCCACACAACTATGTGGTTATAGGGGAATATGAAAAATAAATAAATAAAGTTTCTCCCTTGTTCTATCTTTCTTGAATTCTATTCAGTTTTATTTTGTCCAATGTAAGATGTATAAAAGTAACACTTTTTTCTAGCACACTCACACACATACACACTTGAAATATGTTGATTATATGTCTGCTGTGCCCTTCTAGAAATAACAAAGCCTTGATGTACCAATAGCTGGAGCAATTGGCTTAAACCCCATGTTTTTCTAACGACCATAACGCACTAACAAAACAAGCATTCATATCTCAGCCACATTTATAACTTTTTGGCTTGAGCAGAGGGCATGCCAGGCCTCCAGCTGCTGCTTCATGGTTCCTTTTCGCTGCCATACAATTATACAGTTTCCCACCGGAGGTTAGCTCTGGCTGGGTGGAGCTCCAGGCAGAAGTAAAGCTCTGGCATTTACTGGTCCTTACTGCGCATAACTTACATGAATGCACATATACAATTAGGATAAAAAGAGGCCAAGAAGCACGCAGCAACAGACAAAAGAAAATAAACTGTACAAAATAGCTCTGCCTTTCAGGAAATAGCCGTGCATCAGACTACACCCTTTACTTGGAGCAAGACATGTTTTATTCAAACCTGCTCATGTTATGTTGTGCGACTGATATGATAAAACATCACCGGGGATATAAGCCTCTGCAAGACTGAAGAAAGCAATACTTCGTTTATGCTAAAAAACGTTACAAAGAGTAAACAAATAATGTTAATATAGGCCTAATGATACATTTGAGTTCAAACCTTGGTCAGTCATTGAGTTGACCCACCTTGCAGCTCTTCAAATACCCTATAGTGTCAAGACATGGATGTTAGTTTCTATCTAGAATGCAGATGATTCCATAAACATAATTTAAAAAGTTACATACATTCATACTCGTTAAGGTTGGCTAATGAAGCAAAAATATGAATTCCTCTACTGACCCCTGGTGGCCAGCCTTCATAAGTTTGTTCATTGGCAAGCGATTAAAAATAAGCAAGGTTAATACAATTCAAGCAACGAAACCATGGACTAGTCTACAAGTGTAGACTTACGGCAAAAGTGGTTGGAAAACAACCTGGATATGATTAAGTCATTAGTCAATATCAGTTTTGGTTGGTCAGTTGCCACACTCGCACATGTCCAGTCTCGAGTCAGTGCTGTGTGAACTGTGAACACTGTGGAGCCTTGCCCGTACACCACGTCTTGTGACAACAGTGAGATTGTAAAGGATAGGAGAGGCTGGTGACGCCTGGCACGGAGTCATTTGCCCCACAGCCCAGATGAGCCGCTGTGCAGTCTCCTTCTGCCCCTCCTGCCCCCAACCTCTGGAGTGTCTGCTCCCGACAACTGTATGTACGACAGCGCCATCTGGTGTCACATTTAGGTAGGCTATTTACGCACACTGCCAATGATGTAATTGAGTCTGGCACTATGAATAAAGCCACAGCTCAAAATGTTTTCTTATAAAAGACTGAACTTTTGACCTACTCAGACTAAGAATAGCCAATCACCTGCAGAAAGAGGTGAGTTAAGGATTCAGAAATACTCATGTATTTGTGACGTGCACAGTCCACAGTTCACAAGCAAAGGAAAAAACTTAACAAAATAACTACTGGCTAATTAAGTTAATGAATCAAATGAACCATATTGTCTTGCGTTGTATGGTATAACAACAAGTTTCAAAGCATCCTGCATTAGGCTATATGGAGCTGGATACTATTTAATAATTATATTGTAATATTCCATTCTAATTTTGACTGCATAATATACATTGCTGCTACTTTCCTGTGACAGAAATGATACAAATACTTTGTTATTTAACTAAAAAATAGGAAATCCTTTTAGGAAAAAACTAACAACACATTTTTTATTTGATTATTTAGCCTTGAATCTTCATATTCACTACTGCTTTTGTATTCTGCAGTTGCAAATATGCAATGTCCCTATTGTTCAACCAAGTAAGGTAATTTATAAACAAATATAAAGAAGAGTGCTAGACACTAAAAAATAACTTTACAAACATCTAGATATATAATAAATTCAGACATGCTATGTACTCAAGTAAGCAACAGTATAGTGGCGACAATATGAGAGCAGCTTTGAATACCCCAAATGCATTCTAAGAGCCTTTTACAGCCGCAGCCACTAAAAGTGATCTACAGCGTGCAGCAGTTGGCACTGGTGTTTTGTCCTCTCTCCTCTCTCCTCTGCATTTGTGTAAATGTGACGGTGAATTATTGATTGTGAGCGAAGCAGCGCACTGGTCCTTGAGCTCGTCATCCCTGCAGTGTGCCCTCCTCAGCACCAGAGAGGTACCACCATCAAACCCACATTCACACAATACCACCGCACTGCCTCCTCCCTCTCTCTTTCTCTCCATCGCTCCTTTCTTTTCTCAAGCACTGTGATTCTAGCCGGCTGTCAACTTGAGGAAGAACTTTAAGGATGTTGGAGTGTGGACCAAGATGGATGATACGGCTTTTAGTTGTGGTTGTATTTTGCCTGCTGTTGTGCATGGAGGAAGCAAGCTCAAAGAAAGCCAAGATCCCTCGCTGCCCAGCTACCTGCTCCTGCACCAAAGACAGTGCTTTCTGCGTGGACACCAAAGCCATCCCCAAGAGCTTCCCACCTGGCATCATCTCTCTGTGAGTTTATCTGTTTCTCTAAACAGTCAGAGCCTAACTGGTAGTCACAAATGAATGTTTGAAGGCAAGCTGATTATAAAAGATACCTATAGACTGTTTAGAATGTCAGTCTGATTTTAAGATAAAAAATACATTTTTAAATCTGCTGGTTAATTTAGGTAGACCATAACACAATCAAATATTCAAACATACACCAGTTAGTATGTGATAGACCCAAGAGTAAACACTAAATAAACTCAGCCATCAAACCTAAACAAGTAAAAGTTTTGAAAAACTGCTAATGCTAACATTTCACCTCACCCCACCTCATCCCATAAATACATGATGCCATTACATTCAGAACTATTTAAATATAATGAAATTATACTAATAATACTATTGTTTTGTTTAAAATACTTAAGGATGGGTACACTTTTAAATTATCATGTGATTTTATAAATTTTTCTTCAAAAACAGAATGCATTGTAGACACACTGAAAACTACTATGCAAAATGAGTCTTAAGAAGTGCAGCGGTGAAATGTGTTAAACTCCAGGGAGTAATTCTAACAATAGATCCATCCTCTCTGCTGCAGCTCTCCCTTTGAGAGATTCAATCTTCTACAGCTACAGAAGTACACTAAATGGAGCATACATAATGAAAGGGAGAGTTTTATGTGTTCGGATCTCATAAAGGCCCTGTCACTTGATGTCGTGGCTTGTGAAATGAATATTAGTCTAATTGGGCATGGGAAATGAAACACCACTGGCACATATTTATGACAGTAATAAAAAAAGAACAATGGAAGTTATGGCTTAGTTTTAATTAAGTGTCACCTTCCTAGAACTTACATAAGGCTATATAAGAATAATCAGGCAACAAGGCTAGAAATATGAAATGTGCTATTATGTTTGATGTTTGATGTTTTTTGTTTGTTTGTTTTTTTTTTGCAGCAAATGTGTTATTTTTATTTGGCAACCTTCATATTGTTATGTTTGACAGGACAATGGTGAATGCAGCTTTTACGACAATTCCAGAGGGAGCCTTCTCACATCTTACACTACTGCAGTTTTTGTAAGTATGAACTGAGTCAAAGGTATACAGACTATTACATTATTGAAATACAAGTTACATGCATCATTTCAGGCACAGTTCTCTTTTAAACAAACTTAATTCAATTGCCAGGGCAAAAGTGCATATTATCTGTGAAAAGTGCATAGTGCATACCGTGATTTGATGTATTTACTGCATTGTCATATACAGTTTTTGTTTACAGTAACAAAAACAACACTTGAGCCTCTTGAATGCTACTTGAATGAATGGTTAGTGAAAACAGTGGTGACATAGCAGTAATAACTGGCCCAGTAATAGGGGCATTGTCACCAGCCCTGTTTCAAAGCACAAAGGACTGACTGTGTCCTCCAAAGTCTGTTTTCTGCTGCTGTCACCAGTTTGTAAAATGATATTATGAACTCATAATGTTTAAATTTGGATGTATTATTTCATTTATTGCTTTTATCAATTATAAACATGAACACAGTTAAAATCTGCTGGTTAATTTGGGTATACTGCAACATAATCAAGCATTCAAGTATATGCAAATTAGGATGTAAAAGGCTCATATTTCCACAAACTGTAACAGTAAATAACATCAGCCATCAAACTTACAAGTGCAACTTTTCTGGTGGAGGGTCCGTCAAATGCTTTTCTTTATGGAGATGTTATTGTTTTGTTTGGAAAGTTTCACATTATGATATTAAACCTTTCTATCTTCATAGAGACCACACCAGACCGATTTACAGGTCAGATCTAGAGAGGCAGCCCCGCTGACAGTCAGAATGTCTGATTTTCTAGGTATTTTTGAGGTATAAAGCCAAAACAAACAGGCGATGGATCCCCAACCAAAAAGTTATGTAGTGCACCTGTAAAGAAAAGCTAGAAGTATTTAAAAACCTCTAAACATTTGCCCTCACATCCTATAAAATAGGTGATGACATTCAATTGTGAACTATTTAAATATAATAAAAACTATTAAAATTGTTTTGTTCAAAATACTTAAGGATGGCTACAGTTTTAAATCATTTTCATCTAATTTTATTCCTTTTTACAAAAACAGAATGCATTGCAGACACTGAGAACTATTATGCAAAAAGAATCTCTAAAATGTGCAGCAGTAAAATGTGTGTTAAGATCATAGTGGAATTTATTACAACTTTGCAATGATCTGTATTTGTATTTGTTGCAGACTTCTCAACTCCAACACATTTACCATGATAAATGATGATGCCTTTGCTGGACTGTCTCACCTTCAGTACTTGTAGGTACCATCATATGCAATACAACAGTAGATGCCAATATCATCATTTAAAGGGCCTATATTACACAAAACTGAGTCTTGTGAGCTTTTAGTTGTATTATAATGTTGTTACCTGCTCAAAAACATCCTGGAATTGTGTTTTGTTTCATTCACACATGTTTGAGTAATCCTGTTTTTTTAGTCTGTCTACATCCAAAGCTCAAAATACTCTGTTCCACTTTATGATATCATGAAGCTGTAGTTTTCAAGTGAACAGCTCCTTTTACCTTTAGTTAAGTAGTGATTGGCAATTCCAGGACTGAAATTATTTAAATGATTCTAGTGAAGGTTTATGGAGTTTAAAAACACAGTGGAGCACTTCCTGTATTACCACATGATATCACAAGGTAGAACAGGGTATTTTGAGTTTCAAAGAAGAACGTGTCTTAAATACAATATGCAGGGTTTGTGTTTTAAACATGTGTGAATGAAACAAAACACAACTCTAGGTATGTTTGTGGTGAGGAAACAACTTTATGACTGTTACATTTGGGCACTTTTTTTCCCATGTATTTTTTTTTCTATTTTTTGTAGCATTTTTTCATTTTTAACAATAACATAGATCAGAAAATAGCGTATTATGGGCCCTTTAAGACATGTAAATTTGAAATTAAATGAAATTACAAACTGCTTAATTCACTTTTAACCAAACTTTCAATGAATGAATTATGTTCCATTTGTATTTTTTATTTTTGTATGAAGATTTTTAATATATGATAAAAATTGTTATCCTTACATAACAATTTTGAATATTAAAAGGAATGAATACTAAATCCCCAATGAACACTTTTCCCAAGACACGTTTGTCCTGATTTGACAAGGAGGTAAACTTTTATTATTAGCTGTTGTCTGGCAAAGAAAGCCACTAGTAAACTGAATTCACCCCTGCTGTCTCTGTGTGCTGTGATAAAGCTGAGTATGCCATTGTGTGAATTGATGAGGCCTATAAAGTAGTTAGCTGATGACTTGGATTGCACTGTGCTCCTTCCTTTTCTCTGTGGGGCTTTAGCTGCAGCCCATCAGACATCTGCATCGAAGCCATAACCAGCACAACCCACTGTGAATGCTAATAGCTCCATCTTCTCAAACAGCTTCAGAAACGCTACTGCTTTATTTTCCTGATGATGATCTGGTGTACAGACAAAACCAGTGCCAGCCTAGATCAAATGATGCTGACAGTATTACATCTGCGCCCTCACATCCGAGTTTGCCCTTAAAAGAACCAAATAATATCCAGTGTACAGTATGAGCTGTCCAGTCATTTGCTGGGATGTTTTTTTAAATAATTTTTTTTAGTACTTTATTGTCCACCTAGGGAAATTGTCCTCTGCATTTGACCCATCTTTGAGGAGCAATGGGCAGCACATGTGAGACCAGGGGACTCATCCCCATAATCTTGTTGCTACACTTGGTCAGGACTTCGTTAGTTGGAGGATTTTTTACCTACCTATGGTGCATGTTTTTGGGTTGCATAATTATTCATCCTTTTAAATGCCAATATTGTATTATTGATGGACATGTTAGTGGCTAGCTATTGGCTTCTCATGAGATGAACTGGCTACTAAACTGCAAGCTGAATTGTTGGAAATTTTGATGGATCGAACTCACAAGAATCACATGGCTACCACTGAGCTTACCACTTCCACTGTAATATTTAGCATTGTAATATCAATCTGATGTGTGCCATGTTAGCTACTAAGTGGCTGCAGGTCAAATACGACTACATCTTTATTGCTGATGAACTAGGATATGTGATTTTCTTTTTTCACAGATTTATTGAGAATAATGATATCCAGTCTCTTTCAAAGTACACCTTTAGAGGATTAAAATCACTGACACACCTGTGAGTATTTTTATCAATGAATAAACTTGCATTTCACTTTATTTTGGTCCTTTTATAAGAGTAAAATCTAAACTGTCATGACATTGTCTTGATAAATGTCACAGTTTTGTCTTTTTCTGTTTTTCCAGTTCTCTTTCAAACAACAACCTACAGACGCTCCCAAGAGACCTCTTTAAAAACCTTGACATTCTGACTGATTTGTAAGTTTGCCAATTGAATGTATCACAATTCTGTGTCACATTTGTCTTCATGTTGCTTTTTATGAATCATCAGAGACTTGCGAGGGAATTCTTTCCTTTGTGACTGTAAAATCAAGTGGCTCGTGGACTGGATTGAGAAAACCAATACCACAGTTCCTGCTGTTTACTGTGCCAGCCCTTTTGAGTTCCAGGGGCGGAGAGTCCACGACCTTACACCACGAGACTTCAACTGCATCAGCGCTGGTATGGCTATAGTGGGCCAATGGCCAATATTTTATTCATATGTAATCATTTTATTTATATGAATCTCTAAAAAAACAATAAGAACAATATATGCACTAGACCAGAGATAAGCTAAAACAGTGATGTAAAGGAAATAAATGTCTATAGCCAAGCAAGCATTTAGCCCTGAAAAATATATAAACAAGCTTCACTACATCTAATAAGAAACCCTTGCAGGTGGTGGTACTCATCCCAAAGTGGACGAAATCAGATCAAGCTTTTGTATTTCCTCCTTGTAGATTTTGCAGTGTATGAATCCTTCCCCTTCCACTCAGTGTCAGTGGAGTCCTATGACTTCAATGATGATCAGTTTGTGACGTTTGCTCAGCCTGATTCAGGATACTGCACTGTCTATGTGTGGGACCATGTGGAGATGGTCTTCAGGAAGTTTCACAACATCACCTGTAAGATTTATCTACTACATAAATGCTATGTCTTAAATCAGCTACTTGTAATGTTTTTATGTGACATTCCTACAGCTCGCTCTGCTGTGTACTGCAAACCGGTGGTGATAAATAACACTCTGCACATGGTAGTGGCCCAGTTGTTTGGTGGATCTCATATTTACAAGTAAGATTTGTACTACACTTTAGTGTTACATTTAGATTAGTTAGATCTGCGCATTTGCTTTGTATTTAATAATATGAAAAGTTTATGTGACCTAATATATTATCGTTTTTTATTGACATCGATAATTCAGATGGGAAGAGGCCCCTCAGCGTTTTATCAAAATCCAGGACATTGACACCACTCGAGTGCGCAAACCCAACTTTGTGGAGACCTTCCTACTGGACGGAGAGTGGTATTTCGTGGTCGCAGACAGTTCCAAAGCTGGCTCCACCAGCATTTACAGATGGAACAGCAATGGCTTCTACTCTCACCAGTCCCTTCACCCCTGGCACCGGGACACCCACGTGGAGTTCATTGACGCAGGGGGAAAGCCTCACCTAATCCTGTCTAGTGCCTCACAGCCCCCAATAATCTACCAGTGGAACCCTAGCCAAAAGCAGTTCACTTTCCACTCCCAGATTACAGAAATGGCTGATGTACAGATGGTGAAGCACTTTTGGGTAAGGAGAGCCTTGTATCTTTGCCTTACTCGTTTTATTGGTGACTCTAAAATCATGCGTTGGGAAGGACAGCGTTTTGTGGAGATCCAGACTCTTCCATCCCGTGGTTCAATGGTGGTGTATCCATTCACTGTAGGCCCAAGACAGTACCTGATCCTGGGCAGTGATTTCTCCTTCTCCAGGGTGTACTTGTGGGATGACCTTACTCAGCGCTTCCAGCCTTTCCAGGAGCTTAACATGAGAGCACCACGTGCATTTAGCTTGATATCCGTGGACAACAAGGACATTTTGCTGGCAGCCAGTTTCAAAGGCAACACCTTGGCCTATCAGCACCTATTGGTAGATCTCAGTGCCAAGTAGGGAGGTAAAGACAGACAAAATATTACATTGAACATGTGCCAAATAAATTAAAATGGCAAAAGTTGTAAACAAGAAAGGCAAGTTGTGTTAATATTTGGATAAATATGCACTGTCTCCTGTAACAATTAAACACCAGAAACATGTCTTTAACATGTAGCCTACTGTAAGTGCCAATTGCAGCATATGTGCTATAGCTTACTTAACCTGACTAATGTGAACAATGTTGTGCATAGGTATCTACTAATTCTTATCCCAAATGTGCATACTCTACGAGTTTGTAATTACTGTGTAACTGTGGAACAAAGTGCATGATGCTAGATGACATTTGTCACCCAAGCAAATGCTGCAATACTTTGGTTCTATAAATATATTAAAATTAAGCCTATACCTGTGAATACAATTGAGGATGTTTGGTGTGCAGTTGTGAATCAGAGCTGTGAACATGACTGTTATGACATTGCCTAATATATAGATAAGATAGTGCAACAAAGTGCTATTTCTGTGTATTTTTTGCTACACGTCTGCTATGTCATCGTTTTGTGTGAGTGGTGGACTAAAATAATGAAATGATGATTGATGAATGTGTTTAAAGTTGTTTGTGGTTGTGGTGGTCAACCACATATAAATTCATCATTATTAAGTTTGCATGGAAATTTCAATAAAACATATGCAGATAAAGAGCACTGTTTCCCACACATTGTGTAAGCTCAAATGAAAGGGTCAGGGTGGCTCAAATGATTAAAATAAATTGAGTTTTACCATAATCTACTTAAAATACTTAAATATGCATAATAACTAAATGGAAAAGATTGCATGTTCATTGTGATGGCCTAATTTATTTTTGCCATTCGGGCAAAGTGACAATATTGGCCTAATTAACAGAAATTAAATAAGGGTATTCTGTTAATAAGAGTAAACGTTAAAAATAAATAAACAATAAAAAACATTATTACATTGACATTACTCGTGATATGTATTGTCTCTATAAAAATGAAATCATTTATGATTTGGCTGCATTGAAGCGCGGTGGGATCATAGAGATACATGCGCGCTACTGATGCGCGTAAAGTTTAGCCATAGGTTGGAACAGTTAGCACCGCCCCTTCCGTCGGAACTGTATTCCTTCCCAAACGCGGCTAAATGTCGTTGTTGACATTGCATCGTTTACGCTATTTCAACATTTTATCAAAGTTTATCAGCGCAGTGATGAGGTCATCACGCATGTCATAGAATGACTACCATGGCTCGGTTTGTAAGCAGCATGTGCTAATTTATTGCTGAATTAATACTGAGGCTAGGGGTAATTTCCTACCCGGAGCTACTGCTCGAAAGGCTAAGCTAGCTAAGTGACTAGAGTAGCAGTCAAAACAAAAACTGACATTGTAGAAGTTTTAATCCATCACTGCAAATATCTACAGACACCAAAATGCCCCTGCCGCCTGAGTGGGATGATGACGAGCGGATGAATTTTCTTTTTTCCGAGTTTAAGGATAACAGAGAAGTGAACACCACGGACTGGGACAGTAAGATGGACTTCTGGACAGCTCTAATTACACAGAGCTGTAGAGACAGGGGTTCAGTCTGTGTCAACCTGCAAGACCTCAACAAAACCTTCAGGAGGAAAGAGAAATGTCCACTTGGTCTACCTACAGTGCTCCAATCTATGGCCAGGTATGAGTCCTCACTTCTAAGTAGGTAGGCATGTTTGACAATAGATTTTATAAGTATATAAACACTGACGTTTCACACTTAAGGATTAAAAGTACATATAAGGGACAGTTTTGCAGAGCAAGGCCAGATGGTTTATTTTAGATTTGAAGATGTACAGTGAATGTATGATCAAAGGAGTTAGAAGACCACACATGTAATTTATGTACCTTGTAAGCTAGTTGAGTGGGGCATTTTTGCGGAAAGAGAATCATTGGAAATATTTGTCATTCCTAATTCAGCCAGTTGTCACTAATTGTGTTGTTTTTATATTTTTAGGAGTGGCAAGCTTCAGAGGGAGTCAGAGTTTGCTGCCAGTGTGGACAGTGGCTGGCTGTCGTGGGGCGTGGGTCTTTTGTTAGTAAAGCCGCTCAAATGGACTTTCTCTACTCTTCTGGGAAGCAGCCGTGTGCCTTTAGAGGAGTCATTTGTTGTCATTGAACTAGTTAAGGTGAGGCCAAGACATCTTTGCTGTGGACTGAATGGTAATTCTAATACATTTTATGCCATCTTTTTACTAGGAGAAAGCGTCTGAATTACTTCGAGCTTATCGCAGCAGTGAGCTTTCAAACTCTTCAGTCCTCTCATTTCAAGAGTTGTGTACCCTCTCAGCTGATATATGTGCTGATGAGAGCACCCTGTGCATGGCTTTACTGCAGCTGCAGAGGGACAAACAAGTGATGGTCTCAATCCACGAGGGAGAGAAGGTGTGCAATGAGTAAATAGTTGTATTCCACACATGTGTAATGTCTCTAAAACAGACTTATGCTATTTAGTTTGACTCTGTCCATTCAGATTGTTAAATTCACTCAGCCTGGACAGGATCGAGTCTCTCCAGTCAATGACGTAGACATTGGCATCTACCAGCTCCAGCGCAGTGAGAAGCTTCTTGGAGAACGGGTGGAAAAATTGGGCATTGAGGCTGAGAAGTATGCATTTAAAGAGATGAAATTAGATTTTCATCAAATAATTTGATAAAAATTTGTATTTACTTAATTTTCCTGCAGATGCAAAGATGAAGCAAGGCTTCTTCTTCGAGAAGGAAAGAAATCTCAGGTTAGATTAAATATATTTAATTTTTAATTTGTCTAAAAATAGTGTTTGCATATTGCATAAAGTTTTTTGTGTAATTGTATAACATTCTACAATTGTGTGTCCCTGTATGTTAAACAGGCCCTAAGATGTCTGAGAGGGCGTAAGAGAGTTGAGAAAAAGGCTGACAGTTTATTTGCTAAACTTGAGACAATCAGAGGAATCCTGGAAAGAATAGCTCAGTCACAGACCGATAAGATGGTAAGAAAGGTGAATATTTATATAATCTTCAGGTGTGAGTCTGCAATATTGTCCTGTGTGCAGGTCATACAAGCATATCAGGCTGGCGTGTCAGCTTTGAGACTCTCTCTGAAGGATGTGACTGTGGAGCGAGCTGAGAGCCTGGTGGATCAAATCCAGGAGGTGGCTATTTATCTGAAGTACATTGACTAGTTTGTGTTTTGATAATGGCAAATGTTTTCTATCTTCTAAATAGTTATGTGACACTCAAGACGAAGTGAATCAGACTCTCTCTAGTGGCGTGGCTGGGGCAGGTTTGTCTTGCTGATAAAATAATCTATAATTTGCATGAACAAGACGTAAATGTAATTCCATTTTGTTTTAGATGAAGATATGGATGCCCTGGAGGAGGAGCTTAAGTCTTTGTTGGACGATTCACAGGCTGATAGAGCCCCAGGTTTACCTAAAGTCCCCTCAGACCGACTGCCCCAAACCACACCAGTCTCAGACCTGCTCAGCTCTCTGCCTGCTGTGCCTCACGGCCCCCTCACCATCACTGATGAGCAGCTGGAAGAGGAACTTAATAATCTGACCCTCGCTGAATCAGGTCTGTCCACATCTGCATGGCTCTAGTAAATAAAATGCAGGGTATATCTAACAGTTTGTCCTTGTTTAGGTTTACAACAAAAGAAAACTTCACCTGCCCAAAGACTAGAGTTTGCGCAGTAGCAAATGGAGACCAGGTCTATTTCAGTAAAATAAGCATAAACATCTGAGCAAGAAGAAATGTTTACTACAGTGTGAAAATATCAGAAATGAGAACAAGGCACTTTTAATCAGGAAAATAATTATGCTTTTATCAAGAAGGCACACCAAAAAGCATTTAAAATTGATATTTACCCAAGCTAAATGTAGCTATTTTAAACAGGCTTTAGTGCCTTCATTGAAATGTTTTGCTGCTCTTATCACATTGTGTTTGTGTTTGAAGGTGTTGGATGTTTGTATATGTATTTGTCAACAATGCATATTGAGTGGCCTTATAACTATTAAGTATAAAAGAAAAGCACATCAGATATGCCAAATAGGATTTACTGTAACAATGACTATTGAGTGCCATTGCCTCTCACCTCTGTGGAGTGGGATGCCTGCCTATCCAAATGTCTATCAAAATAAAAAATATTTCAATCATTAATCTGTTTTGTCCTTCCAAACAGTTTAATCATATAAACCTCATAAATGTCACCTTTTTTTTTTTTTTTTTTTTTTTTTTATAAACAAAAATTTGATTTCAATAATATACGTTTTTAAAAGTTTCACATTTGTGAACACCTTGTGGCTGTAGTTTAAACCCAAAGACTGGGTTGCGACCCTCTGATGGATTGCAAGAGATTTTTTGGGGGTTGCTTTGTTACGATCTGCATGTAGGTCTGCAATATACAGTTCTGACACATGTTGAAATGTTAAGATATGTTTTGTTTAATTTCTATTTTTTTGGTAATTATTTTATTGACTATTTTGTTCCAATATTGCTCAATTGAATGCTGAAAAGAAAAATTGGCTACATTTAATGTCCAGGGGACTTATGGATAAGTTTGATTGCATGTTCATTTACAGTTTTTCATTGTTTAAAACTTGAGTAATACTGATTGTTCAGACACAATCACTCTGTCAACAATAAAAATATTCTTATAAATGTTCAATAATGGTCAAATCCACCTTTATTTTGTGATTTATGAATAATGTCTATTGGGTCATGAAGGTTTGTGACTTTTAAAATATGGGTCCCCAAAAAAAAGTTAAGTCTGGTTTAAACTACTCAGAGCTGTATTATGAATACACAATAAGACAAGAAGGGAAATCAAAAGCATTGCTTTATTGAGTTGATCATCAAAGAACAGTGACTGTGAAAAGCAGATTATTCAGTTATACTATGTTGATAGAGTTCATGTTTAGTGCCAGGTCATTTCCCTTAGACAATAAATAAAAAAAAAAAAACATTAAAAATGCACGGGCTTTATAAAGTACAATTATATTAATATCACAAAATTACAGTGTTTTTAAAAATGCCCTGGTATCACAAATACCATCATTTTACATTGTTCAGTCCAAACCATGTATTTTCACCTCGTATCACTCAATCTCACACATGCAAGTCTCCACTCTCATCTCCACCGCTCATACTGCATTACAAATTCTGAACAGCAAACAATTGCACAATATGCGGCTCATATCTATAACATACAGTTTTCACAAACATTAAGGTCAGACAGGTCAAGAAAAGATTATTTGCTTTAAATCTACCCTAAGAAGTTGCCAATATTAGAAGTATCTACTGTATATTGATATGTTTTGAAAAGACATACAGTGATATCGTGAGGAGTACTAAGCGTGGACTACATTACACAGCTTGTCTACAGTTGAGCCGACTGAGGAGGCACTGATGCTGATTTTTGGCTGAAAACTGGTTTATGCACCACTAAATTTTGAAAAGCAGAAGCAAGTAAGTGTATGATACAAGATCTCAGTGGTTCAGCAACATTTGGCATGCTTTGTAGTAGTCATTTCAGTCTTTAAGGTATCCAAAATCAAATGTGATTTTTTTCTCTTTTTGTTCTAAATATTGCGTGTTGCATAAAAAGCAAGCTACACAGTGGGTCAGGCTTCTTCCTGCTCCTACAGTTGAGTGTATACAGTAGATGTGTGCATAATGATTTAAACTGTCCGGTCCACACCTGAGCGTTTACGGACCACCTTATCCTCATTGACCTGGTCCACAGCCAGAGTCTCCAGCTCGGCTTGTGGTGGGGCAGGGGCAGGGGGGACTCCAAGGGGGATTCGGTGTGCCACTCCGACATGTGCCCTGTACTGCCTGTCCCGTGCAGGGCTGTGACGAGGACTGGCTGTGGCACCAACAGAGGGCGCCATGGAGCCTGAGGGTGCAATGGGAGGGATGACAGAGGGACGTTCGCGCAGCATCTGTGGTTCAGGAGAGTCCCTACCAGCCTGAAGGAAGGGGGTGGGGTCAGGCATGGCGTCTACAGGCTCACGCAGCACCATTCTCCGCCCCTCCTGTCCGGCACGGTACACCTCTGTGAGCTCAGGGTGCAGTGGCTGGGACAGGCTCTTCTTCATGCGGCGCCGTGGGGTTTCAGGCTGCCTGTCTTTGGCTGGGGGAGGGGTGGGTTTGTAGGAGGTGACAGGGCTGACATTGGGACTGACCTCAGAGGAACTGCCAGCCAGGAGTTTCTTCTTTGTGGCGTGGAGCTGAGAGGTGAGGTACGCGATGGTGCTGGCCCTCTGCTCCAGCTCTCCCGACAAAACGGCCAGTTTATGACTCTTCATCTTCAGCTCCTCCAGATACTTCTTCTCTCGCTCTTTTATTGTGTTCTCCAGCACAGAGATCATGGCGTTCTTTTGCTCCAGGTCCCTCAGAAGCTCTGTGTTTTCCTCCTCCTTCTTCTTCAGTTCTGCTTCCAGCTCTTCACACCTCCTCTGCAGCTCCCTGCACCGGGCCTCACCACTGTCTGCTAAAGTAGAAAATTAGTTGATTATGTTTATAAAATTGATTAGAGACACATTTGAGGTTAACATATAGCCAATAGTGTTTTTTTTTAGCAACAATTAAGCTGCAAAGAATAAAAATAGAGATATATTAGCGAAACATGTCGAAATACATTATCAAGGGAAAGATCAGCCCTGGAAAAGAAATACGAGACAAATGTGCAATTTAAACACACCCAGAGGCCTAGACCAAGAGTAGAATAATAATTAGTGCATCAGGCACAGACATGAGGCAGGACAGTCTTTCAGGGAGAGACACTATGATTCTATGGGGAGCCATTTGTGGTTGAGAAAGGGCTCCTGTCTCACATTTCACTTATAGCTTTGACCTACACCACACCCACACACAGTATCCATACATTCTCAGAGTACAGGCCTATATAAAGAAAAAAACATTAGTGCTCTGTATGCTGAAGGATGGAGCCCAGGAAAGGAGCACTGTAGATGTTAACCATAGCGAGAACAGCTGAGCCCTGCTAGCCTAAGCAGGTTGTGCATTAGCACTGTGACAGATAATCTCATTTCCTGCACTCCAATCTCTGAAATGTCTCACACTGACATGATAGTGCAGCCAGCAGGAGACATTAACAGCTCTGCTCACTTCTAAACCAGCTAATAACAACAATACAGAAAGACCATGGCCTGCTTTATGTTCAGTACTGCTGCTCAGTAAAACAGATTCCTATGGTCACTCGAAGGCAGTAAATAAATTGCAAGAGGCCCTGTCTGCCCTGACTGGACAGTCAAGTCAATGGATTGGTCAAACGTTGTGTGTGCATCTCCTGCGCATAGAAACGTGGGAAAGGTATGACTGGCAGTGAGGGGTGGGAACGCCATACTAATTAACCACAGGGAGTCCCACAGTGCAATGCTTCTGTGGCATTCCTCTAAAATCTGTTTAGAAGGCTGAATTTTCCAGTTACCTGTTTTAAGAATGATTTTTTAAATCTTCATTTAATCTAATTTGCCCTCTGTCACAATTGGTGTCCTTTAGATCTGTGGCTCCCAAAGTGGAGGTCTGGATTCCCTGGGGCTATTATTACCCTGTTTGAAACTACTAAAATGAGAACAATTAAATGTGATTTTACAGGATTAGTTGCTTGGCTGTTTTGGGGCTCCTGAGCTCCTGCTCTTGAAGGCAACACAAAATGATAACTCAACGAAAAAGAAAACTATTTAATGCAATGTTATGTTACATACATGACACATACTAAAGCAGATAGGTCTAGGTCTAAATGTCCATGTTTGGTCATTTACAGTTCCAGTACTTAAATATATGGCTGTCGCTCAAAATGTTGTCCATAGTTCAGTGTGATGAGGTGGGTGTTACCTGAGGGATCACAGCTCCTCACGGTGAGCTCATATGTCAGGTCTGTGGACAGAGAGGAGGCTTTGAGGACATAGCAACTCAGAGTTCACAGGATACAGAAAGAGCAGATCAACACTAAAAGGAGTTTTTTTTAAATCCATAGTTCTGAATTTGAAAGTGAAAAGATTACAGAGTTCAATGGTAGATTTAAGAGCAGGTTTGTCAGTGATACAAGAATTCAGATCTGAAACTCCACTTGTCCTGTGTTTCTGTGAGCATCTTTACATGGTTCAAATTACAGTGTTGGAATAATCAATACACATTTTTGCAGTTCAGCAACAAGGGAGTGGAGTGCATATTATCTTTTCCTCTGCCTTTCAACAAAACATTTTAGGAAGGATTTGATGCGAGACAGAGCAATGCCAATCAATAATTGTTAGTCTTATAAACCTCATCTTAGGCAGAGCCACAGATGTTAAAATCAACTTTAGCCACTGCTGTACTTGTCACTCTTAGTCTTAAATATGGCTCTGCATTCATTAATTTAAGAAAATCAAATCTGACTCATTTACTTGAAAAGCGTCTTGTTATTTTATTTATTTTTTAAGACTTTTTAAACTACTATGACTCCTTTGAATTCAACACATTGAACAGCAAACTAACACTATCATTCAAAATTTATATGCTTCTGGTGCCAAATCAGACATAAATTTCAAGAGAACCTACCAGTGCACTGTTGTTGCAGCCTACGTATCTCAGCGTGCAGTCCCTTTAAAGTGTTGGCATGGTCCTGCTGGAGGAACAGCAGGTTTTTCTGTGCACTGTGAAGCTGATTTTCCAGGCTAACATTTGCAGATGCCATGGTTGATTATGCTTCACCAAATAGCAGCCTAGCAACTTAAAGACACTGTTGACAGGAGGAATGGACATACAAACAGAGAAAAAGAAGTCAAGTTAGAAATGGAAGTGTGAAGGCTCTTCTTCTGGATATTTCTTGTATCACAAAAAGTGAACCTGTACCTTACACCTCTCGACTTAAAGCATTGATACATAACATGAATAATTAACAAATATTCATGCATAAAACTGTAAAAAGACAGAATACTAAATCAATTATCAGAGATTAACTGAATAGTAAACACTACTGCCTGACTACAAGTGTTACAATATGCATTAGAGAGCTAGACTATTACTGCTATTATTGCCTATTATTGATTTGAGGTCATATCGCTGAACACAAAATTACTGGATGTGGCTAAAATTGGACTGCTTCCTCTCAGCCATTAGAACACCTTCTGCCATCCCTTTCCCTGTTACTTCTACATAGGGGAAGGAAAAACATTTGATATTTATTTCTACAGTCTCGCAGACTGCAACAGCTCAGTCAAGAGAGCACAAATTCTTATAAGGCCTATGCTCCATATGCAAGAGTGCTTCAATAAAACATCAGAGCGTTCCTAACTCTTACATCATCAGCTTAGTAACATAAATAATATATTCCACAATACTTGAGTGGACAACTTCCTCCTTCTTTGTTTGAACATTAACAAATTTATGGAAAAAGTAAAAAAAACATAAATAAAAAATGGCCCATATTCCAGGGGAGTGTGTCATAACTACTGAAGGATTATCTATTATGGATGACTAATGTCAGGTCCTTCCGGTAAAGTCCGCATTGCAAGCCATTCTCTCATCCCTACCCATTCCTAGAATAGATTGATGCTTTCCAATTTGCAGAGTTGTGATCTCAACCAGCCTCAATAACAACAATGTCATGATTGGTGTTATCTGAAATGATGTAAATACAAATTAATATACAAATGTCTCTCTTTAAATGATATGCAAAACAAGAGCGGTTTATTCTTAAAAAAATATCACTGTGTTTTATTTCTCAATCTTTCAACATTTTCCCATAAAGTTCCTATAAATATTCAATGAGTAGCAGCAAGAAACACAAGCCATAGCCAGTTGATTATGAATAACATGACAAAACTGGAAGCACTGCTTATGTTTGTATTATGTGTGTGTGTTTTAATAGAGTATATTGTGTTGATTAGAAACAGACGTCTCCAGGTGTAGACATATATCGCATTTAACGTTACCTTTCATCAAAACATGTTATGAAAAACGTTCCCACGTAACAGATGCTATGTGCATGGTTATAATGTCACAGACCGGTTTGTTTGTGAACGGAGAGATGCTCTATTCTTCCAGCACTTTAAATTTCAGCACCTGCATTGCGGACAGCACCCGAAAGACACCGCTGCTTCGAGCAGAGGGTCGGCAGCTCATTACTTCACATGACGTTGTAAACTTGTCCAAGGGCATCCTGCTCAGATAATGACCCTTTTTATTTTTCTGCAGCTGTTAGCAGAACCGATCTCCACTTTGTATAGCACGATATAGGCCCACTGCTGGTGGACTCGTGTGGCGTGTTTGCTCTGATCATACACTGTCCTTGCAGTTGTCAAGGGAAAAATCGTCAAAGGGAGGAGCTGTCCAGCCCAAAACAATGTACACACCGTTAGAAACTCCAAATAACATCTAACAACAGCGTATGAAGGCACACGTATTCTAGTATCTTATTAGTATATGTGTAATCTAACTGAACATTGTTTAAGAATTAAATAAAGTGTCCTTCAACAATGTTAACATAGACGTGAAAAATAGCAAACAGTAACAAACTGTTACGATCCAGTGACATCAATAAAAACAGCTGTATTAAGTCTCCGGGAGGTCAAAGTAAAAGAGTCAGACACCCTAAAATACCCAAACACATATTTACCTGTCTTTCGTGAAAATGTATACAAATATAGGAGGTGTCCACATTAGAGCTAGCTTACAGTTAGCATGGATAGCTAAAGAGGCTGCAGCAGTTCATTAACGCTACCTCGGTGCTTACCTTTGGGATAAAAATAGAATCGTCGAATTTCTTCAAGGTGCTCATTCAATTTTGCATAAAGTAATGAAAGCCTGAGCGGCTAAGGGCATCTTTTCCTGTCTGGCATCTCTGTCAGGGATGGATGCTGAGAGGGATTCACTTTGGCAGGCGAAAGGAGAGGAGGGCTGGTCAGACCCCGATCATCTCCCTGAGATACGAGACAAAATAAAGCGGTGCATTATGGGAAGCCGGGTACAGTACAGGACGGAGCATTTGATTGATAATTTAAACGTTTACTAGTTCGAAAGACAAGCTACAGTCAACTGAAATCTATACTTATAGATTTTCTAAGATGTTCAACTTACATTCTGACAGTAAATTTGTAAAGTAGAAGGTCCAATTTAAGAACAGCGTCATCACCATAGCAACTGAATGATCTGCATTTCACAATGCTGCCATCTTGTGGCAAGATTTATTTATTTTTTTAAAAGCAGCTCCAACAGATACCAACACATTTTATAACGATGAACATAAACTAGTCGGGTGTAATTTAATCTGATATTGTACTTTCTTCCCACTGTGAAAATACCAGACATGAGTACTTTACATGACAAATCAGATGTTTCGTCCAGTTACTTTTAACTTAAGTTACTTGAGGAGTAGTTTCCCCGAATACTTTACTCTTAGTACTTAACACATTTCTTGGACTTCTTTTTACTTAGACTTGATAAATATTATTTTGAAGTAACATTACTCTTACTTTACTAAAATTTGTGGCTATTTTACCCAATTTTCATGGACATCAGTGACAGCAACACTGACTGTCAGTTTTTTTTTTTTTTTTTTACACATAACTGGGTGCATAAACTTGTTAAAACAAACATGGTTGTGTGTCGTCAGCAGTTGCATGCTGGAATGAGGGAACATAAACACAACACATTATACATTAAAAATATAATACAATAGTATATATATATATATATATATATATATATATATATATATATATATATATATTAAAGTGCACAAAGGATAATAGCAAGGGGAGCAGAGCTCATTCAGCCTTAGTTCATAAAGTCCAGGGGAATTTCACACATGTAGGAGTACACTTTTTGTGGTTTAGGTTCATTCATATATTTCAGAGCTTTTATATATAATTTGAGTTCAGTTTTAAAACAAGCTACGTTAGGGGGACATTTCTGAAATTTACACTTGTGGATGTAAAATTTGGCAAGACATAATATTAAGTTTACACTGTATTAGTTCAAAAATGGACCGTCAAGTAAAGATCCCATTAGTCCAACATTCCATTCGTCAGAAAAACAGGGGATCATTGGTCCAACAGCTTATTAGTCTGACCATCACCATAAACAGTAGAAATGTGTGGATAACCTGTAATGTGCTGAGGATAAATTGTAAATTCAGAGTGTGGGTGGAATTCTTGTTTGTTTAGAGAGGTGGACAGTCACAGAACGAGAAAAGAGCCGCACTGGGGCGGGGAGCCACACCGGGGTGGGGAGCCACTAGAACGAGGAAAGAGCCGCACCGGGGAGGGAGCCACCAGAACGAGGAAAGAGCCGCACTGGGGCGAGGAGCCACAAAGACCAGAATGAGAAAATCTACAACGTCATTAGCGGATTATAAATATACATGCTACAGCCTCTGAAAGGGTCGCCAGGACTAAACCAGGACTAAACCAGGACTAAACCAGGACTAAACCAGGACTAAACCAGGACTAAACCAGGACTAAACCAGGACTACATCAGACTGGACCAGGACTAAAACAGGACTAAACCAAGACTGAACCAGGACTAAAACAGTTACACGTTGCCATTCAGACATACCATCACACTGACATTGACGTGTTATTGTCGGAGTAACGGTATTTCCATTTTTTATCAAATGTCCCTGCACTCCAACTTTTTTTTTTCCCTCCAATCCGACAAAGCTTGTTCTGTCCCGGTACGGCTCTAGTGCTCTAGTCCAGGGGTGTCAAACAAATTTTGTTCCGGGGGCTGTATCCAACCGACTTTGATCCCAAAGGGGCCGGATCAGAAAACTCATGGCATATCAACCCCAAAAATAACAATAAGTTCAAATATTTGTGCAGAGAAACACAAATCTATTACAGAAATAATAACAATAATTTTTTAAATTGATGAACTCTTTCTTATTATAATATTATAATATTATGAACAACCTGAAACTTTAAGAAAAATACAATTTCAACACAAAGTTTTAACATGAACTTGTATGCAAACAGGAATAAGTAAATTTTTGTTGTAAAATCCTGCACTCGGCTCCACTTTGCTTATTTTGGACATTTTTCTGATGAGGGTGTCACGGTCAACAGTCAAAACGATCGCCCTTTAATAGCGTTTGGAAAGAGACAAGTCTTCATTTGTGCTGCTCTGGTGGGAGGGGCCACGTACAGAGACTCTGCTCTAGTGGGAGGGGCCACGTACAGAGGCTCTGCTCTGGTGGGAGGGGCCACGTACAGAGGCTCTGGAGACGCTGCTATGCTAAGCGATGTAGAAAATTACCAATATTTTAATAGAAAATATAATTAAAATATTTTAGTAGAAAATCACCCAAGGGCCACATTAAAGGTCTTGGAGGGCCGGATCTGGCCCCTGGGCCTTATGTTTGACACCTGTGCTCTAGTCCATATGCGGCTACCTCTGGTGCCATTAGAGTGCCTCTCGTGCCATTAGAGCTTTACTCACGCTGCTCTCTTGGCACGAGAGCCACATACGCCTGCAGCGTGGCTACAAGGGACAGACCCTTAAGAATTTTGAATTTTTATAAATGAAGAGGTTACGAGGCGTTATCCGTCTCTGCAGATGAAGGCGCGCGGTGACACGCACTTGACTCAAGGCTCAATGGTACCGCCAAGCAGAGAAACAACGAAAAACTGGATTGTGTGACAATTTGGACATTTTTGTGAATGGACAGGAGCAGTAGACATTCATTACCAGTTGCCAAAGACTAGGGCGCACGAGAACATGCTGTGAAGCTCAGCGTGTTGCGAGAGTGAGGCTATGCCGGGCTCACAGTCAGACAGCTGCACTAAAAGGATCAGTGATTTAGGAATTTGGATATTTTTGTGAATAAGGGCTAAAGGAATGGAATTTTATCTGGTCATGGAGGACATGGCTTACACAGGGACCCAGAAATGCGTGGGTCCCTTATAAACTCATAAAAGTTTATAAAGAAGAGGCAGTTGCAGAACCGCTTCTCCTCATATGTGCACGATGTGGACTTTTACGCACTCGATAACCTGGCATCTCCACCGCACTCTCACTACAGGGAGGTCAGGCGTATGCGGCCCCCCTCCTGCCAACAGAGCAGCGTGCGTAAAGCTCTGCGCGCTCTAATGGCACTAGAGGCGGTCGCATAGGTTTAGTTCAGTCCTGCTTTAGTCTTGGTTTAGTCCTGTTTTAGCCGTGTTTTAGTCCTTGTTCAGTCCTGGTTTAGTCCTGGTCCAGTCCTAATGTAGCCCTGGTTTAGTCCTGGCAATCGTCTCAGAGGCTGTAGTATGTATATTTATAATCCGCTACTGACGGTGTAAATTTTCTCATTCTGGTCTTTCTGGCTCCCCGTTCCGGTGCGGCTTTCTCATTTTAGTGGCTCCCCGCCCGGTGTGGCTCTTTTCTCATTCTGTTACTCCCTGCCTTTCTAAACAAACGAGAATTCCACCCACACTCTGAATTTATCCTCAGCACGTTACAAGTTATCCACACATCTCTATTGTGTATGGTGATGGTCAGACTGATGGGCTGTCGGACCAATGATCCTCTTTTTTTCTGACGAATGGAATGTCGGACTAATGGGATCTCTACTCAATGGTCCATTTTCGAACTAATGTGCTGTCGGATTAATGGGCTGTCGGACCAATGACATGGAACCGTTTCGTTCGGTTTAATCTTTTTTTGAGGTTGCAGAGGTTTCGTAGGTGAGGATAGGGCGTTTTTGGCTCCTTTAGCTTAAGGTCGTTTTCACACAGCTAGTTCGATTATTTGGTCCGCACCAGGCAATAAAATTGTTATTATGTAGCAAATACACTCCAGTGTGGTCCGCGTTCACACCGGCAAACGAACCAAAACTGGTTCGATTCACGTGTCTGTTTCCCCGGTAAAACAGCGATACCTCCAGTTATCAACACCGATGTTCCTGTTAATACCACGGGCCGTCCTCATCTCAAATTATCACCATGAACTCATAAAACAGCAACATGTAGAACTTTGTACAAACTCACCGCATCAGCCCAGAGTTCGGGTAACAGCAGCAGCCAACAGCGCTCACACTAGCGCGCAGCTCCTCAGGACGGGGCTGGGGTCTGGTCCTTGGTCTTCTGTTACAAGCTCGTTGGTCAGATGGTCCGGAGGCTTCATCCTCCATGTGCTGGTTCCAAACGGTGGCGAGCAAGACCAGTGCGCAATGACTGGGTCTGAGCGGGTACGTTCCGTCGTCTGCGCACTGATTCCGTGCTGCGCTGTGGACTACAGGTCCGGGCGCGCTGCTCCTGTCCTCCGCGCTCAAGAACCGCGGCTGGTTCCGAGGTGGTACAGCATCCGGACAGAAGCGTGAGTCCTGTTTGGTTTGTTATGTTTTTCTGAGCGTCCGTTCTCCGCGCATTTGGTTCTTCCCGGGGAAAGCGCTTCCTCAGGTCGAGGCTCCCCACTCCAGCTCCTCTGAGCCCGGCCTGAACCGGAGCTGCCCCGCTGGTTCGGGACTCTGGTTTGGATCTAGTCCGACTGTATTTCTCACACTAGGCTAAAAACGGGGACTTTTTTAAGTTGTATCAATTGAATGGGCGATTGCCTATTGGGGCAGTGTGACAGTGTTACCCCTGGCCTCAATATGCTTCTTGTGTTGTTGTTTGGCAGTATTGATGCTGTTATCAGTGTTGGGAAGGTTACTTTTAAAATGTAATCCCCTACAGATTACAGATTACACACCCCAAAATGTAGTTTGTAACGTAATCCATTAAATTAAAGTGAGTAACGTAATCTGATTACTTTGGATTACTTGATATTGTCATGTTTTTTTAAACGACATGAATGTAGCAACCACATCCTGAAAATTCTTGTTTGTTGTCTTCAAATTGTCTGAGCCCAAGTCTCCATGAATAAGCAACTGTTTGCTGTAGAGAAACAAAGACCACGATATCTTAATATAAGAGGTTTTGTCTGTTAAAAGACAGTAACAAGATCAGCTTTTCCTTCACCATATTAAAAAATATTATTGATAGAGAAATAATTTTTTATATGAGATCACCTTAAATTATGTCAACCTACTGTTAGGTGTCATGTTGTTTAGACCTGGTTTACTCCTGATTTTAGACTTGGTCTAGACCAGGTCTTTAGTTCTGGTTTAGTCCTATTTTAAACCTGGTTCAGTGCTGGTGTTAGTTCTGGTATAGTGCTGGTGTTAGTTCTGGTATAGTGCTGGTGTTAGTTCTGGTTTAGAGGCGCACAGGAGGAAGCGCGGTTTACGCGAGAAAACACGGTCCACACGCGGCGCACGAGACGGCAGTGTCCGCGCTGTAACTACGGAAGGAGACGTGGTCCGCGCGTTCTCAGGTTGATGAAGGTGTGTGTTTGTGTTTGTGTGCGCGTCCAGTCATGTCGCAGGTCACTATAGGACAGTAGTGCAGATATTATGAGTCTATGCAGGTTGTTTTCACCAGTGCCAGTAGCTCCTGTTTCACATTTAAGTTGTAGGCGATTTTATATTTGTTTTTATTATATTTTTATATATATATCTCACATCGGGAGAAGAATTTCCAAGACACAAATGCGTTTTTACCAATGCACTGCTGCTTCCACTGTGTGACTGACACCGCCAACTATAATATGACGTTTACATCGGTCTTATTGCGCGCGTTCTGTTTGGGTTTCCGGCAATGAGTGGAATTACCGAAAAAAATAAATAAATGCGAGGTAGTACAAAATGTGAAAACAGGAAAATACCGCCTTGTAATCCACTTATTTCAGCAAAGTAACTGTAATCCAATTACCACTCATTGAAACAGTAACTGTAACGGAATACAGTTACTCATAATTTGTACTCTGATTACGTAACGGCGGTACATGTAATCCGTTACTCCCCAACACTGGCTGTTATGAAATCACTGGTCAGACCCAAGTATGCAGAGGGAAAAAAACTTATTTTATTTACAAAAATAGTCTTGGCGGGGGGATAGATTCCAGGGGAGGCAGGACGGGTCCGGGTTGGCTGCAAATGGGAGGTCTGTGGAAATGGAGGCCGACCGGAGGCTTACAGAAACTGGTGGTAACGGGATGAGGCTGGCTCCAAAACGGAAGAACGGATAAAAGAAAACAGATAAGAGTCAAAATCTTCTAAAATGCTCAAAAACACAAAAAGCCTGAGTTGTTCACCACTTGGTTGACGGAACGATCTGGCACTGGAGAGCAGGTCAGCAGGTCTTTTATTGCCGGAGATGATTACTGACGAGGATCAGGAGTGGAGCTCAGCAGGTGAGCGATTGGGGTCCGCCCAGGAAAAACCAAATAGGGTAAGGAGAGAAAGAACAGGGAAGGGAGGGGTAGGAAGAGCAGATGAAACCCTCACAGTACCCCCCCTCAACGGGCGCCTCCTGGCGCACCACCAGGCCGGTCAGCGTGAGTGCGATGAAACTCCTTAAGCATGTTGGAGTCCAGGATCAGGGCACGACCAACCCACGACCGCTCCTCGGGGCCGTACCCTTCCCAGTCGACCAAGTACTGGAGCCCACGGCCACGACGACGGACATCCAAGATCCACCTCACGGTATAAGCTGGGTGGCCATCAACCAACCGGGGGGGCGGAGGGGGCTTGGCAGGAGGGCACAGATTGCTAGAGTGCACAGGTTTAATTTGGGATACGTGAAAGGTAGGATGAACACGTAGAGCTTGGGGTAGTCTAAGGCGAACAGAAACAGGATTAATCACCCTTTCGATTTCAAATGGTCCAATGAAGCGGGGTGACAGTTTCTTGGATTCAGTTTTTAAAGGGATATTTTTCGAAGATAACCAGACTTTGACCTGGGGTGTACTTTGGTGCTGGGCGGCGATGACGGTCAGCCAAGGACTTAATTTGCAGTGATGTCTGCAACAGGGCCTTCCTGGTCTCCTTCCAGATCTTACGACACCTTCGCATGTGGGCTTGGATGGAGGGTACAGCAACTTCAACCTCGTCCATAGACGAGAGGAGGCTGATAACCCAAGGAACACTGAAAAGGGGAGAGACCAGTAGCAGAGGAGGTTAACGAATTATGTGCATATTCAACCCAAGGTAAGTGTGAGCTCCAAGATGCAGGGTTGTGACTGGCCACGCAGCGAAGAGCAGATTCCAGGTCTTGATTAGTCCTTTCGGTCTGACCGTTAGTCTGTGGATGGAAACCAGACGAGAGGCTGACGGTGGTACCCAGAGATTGACAAAATGCTTTCCAAACCTGCGAGATGAATTGGGGGCCTCGGTCAGAAACAATGTCAGTAGGGATGCCATGTAGATGGAAAACATGTTGTACCATGAGGTTGGCTGTCTCTTGAGCAAAGGGCAATTTTGGGAGGGCCACAAAATGAGCAGCTTTAGAAAATCTGTCTACAATGGTCAAGATGACAGATTGACCATTAGAGAGGGGTAGACCAGTTACAAAATCCACTGCGATGTGTGACCAGGGACGATTGGCAATAGGTAGAGGCCTGAGGTGACCAGAAGGGGGTGTGTGAGACGATTTATTCTGGGAACATACAGTGCAGGCAGACAAAACTTCGAGTATGACGCCTGAGGCTTGACAAGGTGCGCTTCACCCCAGGATGACAGGCAAAGAAGGAGTTATAGAACCACTGCAAGACCTCACTGCGTACAGCAGATGGAACAAAGAGTCTCTGTTGGGTGGTCCACCTCCCGGATCGGGCTCGACCTTCTGCGCCTTTCTCACATTGGCTTCAACCTGCCAACAGAGAGCTCCAAGAACGCAATTAACTGGAAGAATGGTTTCAGGATCAGAGTGTTCAGACGGGTCAAACTGGCGAGACAGTGCATCAGGCTTAACATTTTTGGAACCAGGGCGGTACGTAATAGTGAACTTGAATCTCCCGAAGAACAAAGCCCACCTGGCCTGGCGTGAGTTTAGCCTCTTAGCGGACTGGATGTAGGCTAGGTTCTTGTGGTCTGTCCATACTACGAAGGGTTGCTCTGCTCCTTCCAGCCAGTGCCTCCATTCCTCAAGGGCGAGTTTAACAGCCAGGAGTTCTGTTGCCCACATCATAGTTATGCTCAGCGGGGGCAAGCCACCTGGAAAAGAAAGCACAGGGGTGAAGACGAGAATCTGAGTCAGAGCGCTGGGAGAGAACAGCCCCAACCCCCACATCTGAGGCATCAATCTCAACAATAAACTGCTTAGAGGGGTCAGGTTGAATCAGGACTGGAGCTGTTGTGAATAGTTTTTAAGCTTGTTGAATGCACCATCTGCCTCAGGAGTCCATTGGAATGGAAGCTTAGAGGAGGTTAGACGGGTGAGAGGAAGTGTGATCTTGCTGTAATCCCGAATGAACCTCCTGTAAAAGTTAGCAAAGCCGAGGAACCTCTGTAGTTGTTTTCGATTACAGGGAGGTGGCCATTCAGAGACAGCCTGGATCTTCTTTGGGTCTGCTTTGACTTGTCCAGTTTCAATTATGAAACCCAGAAAAGACACAGAACTGGCATGGAATTCACATTTCTCACTTTTCACGAACAGTTTGTTCTCCAGAAGCCTTTGCAGGACAAGACGGACATGTTGGCGATGTTCGGATGGGTCTCTGGAATAAATTAGAATATCGTCCAGGTACACAAAAACAAAGCGATTTAGAAAGTCCCGAAGGACATCATTTACCAGGGCTTGAAACACAGCAGGTGCGTTTGTGAGTCCAAATGGCATGACACAGTACTCAAAGTGCCCCAGAGGTGTGTTGAATGCAGTTTTCCATTAATCCCCTTCTCTGATGCGGACAAGATGGTATGCATTTCGTAAATCCAGTGGCACCCTGCAATGGTTCAAAAGCAGAAGAGATGAGAGACAAGGGTTATTTGTTCTTAACAGTTATATTGTTCAAACCTCTGTAATCAATACATGGACGTAAGGTCTGGTCTTTCTTAGCAACAAAGAAGAAACCGGCCCCCACAGGAGACGAAGAATGCCGGCAGCTAGAGAGTCTCCATGGCCTCTTTCTGGTCGGGACAGGTTGTACAGGCGAGCAGGTGGAAGATGAGCTCCAGGAAGAAGGTCTATGGCACAGTCATAGGGCCTGTGTGGTGGTAAGGATAGTGCTTTCTCCTTACTGAAGACCTCCCCCCAAGTCATGGTACTCTGGTGGAACTGAGGTTAAATCCGGAGTTGACATAGGTAGTTTGGATTTCGTCTCTTCTGATGGAGGGAGAGCTGACTGCAAACAAGACTGGTGACAAAATGAGCTCCAGCTAACAATCTTATTGAGAGACCAGTCAATTACAGGATTATGAATCTTTAGCCAAGAGTAGCCCAAAACTAACGGAGTCAGAGGAGCAGAGAAAATAAAGAAACGTGTCTCTTCGTGATGGTTGCCAGACAGAATTAAATGGAGAGGAACAGTGTGGTGAGTAATTTTAGCTAGAACGGTACCATTCAAAGCACTGACCTGAATAGGCTCGGGAAGAGGTTCAGTGGAGATCCCCGCCTGCAATATCAAATCAGAGTCCATGAAGTTTTGCTCTGCCCCGGAGTCCAGTAGTGCTTGAAGGAAAAGTGACTGGGTATTGAGACACAGGGTTGCGGGTAACAGGAGTCTGGGTTGGTCAGTGGGGATTTTAGAAACCTCGCCCATCAGTACCCCCATTACTGATGAGCGGACTCTTGGACGGACAGGACACTGAATGAGAAAATGACCACCTTGACCGCAGTACAAGCACTCGCCAGCTCGTATTCTCCGTGACCGCTCCTGAACAGTCAACTTGGCCCGGCCAATTTGCATAGGAACCTCTGGGGATGGAGGAGCGGGGGGCAGAGCAGGAACATTACTGACAGTCTGAATTCGGGCTGGAGGTGAGGAGCGAGGCACAGAGGATGTAGGGCGAGGAATTCTTTCGCCTTCGCTTGCGCAGCCTGTTGTCGATACGAATAGCGAGAGAGAAGTTCCTCCAGAGAGACAGGGTCATCACTGACTGATAGTTCATCCTTTAGAGTGTCAGTTCTCCCCGCCAGAAAACTCCCTTTAAAGCTGTGTCATTCCACCCAGATTCCTCAGCCAAGATTCGGAACTGAATGGAGTAGTCTGCCACACTCTTTTCCCTGGTGGAGATCTAGAAGCCCCTTAGCAGCATTCGTCTCACAATCTGGGTGAGCAAAAACTCTTTTAAAGTCCGCAAAAAAATTCTGAATAACTGACACTTTCAACGCACCTGCCACCCAACATAACCTCGGCCCAGTCAAGGGCTCTTCCACGTAACAACCCTGTAATAAAGGCTACCTTGGAATGGTCAGTTGAAAATGTCAAAGGCTGGCAAGTAAAAACAGTCATACACTTGGCGGGGGGATAGATTCCAGGGGAGGCAGGACGGGTCCGGGTTGGCTGCAGATGGGAGGTCTGTGGAGATGGAAGCTGACCGGAGGCTTACAGAAACTGGTGGTAACGGGATGAGGCTGGCTCCAAAACGGAAGAACTGGGGAACGGATAAAAGAAAACAGGTAAGAGTCAAAATCTTCTAAAATGCTCAAAAACACAAAAAGCCTGAGTTGTTCACCACTTGGTTGACGGAACGATCTGGCACTGGAGAGCAGGTCAGCAGGTCTTTTATTGCCGGAGATGATTACTGACGAGGATCAGGAGTGGAGCTCAGCAGGTGAGTGATTGGGGTCCGCCCAGGAAAAACCAAATAGGGTAAGGAGAGAAAGAACAGGGAAGGGAGGGGTAGGAGGAGCAGATGAAACCCTCACAGATGCCCTCCTTTTCAAGGTTGGGTACGGAGGGTGGAACTACTGATTTAAAAAAAATCTAAAGTCTAAACTTACAAATGGTAGCTTTAAAATGCAAATCATACACTAGCCTGCATGTCTGGGATGGATGGGCTGTTTGAGAGCATTTTCTGCTGGTTATAAAAAGACCATTTAAAGATATATGAAAATTGCTCTCTAATTATTGGTAATATTATTCACTATAGCCTTTTGGAAACATTTAGTGTTTAGTGTTATTTTCCAAAATTTAATTTCAACATGTGAGATCAATCTTTCTCATTTATATCTTTCAACCAGGGTCCTGGGGATTCCACCAGTGCATTCACTGCTGGTAAACTGACACAGATTGAGTTTCATTTCAGGAAATTCCTTTCATTCTGTATTTTCAGTCAGGCACAGGCATCCACTGCCTCAAACTGTGGCAGGCCCAGAGAGTGCAGAATGAAGCCTTTTTCTCATATTTCCTATCTATAGCATATCAAAACATATTCTTTGTGTTTCATCCAATTACTGTTATATAGAGTAAGTCAAATGTATAGCTCCTGCTAATATAATTTGATTGTTTCAGGCATATTAGCAATAATCATAGCTCACTCTTAAATCTCTTGTGACATTTTTTTTTCCTCTTGGTAAACTTGAACTATGAATGAATCAAGTGCTGTCAGCACAGTGAGATTAATAACTGTATTTTACTTTGCATACATACCCTGGCCTGAAGCAAGTGCATTTAAAATATACATATTTGTGCAAAATCATCAAAAATTTATGAAATTACAAATGTTACAATGTTCAACAAGATAGGTTAAAAAGTAATGAGCCATTCAGACAGGCGTACATCTATATTTGTTTTTCATTGAGCTCAATCTATAAATAAAATATTTTTCAACCTTGTAGTTAGAAGTATGCATACCTTGCAATTTACTACATGTTTTAACAATGTCAGAGCTGCTATAACCTTAAATACATTGAATATAAGGAATTATTAATTTCTACAGTGGTTTAGTGATTTTGGTGAACAAATGCCAATATATGTCTAACTCTAATATAAATGCTGCATGAAAAGCCTTGGAAACAGTTCTTCTCAGTATTCAAGCTTGGTCAGTGAGCAGGTGAGTCAGGCAATAGAGAGGAAATACACATTCCAGCCCCAACCCTAGTCTTTCTCTCTGTCTCTCTCTCTTTCTCTGTACCTCTCCTGTCTCTGTTTATGTCTTAGGTTTCTTCCATTCTCACCCTCTCTCCAAATATTTTCTAATGCCACTGAAGAATGTTCATATGTTGTTGCAGTCGTTTCCAATGGCTGTAGGGAGGCTGCATAGGGAGAAATCACAATTTGTGGTTTAAAAAGAGCCTAATGGAATGAGACAGTTGAATTTGTTTATTTTTCTACATTTACCTTGCAAGTGCGTATATCACATAATATATCCCGTCAAGCTACATCAGCAGCTGCACAATGGTTTCTGACAAAAGGCAATGGGGAAGACTAATCAAGAGGGCTAAAGCCATAAAGCCAACAAAATAACTATTAATAAACCTTTGGATTTACCTGTTTTCCGGATTATGAGGGCAAAGTGCAAAATGTTTTGGTTCCATGTTTATTGCAGCAGAGTTCATTGAGGTTAGTGGCTTTCCCACGGGGTCCAGGCTGTGGAGGAGATGGCACATCTGCACAGACCCATACTTAGGTAAACTTACTATTACTGTAGTAATGATGGCCTGGGGATGCCATTGAAACAGTAATATCATTGCAACGTTGCAAGAATTTTCAACAAACAACAGACAACAACTTCAGTAGTATTATGTGTGTTTACAGCTAAGATTGACAGGTGCGTGATCTTTGGTCACTTTTAGCCAAGTCTTGCCTGCGTAGAACGATCTCTTTATACAACTTTAATTTTTGTTGGTAACATTTCACTTTTCACTCGTCTGTATGTTTGTTCAGGTGCATGTGCTGCATGTGTTGAGTCTCTGCAGAGTGACAGCAGTGACCCATTTCAGAGTTGGGCACATGAACACCACACCCTTCCTCACCCTTTCTCACCCCAACTCAACCCATGTCACCCACCCACACTCATTCTCACCCCTCTTTGGGCCCCTCATTTTGGGACAGGCACAAGAGCCTTCTGTCCTGGAAAAGTCGTCTACAAACTGCACATTCAGACTGACACTTAAGCTGTGACTTTATAGTTAGCAATCTGTCCTGCATTTTCAGGCTAACATGTCAAACACAAGGCCCTAGGTTGAAAAAGAGTCATTTGCTATTACATTTTAGTATGTAAAATCTTTAAGCCATAGTTGTGTTTATTAGTTTTAAATGCTTACATGATGAAATGTACACATGCTGCATCTGGCATACTGAAGGATTTGTTCATGAGTTTATCGATGCCTTTCTCTGCAAATTTGAACTATTTATTCAACAACAAAAATTAATCTCTTTCATCCAAATTGCAGACAGGCAGAACAGCAATATAAGTGGAGAAGGACCATGGAAGCGCATTTCACTGATATGCAATGGGCTACAATTACCATCTCATAACAAAGTAGATAGTTATACACAGCAAGAAAAAAATGATCATTGTCACTGTTGTCAGAAAGTAAAGCTGAAAGAACATCATGGAATGTCATCTTACAAGTGATATCTGAAAAACTAGTTTTTGCACTAGGAATATAATAAAAGTTGAGCTGTGAGGGCAGCCAGCTTGAACTCTTGTGCTATCTGAAGCATATTAAAAGCCATAGTGTCAACAGGCCAGAGTGTCCCCATGTAGCCCACACGCTGTCTCCATTCTTCTTCATAATATCTGCTGCTACCTCCGCTCACAGCTGCACTCCTGTCTATCAGCCTTTTAAAACAATAATAGTCAGAAATGTCAGCACAGTCAGTTTGCCTGAAATGTGGGTTTTGATTGGCAATGTGTGAATGTTTTGGTAGGTTTAGACAGACAGACTGCCTGCTTTGAAGCTCAGCCCTCAACTCTGCCCCATAGGCGTCTCTCTCAACCAGAGCAGGACAAACAAATGGGCTGCAATCCAACAGAATTAGGGTGTTTTTAACAAGATTTCTGTCAGTCACACTTGTGTGCTTGATATGAGGAGCCTCTATGTCAACACAGTTTAGACCACTAGGTGTCTCCTGTTACTGCTTACAAACACGTAGTCAATGAAAGAGCCAGGCTCTGAGTCTGAGATGTTGAAAAAAAATATTTTCTCATGATTATTTATATATATAATTATCTTTTTTTTTTCTTTCACATCTGATTTGTGTGCACAAAAAAGTATGTAAAAAGAAATAAAGATTACTGGTGTAACAATATCCAAGTCTCACAATATGATATTGTCACGGTATGAACCTCACGGTACGATTTATTGTGATATCTTGGGAAAGCTCATGATGTGGTGGGAAGGCTCATGATTAGGGATGTAACAATATCTCTCAGTACAATATTTTCACAATACATATCTTATGGTATGATATTTATTGCGATATTTTCTGGAGGCTAACAAAACTGTTAATACTCTACTTTTTCCTCTTAAAATGCCTTGACAAGACTTTATCCAAAGAGCTAAGACTTAAAAATGCTTAGAACTGTTATTTCTCCTTGTAGTCTACACTGAAATGGAGCAAAGGATCATGGTCTATGTAGATTCCTGTCTTTTTTTTTTAGCTATTGCTGCACCATAACTCTTAATTTATGCAAAGATACTTGTATTTCTATATATTGTGATGGTCCACAATGTTATTGTGAGAACTTTGATGCTACAATATCACAATATTTAGTTTTTTGTTACATCCCTATAAATGAGATATGAGATATAGTTTAGTACAGAGTCAGAGTCTGTCAGTCATTTGAAATCACAGCAGCTTTTTGTTCTATAGTGTTACGTTCACTGTTGTTGTGTCTACATCTCATTGGAAGCAAAACTCATTTTCTGGAAACTGTTGCGGGAGCCCCACTTCATGAGGCAAAAACCACAAATCCAGCAACTTCTTGACACTCTTGAACAGAGTTGACATGCGATTGGCCACAGTGAAATCTATGTGACGTCAACTTTTTAGAAATAAGTCTACACAATATGTTTTTAAACACTTTTCAAAAACATACAAATTTGCTATTAAAGAACAAGAAATTACACCTCCAATCAAAATGGAGAGTTTAGAGGAGGGCCAAAGCACAGTGGCATAAATTACTTTTTAACCATATTCTGTAGATTTTATTCCCTCATCTACCCAGTACATATTGATTGAGAGAGATGATTTTTTAGCTTTTTTTTTTTCCATTTCTTTTATCAATGTTAAACAATATGATCATTATTTTTTTTTCTTCTACATATCAGACATATATACCACACATAGTGGGTAAACTGATCTAGTGGTTTTTACAGTTTAGTCCAGTCTAGCCCTCCTGTCTAGCACTGGGGGGTGGTGTGTGAATGTGCCCACTTCCTTTAGTGTGAAATGAAATGACCACTGGTTTTGATAGCCCCTTGGCATCGCTGCATTCCCACACCTGAGTACAGTTTGATTGGGGCTTGGCTGGACGTGGAGCAGACATTTTGGCTGTGGCATGGAGCTGTTGACCACAAATGTTTCTGTCTCCGTGCTCTGGAAGTCCGCCAGGCATTCAGGGTGTGCAGTGTTTTTATGGCAGTGAAAAGCAATATTCTGACGAACTGAAATGCCAGTCCGAAAACAAGGGCAGGTTTTGTGGGCGAGAGCTCATTCCCTTTGGCCCAGATCTCACAGTTAGCTGCTAAATGGCCATCTTTTACAAGAGGCAGCAGCTAATAGTCAGTAGTAGAGGCAGCTATATCAAATTAAGCAGTAAAAGCTAAATACACATCAGGATTGGGAAATATATCCTGCTTTAAAAACACTAGGAAACACATAGCACCTTATTAGACTGACCTAGAGTAGAATGTGATGGAAATAACACAAAGAGGCTTCAGCAGGTATCAATCTGCTAAATGATAGTTTTGTGTAATATAGGACATTTAACAGGATCCCACTGCATGACTGATTCTTGTGAGCTTTAAGTCATGTTAGAATGCTGTTACCTCCTCAAACATATATCTGGAGCTGTGTTTTGTTTCATTCACACGTTTGAGTAATCCTTTTTTATTAGACCGTCTACATCCCCAATGCTCAAAATGCTCTGTTCCACCTTGTGATGTCATGAAGCTAGTTTTCAAGTTACCTTGTACTTTTTGTTCAATAGAGATTGACAGTTTCAGGGCTGAAGTTCTTTAGTATCATCCAAATGATACTAGTGAAGGTGTATGGAGTTTACAAACACAGTGGAGCACTTCCTGTAATACCATATGACATCACAAAGGGGAAGAGTGTTTTCTGTTTGAGAGAAAAACTCAGCCTAAATATGCAGTTTTTGTGTGTTAAATGTGTGACTGAAAAATACACATCTCCAAGTATGTTTGTGATTATAGTGTAATACCCAATTATATGCACTCTTAAAAATATTTCATTTTGGAGTGGTTATATATTAATTCAATTGCATTAAATTTAACTTTTACTTTTTGACAGTGAGATCAAACTTTCTCAGTTTGCCCAAAGGCATTTCAAGTTCAAGTTTTCTTTTCTTTATGTCTGCATCTTTAGCCCATTAGCCGGGCCACCACAGAGCCCAGATGTCCATTACTTTTGCCTGACAGTTCAGACAGACCTTGACTGTGAATTTGTCCCACTTTTAGAGAGCTGAAAATACTGCTAACCCAAATTCCTGATGTGCATGTGGTTTATCAGTGCACCAAACCTAAACCACCACTAACTGTGCATCAGCAGAGCCCTGGCCTGTATTCAATGGAGCAGGGCGCGTCCATCCAAAGGAGGGCTGTGCCAAATTGGTGTCAGCTGTTGATATCCTGCAAGATTTGAGGTGCACCTCCAGCTAAACATGAATTAAAGACATCGTTTAGGACTTTTCCTGGTTCAAATCCTTGCTCTCCCTGTACTTAACTTTGAGCATTTGCACTCTTCTAGCAGGACATGTGTGCAGAGTAATGGATGTGCTGGAGGCTGCAAAGTAAGGGTCCTTCCTGTCTACTGCAGGATGTGGGGCGTCCTGTCTGGAAGCAGCCCAGAGCAACGGCAAAGTTCAAAGGCACGAGGAAGTGGTACGGGGCAGGAGAGCCAAGGCAAAGAAGAAACTCTGCAGCTTTCAGTGACATGTTGAACTTTAGTGAGTCCATTGTTCTTACATGTATCTGATCTGGTTTTATAATAGGTGGTTTTCAGATTCTAGAATGTGATTGATTACATTGTACTTTGCCATGAAATATCAGAAAAGTAAATTCCCAAATATGGGTCTTGTCAGTTTTAATAATTACATGACTATGCTACATTACAACAAAAATCTGCCATTGAACAATATTAATTTAGCTGCTCCACATCTGTATTAAATAATATTGGCCTAAAGAATGTGGTCATGTCATCTGAACCCCAGCAATACCTTTTAAAATACCATCAGTTTAATGTGGTACTGTTGGTGATTTTGTGATGTCACACTCCCAGATGGGGGGGTAAGAGCCAGTTTTGCCTTTTGATTACATTGTACTTTGCCATGAAATATCCAAAAGGTAAATTCACAAATGCTGAACCTGGTAATTTGCATTATTTACTAGACCCAAGAATTCACTGTAATAAATATAGCCACAATGGATTGAGGGGGGAAAAAATCTAGAGATTGGCAATTTCAGGTCTCAAATTATGCAAATGATTCTAGTGAAGGTGTATGAAGTTTAAAAACACAGTGGAGCACTTCCTGAATAACAAATGCTATCACCACATTGACTAGACCTACAGTAGTTCACTTTAATATAACAGCGGACTGAGGGAGAATAAAACTCGAGATTAATATTTTGAATAGAATTCCATTATATCTTACATTTTTTGACAGTGAGATCAAACTTTTTCTCAGTTTACCCAAAAGGTAAATTCACAAATGTGGAATTTTTATTATTGACTCGACCCTAGAATTCACTGAAATAAAAAAAAAAAAAACATCTGCGTTTCAACAATATTAATTTTAGATGGCTCCCATTTATATTAAAGATAAATGTAATCAGAAACCCTTCTCCTTGAACCGTCACCTTATCGTGGTGGAGGGGTTTGAGTGCCCGAATGATCCCAGGAGCTATGTTGTCGGGGGCTTCATGCCCCTGGTAGGGTCACCCAAGGCAAACAGGTCCGGGGGGACGGGTCAGACGAAGAACGGTTCAGAAGCCCCAATGATGAGTACACCAACAAGGCCAGTTACGTCGCCCGGATTGGCGTCACCGGGGCCTCACCCTGGAGCCAGGCCTGGGGTGGGTGCTCGCCAGCGAGCGCCTGGTGGCCGAGCCTCCCCCCACGGGGCTCGGCCGGGCTCAGCCCGAAGGAGCGACGTGGGGCCGTCCTCACGTGGGCCCACCACCCGCAGGAGGATCCATATGGGGCCGGTGCAGAGAGATCTGGGCAGCAGTCGACGGCGGGGGCCTCGGCGACCAGATCTCCGGACATGGAGACTAGCTCTGGGGACATGGAATGTCACCTCGCTGGGGGGGAAGGAGCCTGAGCTTGTGCGGGAGGTTGAGCGTTACCGACTAGATATAGTCGGCCTCACCTCCACGCACAGTTTGGGCTCTGGAACCCAACTCCTTGAGAGGGGCTGGACTCTCCATTTCTCTGGCGTTGGCCGCGGGGAGCGGCGGCGGGCTGGTGTGGGCCTGCTCATTGCCCCACAGCTCAGTCGCTGTGTGTTGGAGTTCACCCCGGTGAACGAGAGGGTCGCGTCCCTGCGCCTTCGGATCGGGGACAGGTCTCTCACTGTGGTGTCGGCCTACGGGCCGAACAGCAGTGCAGAGTACCCGGCCTTCTTGGAGTCCTTGGGAGGGGTACTAGACAGTGCACCGACCGGGGACTCCGTTGTTCTCCTGGGGGACTTCAACGCCCACGTGGGCAACGACAGTGACACTTGGAGAGGGGTGATTGGGAGGAACGGCCTCCCCGATCTGAACCTTTACTTTGAGGATCTCCTCAATCCCACCGTCACGTCCTCCGAGGAGGAGGCCGAGGCTGGGGACTCGGAGGCGGACTCATCCATCACCCTGGCCGAAGTCACTGAGGTGGTTGGCAAGCTCCTTGGTGGCAAGGCTCCGGGATTGGATGAGATCCGTCCTGAGTACCTGAAGTCTCTGGATGTTGTGGGGCTGTCTTGACTGACACGCCTCTTCAACATCGCGTGGCGGTCGGGGACAGTACCTCTGGACTGGCAAACCGGGGTGGTGGTCCCTCTGTATAAGAAGGGGGACCGGAGGGTGTGTTCCAACTATAGGGGGATCACACTTCTCAGCCTTCCCGGTAAGGTCTATGCCAGGGTACTGGAGAGGAGAATCCGGCCGATAGTCGAACCTCGGATTCAGGAGGAGCAGTGTGGTTTTTGTCCTGGCCGTGGAACACTGGACCAGCTCTACACTCTCCATAGGGTGCTCGAGGGTTCATGGGAGTTTGCCCAACCAGTCCACATGTGCTTTGTGGATCTGGAGAAGGCATTTGACCGTGTCCCTCGTGGTGTCCTGTGGGGGGTGCTCTGGGAGTATGGGGTCCGGGGCCCTTTGCTAAGGGCTGTCCGGTCCCTGTATGACCGGAGCAGGAGCTGTGTTCGCATTGCCGGCAGTAAGTCAGACCTGTTCCCGGTGCATGTTGGACTCCGCCAGGGCTGCCCTTTGTCACCGGTTCTGTTCATTGTATTTATGGACAGAATTTCTAGGCGCAGTCAGGGGCCGGAGGGGGTCCGGTTCGGGGACCACAGGATCTCATCTCTGCTGTTTGCGGACGATGTTGTTCTGTTGGCTTCATCGAGCCAGGACCTGCAGTGTGCACTGGGGCGGTTTGCAGCCGAGTGTGAAGCGGCTGGGATGAAGATCAGCTCTTCCAAGTCCGAGGCCATGGTTCTCGACCGGAAAAAGGTGGCTTGCCCTCTCCGAGTGGGTGGGGAGTCTTTGCCTCAAGTGGAGGAGTTCAAGTATCTCGGGGTCTTGTTCACGAGTGAGGGAAGGACGGAACGTGAGATTGACAGGCGGATCGGTGCAGCTTCGGCAGTGATGCGGTCGCTGTATCGGACCGTTGTGGTGAAGAGGGAGCTGAGTCGAAAGGCGAAGCTCTCGATTTACCGGTCAGTCTTCGTTCCTACTCTCACCTATGGTCATGAGCTCTGGGTAGTGACCGAAAGGACGAGATCGCGGATACAAGCGCTCGAAATGAGTTTCCTCCGCAGGGTGGCTGGGCGCTCCCTTAGAGATAGGGTGAGGAGCTCAGTCACACGGGAGGAGCTCGGAGTAGAGCCGCTGCTTCTCCACGTCGAGAGGAGCCAGTTGAGGTGGCTCGGGCATCTGTTCCGGATGCCTCCTGGGCGCCTCCCTCGGGAGGTGTTCCGGGCATGTCCCAGGACACGCTGGAGGGACTATGTCTCTCGGCTGGCCTGGGAACGCCTCGGGGTCCCCCCGGAGGAGCTGGAGGACGTGTCTGGGGTGAAGGAAGTCTGGGAGTCCCTGCTTAGGCTGCTCCCCCCGCGACCCGGCCCCGGATAAGCGGACGAAAATGGATGTAATCAGAAACCAATAGGCTACATTGTAAAACAAGTGTGAGTGTTTTCCAATGGTCTGCTGAAAAAATTTGAAACTGGAATAACCAAGTCTAACCTGACCAATAAGGGACTAATCCAGAACTAAACCAGAACACTAAAGACCAGGATTAGAGAAAACTAGTTTGTTTTTAAACAGGTCAAAAACAGCAAAGCTTTTCCATATATTTTAGATTTGCAAAAGACACAGACACATTCCTATTGGTACATGCACCCCAGTTTGAGAACCCCTGATTCAACAGGTTGACACTGTACTGTGCTCCAAGAGGCTGCCTGACAGTTGTGGCTCAACAGTTGTTTTAAGAGGAGTGCCATTTCCTTCCTGCAGATCTGTTTCATATTGACAAGTGAAGGGCTTGTTCAAAAAGGCATTTGCAAATTTGGACTTTGAAAATATGTGCAGTTGGCAATAGGAGGTGTGCCCCTTTCCACTGGCATCTGAGTCACAGCTTAGTCAGGGGCTAGTGTGTCCAAAGGCATTCAAACCAACTCTCATGGGGAAACAAGGCTGACACTTTGTGATTAATGCTCCAGTGTGTTCAATTTTGAACAGTGGTGAAGGTAACATAGTACAAAAGTAAAAGCACAACACTCAAGTAAAATGTTTCGGTATCTGTACGTTACTTAAGTACATTTTAAAGTGGATACTTTTTACTTTTACTTCATTACATGTGAGAGCAGATATCTGTACTTTCTACTCCACTACATTTTAGATCTGAACTGAAAAGTAAAGAGACCTGCAGACATGACAGAGTCATTTTTAGCACATTTCATTTGAATTTCTGTCACCAAACCAAATACAAAAATGCTCAAAGACAGCTACAAAAAAATAAGAAATCTATTGAATTGCTTAAAATCTGCTAAATTCTTTATCAAAATCACTGCATTTAATATTTTCATTGTTCTAAAAATCTCTGCAAAATACTTACAAAATACTCTTTAAGTACATTTTTAAACTGGTACTTTAATACTTTTACTTAAGTATAAGTATCAAATGAAAAAAAATACTTAAGTGGTACTCCATCCAGTATTGATTTTGAGTTACTTTAGTGGTTATGTGGCAGTTAGAATTAATTATTATTACCTCCGCCAAGGAGGTTATGTTTTTGCCGGCGTTTGTCTGTTTGTCTGTTAGCAACATAACTCAGAAAGTTATGGACCAATTTTGATGAAATTTTCAGGATTTGTTGGAAATGTGAAAAAGAACTGATTTCATTTTGGGAGTGATCTGGAAGAAATCCTGGATTCTGGATCACTTTGAAATTTTAGTTAACATTGTGGTAAATGGGGCCAAAGATTTTGTTTCTCAATATCTCGGTTAATTATTGACCAAACCCCATGAAATTTGACTCAGGGATGGACAATGGGATCCTCTTTCATATTCCAAAGGCTGATCCAGATCTGATCCAGAAGACTGATTTTATCGCAATTTATATAAAAAAATGGGGGTATTCCTTGGCGGAGGTCTGCGCTCTCTGAGTGCTTTTCTAGTTAATTATACATTTGTTGATCTAAGCAAATGTCTGAGAAGATCCACGGAGATCAAAAGATTATAGATGTCACATCTTGAGCTGTCATGGGTGAGAAAAAATACATTTAGAGGCACAGTGAAAGCTGCAGCTCACAACAAAAATATTCACTTGATTTGGTTGGCAGTTGAGTTTGTCCCTGGTTATTGGGTACTCTGGTTTCCACCATCAGAAAAATAGGCGTTAGCTGTCTTGTAACCCAATGAAAAAATATTAACATCCAATAATTTTTTTTGTTTTTCAGACAATTATTACTTTCCAATTCTAATTATTTTCATTTCAACATTCTTTGGCCTATAGGCTTTATAAAATAGGACACTGAACACTGGGTTATTCTACTGGGACTTGATTTAATCATTATCAGTCAAATTTTGGTTTAAATGAGCTATGACGTTTTCTTAATCCCAAAAGAGTACCAGCCCCAGCACTATCAGTATTATACAGTGAGAGCCAGAAGACTTCACATTCCCCATATATAACATGCTGCTGTAACATTCAACAGCCTCATTAGCCTGTTGTCTAATTGGATCTTGCGGGGCACTTGCACACATCAAAGCAGCACACAGAGAAGCACAGTAGGGCATTCTCAGTTACAGATTAAACAGGTTTGGCTGCTTTTACTGTAAATCCCTCTCTCCACATGTGTTTGACATCAGCATCCCGTGCCCCACATTTGTAAAGACGCCCCGGGACCACTGACAAAGCCAAAGTCAGGGACTCTGGGGCTATTTATAGACCACAGCCTAAAGCAGATGCTAATGAGACAGGTTTGTCCAGAAATGAATACGGGCAATAAAAGAGATAGAGGGGAAACATAGAAAGGGCATGGCACATTATAATCACCAATGGTTTACTCATTTAAGTACTGAAACCCAAATTTCAAGGGAAACAGTAGTAGAATGATATGTATACAGGCAAAATCGAAATGAAGTTTTCACTGTGACTAAAGGCAAGTTATAATTCAGGTAAACTCTTGAAATGTTTTTTTTCTGTTAAGATCATAGTAACTGTATCACTATGTTTCAAAGTGTGCTGCTGGAGTTTACATGCTGTTCAGGTCAGTTTGTGCAGAGATTTGTTGGAACAACAAAATGTTCCTGATGCCAGAGCCTCGTCATAGATCCTGCTTTGGTGTCAACATGTCCCAGAGAATGTGCTGAGCTGCAGAGAGGTCAAAGGTCACTGGGGCCGCTGTTTGTGTGTGTCCGCCCACAAGTCTGTATGCAAGAGGAAGGATGTAACAGCTGGGACTGAGAGGGGAGAAGAAAGTTATGGAAATTTATAAAGTCATTTGTAAACAACTGGTTTTACACAAATCATTGGTTTGTGCACTATTTTTGCAACACACACACACCAGGACCCCTACATAAAACATGCTTCCACAGACAGCTCATTTATGTGGTCGGCCATGTTGGGGCAGTAGGACATACAGAGAGCTCAGAGGATGCTGCTGCGGACAAAGACTGATTCACAGACTGATGGCAACATGTGTTCAGCACATGTGAAGTGAACAGAGCCCAGAGGCCTGTGAGGCCTGGCACATGCAGACATTCTGTCTATACGCACTAACGTATACACACGTACATACGCACATATGTTTCAGGGGTCAGTTTACTACTGGGTTCCAGGTAGAGCTCGGCGTGTGATTAGGACACAAAGATGAGGGATATCCGGAGAGGGCAGTGTGTGAAAGTGTCAGAACACCCAGAGAGCACAGAGAACTCAGAGCTGATTACACTAATGACCAGGATGGAGCTCCGCAGCTGGAAGCAGCTAATGCTAACACACACACCATGCACACAGCATACACTGCAGTGTCCTCTGCTCTGAGGAGGAGTCTGCACTGGGACACCACATCGCTCTGAACTCATCTATAGCACTAGAGCTAAAAAGAACAGGCTCTGCTCAGATGCTGAGGCGGCTCATACATATTGGGCTTTCCCCTCTCGCTGTGGTATTGATGGAATCCTGAAGATGCTCACAGCCAGATGTTTTCAAGCCAGAGAGACAGAACGAGCTTGAAGTATGTATCATGGTTGAGCTGTGTTCAGCTCTGAATCCTGGACCTTGTGTCCACATTTCTCACTCCCCTAAAGTGAGTTTGCCTTCTTTTCAAACACTAACAGGTAAAACAGCAAACCATGGAGCACACACCTGATGTCTCAGCACATAACAATATGCCATCTGCCTAATCTACTGCACTTATTAAAAAAAATAATAAACTAAAGGGAAAATCTGAAATGGTTATTGCAGATTACAGATTAAGATAAAACAACCTTGACTAAGATCATAAAATTATTATTTTGCTCCCACTAGATTTTACATTGATCCTGCCCTTTTTAAAGGTTTTCTTGTGCACTCTGGTTTCTCAGCAGAGCAAAGCCCAAACACAGGAAGTGTGGCCTCTTTGAGGTTCTCCACTGCTGCCATGTTTATTGTGCTAACCTGAGAATCAGCATCAGCGAGGCATGGAATACAGCCAGGCCAGGAGCTTGGGAACATGGGACCAAAGCTTTGTGTGAGTGCAGGGAGGGGGGGTTTTGTCCCCTATCCTATGACTGAGTTCACAATATGCCTTTTTTGTTTCACAGAGTATTCAAGCACATATGTCTGAGTTAGTGAGTAGTGAGAGAACATAGTAAAAACCTGCAAATGGCACATTCTCTGCTGCTACTTCAGGGCAGTAAAAGGAAAATGTTCCTTTTCTTAAGAACAAAGCAGCTAGCGTTCCTCTTGCACCAGTGGTTGAATAACTCATAAACCCACATGCTTGGTTTAATTTTTGCTAACATTTTCATTTGTTAGACATTTGAATTAGTTCCCTTGTTATTCATGTGAGGAAGCATCCAAATAATATTAAGACAACATAGCAACAGTAATGTTGAAGAAAACTTTTGAATTGAATGGGTTCATCATATCCCATAATGTTTTACGTTATGGGACTCAGTGGCTCAAACTTAATCCTTTTTCCAAACAAACATCCAGATGCCAGTGGTCACATGACTTCCTTTGACAGAGGTAATTGCACTTACTTTCAAATAAGAAAATGTTTTAAGATTTAATAAGTCCTCAGCAAAAGCAACTAAAAACGCCACGAACTGCATCCCCATGTTCTTATATGATGTGAGCGCACTCCAGAAAGGTTTGGATAATTAACGTAAACCTTTAATTAGTGTTAAATGGGCAGCTTTCCCTTCAATTACCTTAATAAGAAGCATATGGAAGATACTTTTGTGGAGTGGCTATGATCCCTACCCAAGACAGACGCATGTGCAGGGGAACATGGAAATGTCTATAAGCTCTTTGTAAACTCATGTCAAAAGTCAATGGCAAATGCAGTTAAGCTAATTCCCCTGGTTAGTGGTCTTATAAAAGGCCAACAGCATGAAGCCAATGGGGGATAAAAGAGTGAAAAGCTGCCCAAGCCAAGAAATGTTCGGTCTCATTAGAAAAGAGAGTGAACAAATTCAGAAGTGCATGTTCCCAAAGAGATTGTAAAATATTGTTAAAAGAAAAAAAATATAATACATGACATATGTATGCCACATACCTGCACAAGTTTTCCACTTGTGCATTTTTTGATCTTCTTTCAATTTGCTGCAACTAGCATGTGTTCTTACTGAACATGGGTTGCCAGTGCCTAGACCAGAGAGATAGAGAATACATACAAATTTTCTCAGTGGATAAAAAAGCCACACCTCATTTCAAGCTTGGAACCTCCAAAATCCACTCACTGAGCTGCAGAGACTGCACTAGTACTGAATCATGATTGGCTGCAGGTACTGGGGTGTAGGTAGTGATCATTCAGATCTGAGAGTGTCCTTTGAGTTCAAAACAACTGCATTTCATCAATGAAACTGGCAACCCAAATAAGTGACTCATGTGAAGCTCATTCTACTTTGGATAATAATAATAAAATAAATAATTTGGACAATTGTCTTGAAAACCAAAACACCATATTATATCATAAATACATGGTATATGTCCAAAGTTTTTGTAATTAATAATAAAATCAGCATGCAAATTAAAGTTATCAGCAAAACCTATATTTGATTTGAGCATGTCTACCTTTTATCTGTGGACACTATCACGCAGGTAAATTGGACTCAAATGCAACACGAGTATACGGGCAAACAAAGTCTTAGTTAATAACGAAAAGTGTCCTCTAACAGGTAATGTATAATGGTAACTCAGACTGAACATATAACAGGAATATATTATAAAATGTGAACGGAAATATCCTCCAAGACTAGTAAGAAATTAACTGGGAGTAAACTCAGGAACAGGGACAACAAACAGGGAAAAACACAGAATTGCAGAAGTTGCAAACAGATCAGATTCAGGGGTAATACAGGGTTTTCGGGAGCTTGAGAGTAAGTCTTTACAGGTCTACAATCTGGCAAAGACTGAGGGAGAAGAGGGAGTATATATAGACTGGGCCTGGGCTGATTACGGAATGAGAGGCAGCTGTAGGGAAAGGAGGGAGGTGGCAAAAGGAGGACCGGAATGGACGGCCAAATGGAGCTGGACTGGGGAAAACAAAAAGGCAGAACTGTGACAGAACCCCCCTCTCAAGGGACGGCTCCTGACGTCCCAAAAACAAGGTCCGAACACGGGTGGGAGGAGGGGGCCTGGAGGAGGGTCAGCATACTTCTGAAGGGTCAGAGTCCTCAGATGGATCACCCAGGGTAGTAAAAGGAATTGTGTGAGAGCTTCAAGTGCCCTTTGAAGGCTGTTCGGGATGTTGATCATGGAAGGCTTTAATGAAGAGGGTCTAAAATGAAGCTGGCAGGCACCCAAGAACGCTCCTCTGGCCCATACCCCTCCCAGTCAACCAAATACTGGAGGCCCCTACCACGCCTTCTGGAACGAAGCAGATGCCTGACCGTGTACTCAGGTTCCCCATCAATCAGACGAGTAGGCGGAGGTGGGGGTGAGGCAAGGGCAAGAGGACTGTCACTAACTGGCTTCAACTTAGACACATGGAAGGTAGGATTGATCCGCATGGCTCTTGGCAATTTGAGACGTGCAGCGGCTGGGTTAACCATCCTCTCAACTTCAAACGGGCCGATAAACTTAGGGGCTGGTTTCTTGGAATCCACCCTGAATGGTAGGTCCTTAGTAGAGAGCCAAACCATATGGCCAGCCTGGTATGCAGGAGCTTCAGAATGGCGGCGGTTGGCAGAAGCAGAGTAGCGTTGTGCAGAGGTGAGCAGAGCAGTCCGGGCCTGTTTCCAGGTTCTGTGGCAGCGCTTTATGAAGGCTTGAACAGAGGGGCAAGAAACTTCCTTTTCCTGAGACTGGAACAGGGGTGGTTGGTAACCATAGGCACATTGGAATGGGGAAAAACCAGTGGCAGAACTTTTCAGAGTATTGTGAGAATACTCAACCCAAAGTAACTGCTTGGACCAGGAAGAAGGGTTCCTAGAGGCCATACAGCGTAGAACAGTCTCCATCTGTTGGTTAATTCGTTCCGTCTGGCTGTTGGACTGAGGATGATAGCCCGATGATAGGCTAACAGTGGCTCCTAGAAGTGAACAGAACTCACGCCAGAAGATGGAGGTGAACTGTGGACCCCGATCAGAGACTATGTCAGTGGGGAGTTCGTGTAGCCATGCTGCAACATGAGCTCAGCAGTTTCTTTAGCAGATGGAAGTTTGACCAGCGGAATGAAATGGGCCATTTTGCAAAAACTATCAACTACAGACAGGATGGTGACATGTCCATTGGAAACAGGTAAGCCAGTGACCAAGTCCAGGGAGATATGGGACCAAGGCCAGTGAGGAACAGGAAGAGGAAGAAGATGGCCAGCAGGTGCTTGGTGAGTGGGCTTAGACTAGTTACACACTTGACAGGCATTCAAAATCTTTAGTGTCTTCGTCCAAGGTACCCCACCAGAATCTTTGATGCAGAACTTCCTTAGTTTGCTGGATCCCAGGATGACAGGTACGTTTAGAACTGTGAGCCCACTGCAGAACATCTGACCTGAGAGGTTGTGGAACATACAGTAGGTTATGAGGGCAGCCTTAAATCTTTCCTCAACCACCCAGGTAAGAGTGGCCACGATATGGGACTTGGGAAGGATGGTTTCAGGTTCCTCAAGGCTGACAGAGGTAGTGAACTGGTGGGATGGCGAATCAGGCTTGGCATTGCGAGAACCAGGACGGTAGGACAGAGTAAAATTGAACCGAGTAAGAAACAGGGCCCATCTAGCTTGTCGGGAGTTAAGGCGTTTAGCAGACTGCAGATACAAGATTTTTGTGATCTGTCCAGACTAGGAACGGAATCTTGCATCCTTCAAGCCAGTGCCTCCATTCCTCTAGGGCTAACTTCACTGTCAGCAACTCTGTTTCCAATGTCGTAGTTCCTTTCTGCTGGTGCCAGGTGTCGGGAGAAGAAAGCGCAGGGGTGTAGCTTGAGGTCATCGGGTGCCTTCTGTGACAACACAGCCCCTACACCCACATCTGAGGCATCTACCTCAACCACAAACTGTCTCTCTGGATCAGGAACTCTGAGAATAGGAGCAGTGGTGAAGAGGGTCTTCAAAGTCTTGAAGGCTGCATCAGCCTCTGGAGACCACCTATAGGGCACCTTGGAGGAGGTGAGAGCTATAAGGGGAGCAGCAACAGAACTGTAGCCACGAATGAATAGTCGGTAGAAGTTCGCAAACCCCAGGAAGCATTGCAACTTTTTACGGGTCTCAGGAACAGGCCAGGAGGTAATGGCTTCTACCTTGGTCGGGTCCATAGATACACTCCCCTGACCAATAATAAACCCCAGAAACGCAACTGACGAGGAGTGAAACTCACACTTCTCTGCCTTGACAAAGAGTGAGTTAGCAAGAAAACGTTGTAGGACATTCTGGACATGATGAACATGTTCCTCCTTGGACCTTGAGAAAATCAGGATGTCATCGAGATAAACAAAAACATACTTGTTCAGCATGTCACGGAGGACATCGTTGACCAGAGCCTGGAATACGGCAGGGGCATTGGTGAGACCGAATGGCATGACCAGATACTCGTAATGCCCTGTGGGTGTGTTAAAGGCAGTCTTCCACTCGTCCCCTTCCCGGATCCAGACAAGATGATATGCTTTGCGTAGGTCAAGCTTAGTGAATATAACAGCATCCTGCAGAAGTTCAAAAGCTGATGAGATGAGTGGTAGAGGATATTGGTTTTTAATTGTAATATTGTTTATTCCTCTGTAGTCTATGCAAGGTCTGTGTCTTGTCTTTTTTCATGTCGCCGAGCTTGGATGCGGCGATCAAGTTTGGTTGCCAGCTCAATCAAATTATCAAGGTCAGAGGGGAGATCGAATGAAACCAGCTCATCTTTAATAGAGTCATTGAGACCCAAAAGATGGGCATCAGTCTTAGCTGCGGTGTTCCACTGGCTTTGAAGGGCCCGGGTCTGGAATTCTATAGAATAATCAGCAACAGTGCGGGCTCCCTGTCGCAATCCCATTAGACCGCCAGCTGCATCAGGTCCAGATGACGTAGCCCCAAACACTTTACGGAGTTCTTTAGCAAAGGCGTCAAAAGAGGTACAGGCAGCTGTCTGACGCTCCCATTCTGCGGTTCCCCAAAGCTGCGCCCTTTCTGTAAGGTGATTGATGGCAAATGCCACCTTGGCTTTTTCAGTGGAGAATGTGTGTGGCTGTAGGGCAAAGAGAATGGAGCAGTTGGTCAAGAATGGATTGCACCCTTCAGGGTCCCCCCTGTACCGTTCGGGTATGTGTGGCTGAGTGAAAACCAAATTCTAAATATTTGTTGCCAACAACGCCACCTAGTAGGGGGACTAGGACCCAATACCCAGGGGTGAGCAGTAATTAAAACCAGAGACAGAGACAGAAACAATTCCAGTGAATTTATTACAACTTTAAGTAAAATTAAAAAAAAATAGTAAAATACACAGTTAAAAGTATGTTGAACCTAGGCTAAAACGATTAACAGTTGCTAAAATGTCAACAAAAAAGGAAAAAGAAGGCTGAAGAGTTTATCCAGGGCAGAGCATTGGATCCAACTCCTTCCCCCGGCTTCAGCGTTGTAGCCCTCCACGCACGCTCCCCTGGCCGCCTTCTCCACTCCGCGGCTCGGCCCTGCCACAGAAGAGAGCTGCCAGTGGGGAGAAAACGTGAACCCCTTCACGCTGCCCCACCCTTGTGTGGGAAACTCACAGATTTGGAGCAGCTTTTTTCCCAGCCGCTCCGCTCGATCACCAGGCACGGATTGTGTCCAATAGGTCCACCTGGATCCCCCGGGCCGTAGATGCCACTCCGTCCGTGCTCCTCCCGCACCCGTCTGCGTTGCACCGATCCGCCAGCTCTGTCAGGAAAGTAGTCGCCAGTGGGGAGGTGACACTGCTCCCCCCCCAATGTACCCACCCTTCGTGTTAGGACTCACCGATTGTGAGCGGCTTTCCCTCAGCCGCTCCGCACGAACACCAAGCGTTGGGAGGGTACATACAGGTCTCCAGCTCTTCCACGCCACACCGTTGCGTCCCACGCCTGCGTTCTCAGCCCAAGGTCCGTGTACTCCCCGTCTTGTCGCCTCACCGTATCCTTCCCGGCCCGCTCTGTCCAGCTTGCCTTTTTAACACTCCCCAATTGACCCACTTTCCGTCCCGTGCTGCGCAATAAGCAACAGGTGTGCGCAGCCAATGTCCCTCTCGCTCCTCAGGTTGGGGGTGTGGTCTAACATAATTAAGAAAACACAGCCCTTTGCAAACAGAAACCCAAATATACATACAATGAAAACAAATCATAACAAACTAAAATAATTTGAAACGCACACAAACCATGCAACAAAAACAATAAAGGGCATCTCCCCACATGTGCCTACTCTGGGTTCAGAAACTGGTCCAGGTGCGATCAATTCAACTGAAGGTTGCGGGGCAGGGTTGGGAGGAGCGGGAGTAACTGCAGTGACTAGCTGGGTGACAGTAACTGCCAGTTGCTGGATCTGAGCTGTTAAAGTGGCTATGTTTTGTTCGTTAGCAGCAGTAGATTGACGAGCTGCAATAGTGGCAGATGCTAGCTTGACCTGCTGTTGCTGAAAACTAGCTTCTAGTTTGGCAAGCCACTCCATCGAAATTTTGTGTGCCGAGTCCATACTGGCCAGATTGTACTATCACGCAGTTAAATTGGACTCAAATGCAACACGAGTATACAGGCAAACAAAGTCTTAGAGGACACTTTCCGTTATTAACTAAGAGGTAAAGTATAATGATAACTCAGACTGAACATATAACAGAGGAATATATAATATAAAATGTGAATGGAAATATCCTCCAAGACTGGGAAATACACTAGTAAGAAATGAACTGGGAGTAAACTCAGGAACAGGGACAACAAACAGGGAAAAACACAGAATTGCAGAAGTTGCAAACAGATCAGATTCAGGGGTAATACAGGGTTTTCAGAATTCAAGGTTCAGGTTTCAGGTTTTCAGGAGCTTGAGAGTAATTCTTTACGGGTCTACAATCTGGAAAAGACAGGGAGAAGAGGGAGTATATATAGACTGGGCCTGGGCTGATTACGGAATGAGAGGCAGCTGTAGGGAAAGGAGGGAGGTGGCAAAAGGAGGACTGGAATGGACTGACAAATGGAGCTGGACTGGGGAAAACAAACAAAAAGGCAGAACTGTGACAGACACAAATGTATGAAATTTTTAAATCTAAATCTTACATACAGTTCCTTTAATAAATTCAGGATTCTCACTACAAAAAACAGGTGACATATTGATATGGCAGGTTTTAAAACTTTGACACTGGACTTGGGTAAGATTCCAAAAACTATTTCTTTGGTTGATGGGCAAGTAATTAAAACACTGCTCCACTGCATCGCATAACACCTTAAATCATCATCCGCCATCTTTGTCCGCAGTCCCAGTTCATGTAGCTATTCATTAACACTCTGTTATAGGAAACAGGTGACTTCTAAAGAAATGAGAGACAGGTTTTGAAAACTTTTAATACTTCCATCACGTTTCCGAGCGGACACATAAAAGCTTTCTTCACAGAGTGGCATGACAGCTGTGTGCACACCCAAACACACTCACAGCAGCCCTTAGTTATGCTTTTGGCTTTTTGTTTTGATACTTGAATACTTGCAGTGGCTTTATTTAGGTCACTTGGTCCTAATGTTACCTGAGCATGGTATTTGTGCAGACAGAAGTTTGTGGTTTGGTCTCCTCCGCACTGGACACATTTTCCTGATTAGTGTCACAGAGCTCAGTTTTCCCCTTTCCTTCTCGGCCACTGTTCTACTAAATCTTTCAACTTAAATGTGCATTGTGTTACTTTTCTAGTGGAAGGTCCATCAAATGCTTTTCTTCATCGAACTGTTATTGCTTTGTCTAGAATGTTTCAGTATGGTATTAAAGCTTTCTATCTTCATGGAGACCAAACCAAGTTACTGGTTAGATCTGTGGAGAGGAAACCTGACTCACAATCAGAATGCCTGTTTTTCTAGGAATTTTTGAGCAATAAAACCACATGTAACTGAATGAAACCCATAAAGCTACACAATGCACCTTTAAGAGTAATGAAGGTGCAGTTATTGTAAGGTGATACCTAATATTCAATTCAAAGTGGCGCAATGCTTTTCTTCAGTATTGTATTTGACTAAATTAAAGGAATCATTTCACTTCCATTGTTTAAGTAATTCTCATGGATTTGTATGCTATTTTGCACTTTCACCATGTTTTGATTAAAAGCAGTTTGCTGTATTTATTTGGCAACTGGAAAAGTCAGAGATAAACACAAGCAGGGTGTGTTTACTTTAGTGTGGAGGGAACGGCGTATGTCTGTGTACCACTTATGACAGCAATTTTCTCTATGCCTCCGCCATGCATGGGAGTGATTAAAGGAAAATGTGCACTGTGGTGGTCACAGTTATTCTGGCAATCAGCGAGAGGAAAAGATGGCCGATGCTAACCTTGACTTTTTTTCTCCAGACATTTTGTCTGCACCTGGACTCATCACACTCAATAGAGACACATCCTGTTTATTAGTGCATAAGGCAAATTTGGATTTCCAAATATGCAACATATTGAAATAATGGGCCCCATCCAACAATATGTTCTTAGAAACTATGTTTTTATTGATTTGTGAGGCCTGCAGGGGAATCCTCCTACAGGATACACATGAATAATATAAGCATCACCATTATTTTTTAAAAGATCATTATCCCATTAGCTTTATATGAAGTTGTCATATTCCTCTTTACTGCAGGTCACACAATGGGTTTCTCTAATTGGTTAGAGTTGTCAATTCTGCCCTTTACAACTCGAAGGGTTTTGACAAGAATCTAGTTTAAAAGGTGTATTAATTGCTTGTCTCCATGCTTGTCTCTCTATGTGAATAGGGTTACCTCTCCACAGATATAACCTGTATTGTAGCTTATAGTTGTCTCCCTTGCGATAGAGGTTTAATCTCTACCATGGAACATTCTAGACAAAGCAATAACATTTCCATGAAGACAGCCAGGTGACGACCCTCCAGCAGAAAAGTTGCGCAATACACCTTTAACTTCTTTGCATAGATTTAGTATATAATGTTTGATTTTGCATACAGTCTGTAGTGAAATGACAGCTGAAATGCCAATCTTCATACCATTTCAAGCTACTTTTTCATCCTTTACCATTACCAAACATGGCTTTAATTTTAATGTAAAAGTTATGCCCTTTATTCTGTTTTGTCGTATCAGAGAATGCGTCAGACAGTGCAGTTCCCAGGCTGCTGAGAGGAAGTCTTTATTCCTCATTGAGACTAAATGAAATTAGCATGTGCTGTCTGCAGGACCACTTCACTGACCAAGCAGAGCGTAGGATAGCAGATTTTTACATCCTCACACCCATCTGCCCCAGACCTGCTCCTGCCCGTGTTTGGACAGCTGTGATTTTCTCTCTATCCTTCTTTTTATGGCAAACAATTTCTAACTCTCCAACTGCAGCAGAATAACATGAGTTCAGCCCGAGGTACTGGAGGAGAACTGACCACCGGACGCAGCACCGGACGAAGCAGTGTTGTTAGAGAAACTTGAGGACCTGTAGTTATTTTTCAAATCCAAAAAAGTGCTTGTTTGAGGAGGAAGGGCCTGTGTTGACTTTATGGTTGTCATCAAGAAATCTCCTTCTCATCAGTCAGCATGAGTCCAGTTCAGACAGTGGTGAGGCAAACATAACTGTACAAGTTTACCTCAAGTGATCCCAATAAAAGTGAATAGAACAACGGTTATTAATGCCGGTTATTAATTATCCACATTGGTGTATTAATGTAGTTTAGTAGAATATCATGATAGAAAGGATTTAATGTTTCCTGTTCATAGCTATAATTAAAGGTGCGTTGTGCAATTTTTCTGGTGGAGTGTCCTTCATTTGCTTGTTTATAAGGAAATGTCACTACTCTGCTTTGAATGTTCCACACTCTGACATTAAACATCTCTACCTTACTTTTTTCATTTACAGGTGGTTTTAAAGCTCAAAAATACCTCGGAAAAGGCATTCTGACAGCAGGTGGGCTCACCTCTCCACAGACCTGAAGATCTGACCTGTAACTTGGTCTGGTTTGGCCTCCATCAAGATAAAAAGATTTAATACCATACTGTGAAACATTTCAGACAAAGCAATAACATCTCCAGAAAAGTATTTGATGGACTCTCCACCAGAAATATTACATGATGCACCTTTTAAGTTTAGTTTATTTGTTGCACCTCCACATTAAATACAAGTTCAACTCTGCAACCAGAAACACATTTATATCTAAAACATTCAACTTTCAATCATTCAGTTACTTTCAATCATAAAATAAGTTTGTCTGTAGATATGACCTAAAATAACAAACTAACCCTCCAGTTTTACAGTGTAATATTTTTCATAAATATGATATGACATATATATGCAAACTGATTCTGTGTGCATAAATAGCTTGATAATAGGTTTTAATCTAAATGTGACATGCATTTTAAAGGTGCACTATGTAACTTTTCTTGTTCTTGTTTCCCTTTCTTCCATGTCTTGCTCTTCTCAATGGTGATGTTACTGTTTGGATTAAAATGTTAGGCAAAATGTGTCTACAGATTAAGCAGTGATGGGAAGAATACTTTGAAAATGTATTTAGAAACAGAATACTGAATACCCAAATTAAAATGTATTTGCAGTGTATTCCATTACATGAGCCAACCTTGGTACTGTATTCATGAGATATAATTACAAACAGCTTTATTATTGTTGCACTGTTTGTTATGCATTAACTCATTTATGCACTCCAAGAGCTGTGTTTTTCTAGTTAATACTGTGCAGTCAAAGCCAAAATTGCATGTATTCCTTTTAATTTCTGAAAGTAACTGTATTCTGAATATCACCAAATGAAAAAGTAACTGTACCCAAAAACAGTTGCTCAAAATTAGTATTCAGAATATGTATTTTCAGTACATGGATTGAGTTATTTCCCAACACTGGAAACAAGAAGGTACCAGCCCACCAGTAGGTACCATGTAATGTTACAGGTGGCAGGTGAGCCCAAATATAATAAGAAAGAATTTTCCAATGTATGATTTAGCAATAAAAAAAAACATCTGTAATGTAATAAATGCAAGATATATAAGTCTAATGGCATACTGTGAAACATTTTTGGCAAAGAAGTAAGATCTCAAAGGAGACAAGCAGGCAGCAGACCCCACCCGTAAAGTTACATACTGTACTTTTCATTAATAGACTATGGAAAAAATAACATTTGAGACATGCTAATATAAGCTAGCAAGTAATTGGCAACATATCGGAGAGGTTTGGGGTGATCTGAGGTTCCTCTGAGTGCAGATTGTTGGCAAGAGTGGTGAGATCTGTAAACACATTCCCATTCACTCTCACACTCACACAAACATATAGGGCCTTTATAAATACATGGCTGCTCTTCCTCTAAAGCACTGTAAACATTTTAGACTTTTTTTTCTTAGGGCCAACTCAGGTGAACATGCTGATTTCACTGACACAAACCACGCCATTTTAAACACACACCCTGCCACAACAAGCTGCTTACTGTCTGCTTTTACTGCAAACATTTTGGATGGTGCCAGTTTGTCCTGCTATTTTTAGACCTAACCCCTTGTAGTATTTTGTGTGGCTTTTATATTTGACAGCCAATCTACCATATATATTTGTGTTACATTGCTTGTCACGCCTTGCTTCTTTGGTCTCGGTTGCAGTGACAGGGCGTGGTAATAAATGGTAAGTATAGCAACTCGAGCTGGCAACAAGCCCTCAGACAGTAAAAGTTCCAGGACAAAAAGGTATAAGGATCATGCTTTGGCCTCTGCTTGGGTCTCCATGCTGTTTATAGCTAGCACATGTGACTAAAATCCTCTCCTCACTGGTGTCTAGACGCATTAGCGCACAATGTTCTCAGGCCAATGCTGTCAAACACGGTCCAAGCATTGTCTGCATTCTGGGCTGCACAAGAGGGGGTTTAGAAGATATTGTTACTTCTGCAACTGTAAGTCTGCATAATAATGGAGATGAGAGACTGAGATGAATATTATGATACTGCATAGAATTAGTTAATTATAGGAGCTGTGATTTCTTGTTACAAGTCCAGTCTGTGGAAACACAACCCCATTCATAATACAAAGTATATTTTTCTATTTATTTTTAAAGAATCAAAACACTGCAATGAAATAAATGCTCAATTTGTTACTGTAATATGGAACATCCCATACAGAGCAGTTTTAGCAGAATGAATACATTTTTGCAATTATATATCCCACTTTGCCAATATGAGTGCATAAAATGCACAGATGTTTTCTTTTTTCTTAACCATCTGTTGCTTGGTTGCAGTACACCAGATTGTCACAAACTTAGGACCATAAACAATAAATCGTGTTCTTTATGAATGAAAGTTATTATTGGCTTCAACGTTTCAGTATTGTGTCAGTCATCAGGTTGTGAGGACCATGGAAATGACAGCATGTTTCTATTTTCAGCTGTTACACAGCAAACATTTGACTTTGTCCGTGTCCATTCTCCCCCTATATGCAGGAGTGCTGTAAGGGTGTTGGCTCCATGTTGTGGAGGTTTGTAATTAGCTGGGGCTTTAGCAGCCGCTCCATCAGCAGCAGAGCATGTCCAGTACACCTCTGTTTGGACATCATTAGACTGGGGCTTTTCCACTGAGACCCACAAACACAGTGCTGCATGCTCGTATGTGAGATCTCTATCTTATGCTGCACAGACTGCAGTGTGGACCTGCCACTCATCTCTGATCTCCACTAAATATGTAACAGACTCACAAGTTAATACTAAACAGACCCAGGACATTTGTGTTTCTTTGCCTCTGGCAGTTTCTCCACTTGCACAACTCAGAATAATATATTTAATGTGCAAACTTCTGAAAATGCCTCCTGCTGTTTCTACTGTTAATTATACATGAGTTTCAGAGAGAATAAAAAATAGAACTGTTGCCTTAGCAATTAACAATTTAAAACAAAAAAAAAGTTGGTAATGGGTTCATGGGTTTCAGGAAGCTGAAACCCATGAATAGAATTTAATCATAATAATTCTGCATTTTCTTTTATAGATGCTCATAAATATGCAACATTTATTCAGTTTTCATACTATATGGTCATAAGTTATTTATAGCCACAGCTGCCTTGGGGAAGATTGACAGAAACATGGCTTTCAGTGTGCGCCTATAGAGCCTCTCAGACCACCACCAATCATCACACACCACATTCAAGCAAAGTGTCTTGCCAAAGGACATAGCAAATATATGCACAGTCTAAGTTTTGTGCCAAGTCTGGAAAAGCAACCAAAATGACATTGGGAAGGTCATCAGGCATAGAAAAGCTAAAGCATGAAAATGACTGAATGCATAGGAGACAGATGTTTTGCTTTTACGGGGAAAAAAGTCAGAATTGGACTTTCAGCTTTACACCTAATATCTAAGATCACTCTGTTCTAACTATTTTGTCATTGGATTGCACTCCTACAATCTCTGTGCCTCAGTCTGTGTAACAATGTTTCTGTGTTCATTTAACAGACAGGAGGAACAATGTTGGCTTTGTGAGGACTTTCCATGCATTTTCTGTTACTCACATGGCATTTCAGAGCCGTACTTTCCACTGAACGCCTCACAATGGGGTTTATATGTCACCGTGTACACAGTTCATGTTGAATAAAGACAAACTTCTTCCTCTGCCTCTCTCTGGAGACTGCACATTGTTTGTGCTAGGACAGATTTGTGGGTTGAGATCAGATAGCTGTGCTTCTATATGCTGCCTGTAGATGATATTCTGACTCAATGGGCCATTTCAACACCTCGACACTCTATCCATGTGGGACGGCCCTGAGATCAACAAGTGCAGCCCCACCATGCCCATCTCCACCCCTCTGTCTCAATCTGGACCTGTTTCAGACAGGCTTTTTCCTCAGCTTAAATCCTGGAAAATATAAGATGCTCTGATATGCAGTAAAATGATGTTGATGATGATGATGATGATGAAAATGATAAAGGTTACACTGCTCTCACTTGTTAGGTTTTATGGGAGACTATACAATTTGCAATTTTTAGGAATTATTTACTATTTTGCAAGCAATGCACTGCACTTCAAATAATTAATTCAGAGAATTAATGAAACAAAAGATCCCTGTTCACCTTTGGAAACATTTTAGATTTGGTTATGTTACACAGCTGCAGCTCTGAAAAAACTCAGGGTGGCAGTTTAAGGTATCCACACTCAAACGCCATTGCTCTCTCCAATCACCAGTCTGTGCTTGTGAGCAAAACGTAAAAGTAAAAAGTGACAACTAATTTCAGTTCATTTCAACTTGCAACTGATTTGCTGTGGCAGCCACAGATAAAAATAGGGGAAAAATAAAAAGTATATGAGTGACAGCGCAGCCTACATAACCCCTGTGTGCAGTAAGGGGGTAAAAGTCACACGGAGGCAGTGCCCTTTCTCCTGCTCTGTCTCTTTTTATAACTATGTGTTTCTGTACCTGACTCTGGCTTGGCTGCTCAGTGTTGGGTTACTGAGAATCCACTGTGTGTGAGCTTACATCACGGCCACAGCACAGACAGAAAGAGAAAGAAGGAGTGGGGGAGAGGGAGAGAGGGAGAGAGAAAGAGAGAAAGAGAGAGGGAGAAAGGCCAAATGCACTCTGCACTAGGACAGTGTGTGAAACCTTTAGTGGCAGGTGGGTCAGGGAAGGGGTTGGTGCTACTGAGAGAGGATTAAGTGACTGTCAGCAGTGGAAATGTGTTTTTTGTTTGATTATCAGTGGCAGATCTGAAGGCCAGGTTTGGGTTTACAGCAGCTAAATGAATTAGCAATCTTACACTGTGAGGCCCCTGAGAACAGCCAGAGTCAGAGGGAAAGGCAAGTAACAGTTAGGCCTAAAGGATATGTATTTAGTATGCACCAATACTGATACTGCTGCTGAGTATCAATTTTGTTATAGGCAAAAATGTAGAATATGAATAATTGATTGATTAGTTCCTTTTAGTCTTCAGTGTTTGTGTTTGCTCTCTGATCCGAGAGCATGCCTTAGCCGGCGGAGTGCTCCCCCCAGTTTTTCTAGAGCCGAGCTCTGGTAAACATTTTCCCCGCGGGACAGCTCATATGTCCCATGGTCCTGTCCCCACACAAACAGTTTCCCCACTGCCTTGACTATATTGCACTTTGCACATTGGGATGTGGTGTGAATAAAAAAAAAACACTTAAGTGAAGTTTTGTTTTTTTTGTTTTTTACTGAGCCATAATTCTTTCCATTTATTTTGTTAGAACCAGTGACAAAAATGAATTAAGTTAAGGAAATACAAAAGCAAACTAGGAAGGAGCTTTCTGATTGGTTATAAGCTGAGCTAACATTCAGAGAGCTCCTTACTAGTTAATTTCTACAAAACAAAAAACTATACTTAAGCCAGGGAGACAAGGAGGGCCACAGAAACACTAATGAAATTGTTTAAATTAAATAATCTTTAAACGAATCCTTTAATAAAATCGTTATTTTATTTGTCAAAACATATCATAGTGTTTGAAGTCTTAAGTAGTAAAATAAAGTGCAGTTCCATAATTACAGGAATGATCAAATCTGAAGAAGCTGGATCCATGCTATTTATAGGATAAAGGATACAAATGTTATAGTCTCAGAACACTTGAATATATTGTTTAAAAGAACAAAATATATCTCATTATATCTCAGCTTAACAACTACTTTAGGTCCTTCTAGCCCTTGAAGCTCCAAGGCCTTAGTTAGTTAAGAGCTTTCTGAAATCAGTGGAGGTGTTGAAGCTGGTCATGTGATGTTCGTATATGACTGTGGTGACAGCATGAGTCAAGCTGAGTGTCTCCGTCCTGGCAGACCAAAGGCAGAGTGGGTGGGCTGCTCCGCCTCAGGTTACAGACTGTACCTGCGAACTCACACACACACACACACACACACACACACACACACGCATGTACGCACGCACACACGACCCCCAGGAAAACCCTGACCACTGACCTGCCCTTTCTCCCTTCTCATATCTCATTTATTTGAACATTTTCATGCTGTCTACCTGATGAGACACAATTTTGAATCTCAAAATAATCAACAATTACTGGACAGTCAAAATGTAGTAATATGTAATATTAATAGTAGCCTTGTTCTGGGGTGTATATGGTTAATAAAGTAAATATTACTTTTACAACATTTTATATAATATTCATTATATCTGTCTTATTGCTGATTTTGCTTTATATTCTGTCAGAATTATTTTTGAAGTTCAAATGAAGTTACAATGAAGTTAATTTTGCAAGGCCAGCAAAAATCTAAGCTTTTACCACCTTCAGCTCAAAGAAGAAAAATGAATGACTGTAAATCAATCTAGATATATCAGTGTATAAAAGTTATTTTAAAGTTGTGTTGTGTAACTAATGGTGGAGGGTCCATCATGTGCATTTCTCCATAGAGATGTTATTGCTTTGTCAGGAATGTTTCACAGTATAGCATTAAACCTTTTTATCTTCATGGAGATCAAACCAGACCAAGTTACAGGTGAGATCTGTGGAGAGGCAACCCCACTCACAGTCAGAAAGCCTGTTTTTTTGTAGTTATTTTTGAACAATAATCCCACCTGTAATTTGATAAATGTAATGTAGAGCCTGTTTAATGTCATATTGTGGAACATTCCAGTCAGAGCAATGACATATCCATAGAATGAAGAAGGTGATACACCCCCAGCCAAAAAGTTACACAGTGCACCTTTAAAACAAAATTATATTAAATTCTACTTTTTTTTTTTGCTCCTCTCACTTTGTCAAGTCAACTATTCTGTGCTGCTCACTCACTGCATCTCTTTGGCCATAAATGTATGATGGGAATGCGGTATAGCTACACTGAAACTGAATCCTCCAAAGGGGACAAGGGTGCGAGCACAGGGGCCCTTGGGTACAGGGTCACACAGGTTTATGGAAAGTCACACACACAGACCCACCCATAAACCTTATCGAGCACATGGGACAGGAGCTTTGATGCTACTGAGTGCTGGTACATTTGCCCTCTAACAAGTCCTTACCATTATGTAAGCGTCACAGGGCCGCAGGGTTCCTTTGTAAAAGTCAGCTGTAGTCTTATGACCAAGAACATGGTGAGGGTGGTCCAGGTCTGGAAGGTGACTCTTGAAGTCGGTTTAGGGTTTCAAACTCGACCTACAAATACAAAACATTACACATAGGATCAGGGGCTCTTACAAGAGATGTTATTGCAATAATTGGTCAGTCAACTCTTGATAAGTGTTAAGTTAGTAAAAGAAAACATTATGTTTTTTTTCTCTGTATTTAGTATATTATAACATAGATCATTATTTTGTGTTCATTGTGAACTGCAATATTGATCTAAAACAGCTAAAATATGATCAATATTCTATATTCAAAACTGCAGAATGGAGAAGCAATGGTATTTTACCATAACAAGTAGCAGCTTTTCAATGATGTGTTTATTTTTTAACAGCTACAGAACACTTTTTAACCCTACGTGTATCACTCAGTATCTTAATTTTTAAAATAATCTCAACAAGAACATGGGTGTAGGGACCAGGAGAAAACAGACATTTTCTGAGCCCTCAAGCCTTAAATACAGGACTAAACAAGTCAAGATTACTCAAGTATACATAAATCAATCAAAGTACAATAGCCTAATGATGTTAAAACACTGTTTTAACATGATTAAAAGGCCCATAAAGGTCGATACTGCATAATATGCAAGTTTAAAGTTTTGCCTCAAGGATTTTGTTGCTACCGCTTTGCATCATGGGTAAAATGGGAGTCAGTTTGCCACCACTACTGACAGCCCACAAACCTCAAAAGCCAGGCGGAGTTTGCATTCCTGGAACCGTGGTTGTTTCTGTCAAATTCTGAGATTGTGTTTATTTGAATTTGATACAGAACTTGTCATTAAATATTGGCTTTGAGCAAACAATTCAACCACAGCAGCCAGACAGCCCCAGGGGTAAGTCTTAATCATTTACTTTTGGCGGTAAAACTGGCACTACCGCTTGATAGGGCAGGGAGATAAATGATACACAAACAGCTTTTCACAACTCAGAACTCAGCCCCATTGTTGGCTGCCAATCTACTGGATCTGAACACAAAAGATCTGTGCCCTGACAAGTTTGACAAACACTTCAGGTGAATCCACTCCCTGCTGCCACGGAAACCACTGGAATTAACTTTTCAGCCTGTACTTGTACATCTTACATGGAGTGCCTTGATAACAATAACAATTTCTACCTGATTGAAGGTGTGTGTATATATACATATATATATATATATATGTATATATATAACACATGCGCGCGCGCACACACACACGCACGCACACACACACTCACACACCTTTAATCAGGTAGAAATTGTTATTGTTTTGTTATTCTATTGTTGTTATGTGTCGTATATATGTGCAAAATATGCAAATATGCTAAAGTTATATGCAAAAACTGCATACTTTTTCCCATTCAAAAGATGTAATATTTTCTTACAAATTGTCATTTTCTCATTCTGAAGCACATGGACTGGTAAATCAGTGACCAAATCTTGAACATTTCTTAATGTTTAACTTAATATTTAAAAGGTGAGTAATATAATGAAATATTTATGTTAACTGATATTAAGAATGTTGTAGAACAGTATAATAGTCTATAGTAAAAGCTATTTTTAGAAAGCTGCAAAAGGGTATGCAGGAATATTTACACACTTCTGGGTTTAATTTTTCAGTCCAGTCACTTCTGTGCATTTCTTTAATATTCAATCTCAATCATGGTATTTACCAACACAATCTGGCATAATTTGCAAAAATAGTCTCAACCAAGAAAAGACAACCACAGGTAGTTTACATATAATGCCTAGAGTTCAAGTTAATTGAAGCCCATTACTTTCTCTACCAGGTTGGTAGCCCCCATGGGTGCTCTGTGGCCCCTTGTGACCCCTCACAGGTCGTCCTGGTTCAGCTGCCCTCCCTGCCTCCCAGCACGCAGTGAGCAAACCCAGAAAACCCACATCAAAGTCCCCTCCCCTGCCTCTTTGCCTCGCATACAGCTCTGTTATTCTCCTGCAAAGGTTAATCGCAGTGGGCCTTCAAAGGGGAGCCGTCCATCTGCAAGGTATTTGAGAGCTGAAGTCTGGGATTCCTGTCAGGCCCAATGAAAAAACAAACAGACCAATCAATCAGCTTGCTGCTATGTTACACAGAGAGAACAGTTGTGGCTTGTGGGGGGTAATGGTGCAAGTTAATGTGGTGGAAAATATCTGCAGACCATTGAAAGGAGAAGTAACACCTCCACCATCCGTAGTGAAGGGCTGTGCATAGGAGAGGACTTATCACTGTGTGTGAAAACTAAACTTTGCTTTTGCTTTTATCATTTGCATCTCATCAAATTGTCTAAATGTGTTTCTTATGATCCCATGCAGAATCCTACTATAGTTATAACTATGTACAACTGATGAAAGTGTAGTGAACAATTATTCTTAGAAGGAATAACTATAGTAGTAAATGGCCACAACTGGCAATGATCGGCTCTTGATGTGCCTCGCAAACACCGAGACCCGCAAATGCAAATTTTCACTGAAATTGGAGTTTGTATGTGCAAATGGGAGCCTTTTGTATGAATGCAAAATCATAATGTGTACCAAATTTGAGCCCATTCAGGTGAATGCCCTAGGAGGAATTCGTAAAAGCACGACGTTTACAGAAAATGCTTTGGATAATACAACATGGCTGATCCCAGATGGAGCAGATGGCACTGGCATAATAATATTTTTATTATATATTTATATATTTATTCTCATCTTGTCATGATCTACTGCTATGTCAAATTTCATGATCCATCCATGCATTTTCTTCTGCTTATCCGGGGCTGAGTCACGGCAGTCTAACCAGGGACTCCCAGACTTCCTTTACCCCAGACAATCCCAGGCCACCTGAGAGACATCCCTCCAGCATGTCCTGGGTCTTCCCCGGGGCCTCCTCCCAATGGGACATGCCCAGAACACCTCCCGATGAAGGTTCCCCACGAGGCATCAGGAACAGATGCCCTAGCAACCTCAACTGGCTCCTCTCATCATGAAGCAGCGGCTCTACTCCGAGCTCCTCCCGTGTGACTGAGCGCCTCACCCTATCCCTAAGGGAGCCCACAGCCACCCTGCAGAGGAAACTCATTTTGACCATTTGTAACCTCGATCTTATCCTTTTGGTCATTACCTGGAGCTCATGACCATAGGTGTTGGTAGGAACGTAGATTGACCGGTACAGCTTTGCGTTTTGGCTCAGCTCTCTCTTTCACCACAACGGTCCGATACAGCGACAGCTCCATCCTCCCCTCACTCGTGAACAAGACTCTTGAGGCAAGGACTCTCCACACACCCAGAGAGGGCAAGCCACCTTTTTCCGGAAATTTCATGATTCTACGTGCATTTTTTTTTTTTTTTTTGCCGTCATTCCAATACCCTAAGGGCCTGGCCACACTGCACAGTATTTTGTCCTATGTGAGCATAGAAACTGTAACTTCTGGACCCATATTTTTTAGAATGCATTAAAAGTGAATGAGGATGGCCCCACTACCCATGCTAAGCATGCGTATGGAGCACGTCCTATACGTGTAGATTTCATAAAATAGAATCCAACCTATTTTTTGATGCTCTATACGAGTGTTGTGTATTCCCATCAAAATACATAGAAAGCATGCATCTATTGTTGTATTTGTGCATTTATCTTGAGCACAGTGTGTTCCTGGGGTAATTATGTATTGTTTGAAAGAGCCCAGGTCCAGAAAGACTGTTTAATTAGTGCTTTAAAATTCACTTTTGAAATCGTCGCGTTTGCCATGATCAGCCTGTACAGATGGTAAATACAAGCCTGTTCATGTTATTAGGTTCTTTTTTCAGACCTAGAGTTTTGTTTCATACCTGACAGTTTCGACTGCTTACTGGCGCTCTTCCTCAGAGTGGTCACGTGATGTTGCTGTGACATGTCTGGTCAGCTGATTTAAACAGGTTTTGGCACTGCCTTCCTACCGGTGGAGACAGGATGACAGCGGCATCTGCAGTCCGACTTCTAATCAGCTAACCAGACACGTCACAGCAACATCACGTGATCACTCTGAGGAAGAGCGCAAGTGAGCAGTCGAAACTGTCAGGTATGAAACAAAACTCTAGGTCTGAAAAAAGAACCTAATAACATAAAATATTGGAAGACCAAATGAATCTCATCTCACTGTTCAGCTGGTTAATTTCACTGTAGACCTGATACAAGTGGCTAGTCAAGTTTGACAGGCTTTCCCATTTACAAACACAGAACCAATGACGCGCATATATATATGCAGTGCATATATATATATATATATATATATATATATATATATATATATATATATATATATAAGCAGTGTGGCTAGGCCCTAATGCAATTTTTTCTTGAGTAGGGGCACTCATGCTCCATTTTATTGATATCTGGAAATTGGAAATAGCCAAAAGTTAGAAAAGCTCAAATTTTAATGCTGGGCAAATTCTCGTGTGTTTTCGCCACTGTTCACTAGGTGAAAAATGGGTGCGTTGGTTAGGAGAAAGTTTCTGATAGGAGACAATGTTTTGCTTTTTTCTATATATTAAAATATACATTATTGAAAAGCTCTGGCACACTCCTAAGTCATGACGAGGGTCCCTGGTCACTACAGCAATTCACTTTACATCAGTTCACTTCCTGGCTACTCTTAGCATCGCATTGCTTTGCGATACTAAAAGGCTCTTTGCCAGCTATTTGCACTCAGGCTTAATGAGACAAATTGTCAAATGCATATCACACACAGATATATCAGCACAACTATGAAAGGGATTTCTAAAATCTAAATCCTGATAATTAGCTCAATAATTAATGTGGTAGCATGGGAGTAATATGGAGTTAATGGTAGTCTATCACATTTTAAAGTCCTCATATCCAATCTTGCATTTTAGCTAATTCAATTTTATTTACATTTTAAGACAGCAATTATAATGGTGGGCATAGGGAAAATGTACTTTCCCACTCTCTAAGAACCATATATTAGAGTAGAGCTATTTCTATATGAATGCCTACACCTAGTGTGGCGTGTGTTGACTACCTTCATTTGTGCCATAACTCTGATAGTGGCGACAGTGGGTTTCAGAGCCTGCGTCTGTCTCTGGCACCGAGCATCACTGCTATGAATAGATGAGCTATTTGTGTTTACGCAACTCAATCCTGGACTCTTTATGACTGTTTACCATAGGAGCCACACTAAGGGCCCACTGCATTAATGAGTAATGAAATCCTCTGCCAAAGCTGGAGTCAAAGTTCAACTCAGTATTTGTTTCATTTTAAAAAGAGTGACTAATAACAGTCTAAACTGTATCACTATGTTAGTGAGATATATGTCTCACAGCTATGGGTTTAAGGTGTATTTACCTTGTTATTATTATTATTATTTTTTGTCTAAATGCTCCTAAACCTGCTTCCTTGTGGTGGCAATTCTGGTTAAAGGGAGATCCTATTCATTTCGATAGAGATTTTGGGAAAAGTTTCACAGCAAAAATATTACATAAAATAGTTAATTTGCATAACATATTACATTTTCATGTTCACTAACAAGTCATCACTGCACTGATTCTGTGGGGGGCTTCATAGTCCCTATTGAGCTTATTTGGTGTCAAGATCAGCAGCCCCATACAAACTAATACAACCCGAATGATGATGGCGGCGCACATGGCATAAGAATGAAGGAATAAGGTGAATTTGGTTGCCCCTATAGGACTGTGTATGATTAAAGGGGGCCTATGTAAAATCTATTTTATGAGCTTTTATGAACCACAATATAACATAAGTGTTCCCTCATGCTCATGTTGCATTTTCATTGATTCATGTTTGAGTAATCGTGTCCTTCATTCGAGAACTGAAATTTCCTGAATTTAATTTTCCCTGATGTCCCTGTTCTTATTTGCAATTAATCAAAAACTTAATGAATCATAAATGTTTAGGTTAAAAAAAGAAGATGAATAAAGAAGGTTTACAATGAACAAAATGTAAAATAATGGCAAACTAAATACCCCCAATTCTTTGTCACTGTCCCACTATGTCATAACTATTTGAACCAGAAAGTTTGTCAAGGAGTGAGCAAAGAATGCATCATCCAGTTCTAAAAGATATTTTGAAAGCATCACCTCTCAGACAGTAGTTTTTCTGGTGTTTCCTGTGAGTAAACTTGGACACAGGTGAGCTATCGCACTCTAAGTGTTTAATATAAGCTTGGTCAAAGTTTGCTCTTCATGTAAACACAGTGACTGATGTGACCCGTCTAAAAGAGTAAACTGGTGACAGCCCAAACAAACCACAGTAATATATGTGTGCACACTTCCCTTTGACGGTTTGCCACTCGTCAGCTTTCCCAAAACCACTGCTGCTTATTCACATTCTAGCTGAAAGAGACACATTAACCAGAGTGAGGCCCACACTGTGTATTTATTATTCCACTATAGAAGGCAGGCGTGTTTAATGACTTGGACAGGTAGAATGTCCAGGCCCTGGGTGGTGGTGCACACAGACTGAATTGAGAGCAGGGTCACTCAGACTAACTGCAAACCCTGCCTCTGTTTTAATGCTTCCTGCTTGTTTTATGTGTATACATTAAACAGAACCACCTGCTGTCAATAGACGTCAGCATGACAAGTAAGGGCCCAATTCTCCATAATGCTGAAATCAATAAATGAATTAATAGGAATGTAAACGTCACCATGAATTAAAATAGTCTAAAATATTTGTCGTTAAATAGTGCCTTTGGGGGATTGATAGGTGTGACGCCTGTGAGTCATATTTGGGGTGCAGGGTGGGGCAGTTTGACACGAGAGGTGCTGGGACACGGCAGGTGGGTGAGTCACAGTCTGGAAAGGGTGTTAGACAACAACCTAAAAATACTGTATTTAAGAGGCACACACTCCCTGCTGTGCATGTGAACTTGTTCTGACAAAATACCAACTCACGGTACATTAATATAATTATACAAATTTGCATCAAATTGCTTGATGATCAAAATCCATTGATTGACTTTTAATCATGAGCTAAATTAATTTAACAGTTAGTTAGTATTACATTATTGATAGAAATTTAAAAAAAAAAAATATATATATATATATATAAGTATTGTGAATATAGTGATTAGTGGCCCGTGATGATAAATAAAATGATGTCCTGTCATTAATAGTTGGTGGTAAGCCACATTTTCATTGTAGCTTATACAACATACGACTGAACATGTGTTCTTATGTATGTGGGACCAAGATGTCTGCTCTACACCAGACTGTTGCTCATCACTTCTCACTCTGTCATTTGGGTTCAGGTTAAATGACAGTGTACAACGTGCATTTCTTTGCAATCCTCACCAACCCCGAGGTCATGTGGATGGCTTGGCATTGGGTGGAATGATCTTTTTAGATCTATCTATCAACAGCATCAGTGGTAAATCTTCATCATGGTTTATGGCCTCCTGGAGCAAAGCGAGGGAGGGAGGGAGAACGGGAGAGAGGGAGGGAGGGCAGGAATGTGTCCTGTTGACTCTGCTCTTTTCCTGCCTTGACAAGTGTGGGAACTTGGTCCAAACCAACCAACAAAATTTCTCCTGAAACATTTCGCAATTCAAACAATGTGATTGAATGGTCTTAAGCCTCAAATGACACTTTCTGTCTGTCCCTGTTTTATTAAATAAAGATTAATGTTCACAATGACAGACATGCACACCTCATATTTGAAGAGATTCTAGTAGTCTAAAAATTATCAATGGAAATTGTGAATTGCACAATTATACCATTTCATTCCCAATTGACTTTTCCTCCTTACTCCTGTTAACACTGCACTTTTCCTACTCTGGAAAATTTGGGAGCTAAGACTCTATACCTCCAAAATATCTCCTAAAACGCCTTGCATTAGCAAGTCATTTTTTAATGCCATTTTTAACACGTTTAAAACACGTCAAGTTTCTTACTTCTGAGGTTGGACCACCTCTGGAGATAAATGCTACCACTTCCCCTCTTTCCGAACAGCAAAACATGCCTGCAAGGATTTCACAGTAAATGCATACGAAGTCTTGGTTGTACAAGCAGACATCCAGTTATAGTAGTGCTCATTAAGGCTCTATACGCCTGTCAGCCCATGTTGCACTAATGCCTCTCGGGGAAAATAGTGATTTAGTGTGATTGAGTTAGGTTAATCATAGGCTTGACTCAAAGCAACTGAGGGAAAACAGATGAAAAACTCCTGAAACACACAAAATGTAGCATTGTGCTTTCAAATCTGTGGCAAAAACATCACCTGTAACAAGATCCATTTTGGGGGGATAACAATAACTTTAAATACCTTGAAATGAAAGATAATTTTGATGGCTCCATCACATGAAATATACACATAGTCCTTTTGTTTACTATAAACTTGGCAGGTCACACACTGCCACATTTTGGCTCACTCAATCGGTAGTAAAAATGCACTTACTAGTCAGAGGACTATCTGTGAGGTCTCCAAAAGCATTTGTAAACAATAAAACGTTGGGTGAATTGGGTGAACCACCTGCAAGTATAGTGCAATTAGCATGTTATGTTTTAATAGCAAACTGGAAGACGGATTAAGTCTGATGGTTGTTAGACATGCACATACCACCATGTTCAAAAGGGGATAATAAGAAGCAATGGTAGGGGAATATTCGTTTGTGTTAAGATATTATAGTTAGTAATAAAATATAGTTATATGTTAAAAAGGGGAACTGAAGAAACAAAACAAAAAAAAAAAACAGGCAGATGACCTTCCTTTTGGAACCAACAACACTAATGTGACATGAGTAGGTGCCATATGAGAAATGTCTTGCCAAGGGATACAGCAACAGTAGGATTTGAAATGTCAACACTCTAGTTAGACTCAAACCTATAATTCACCATAACTGGAGATAGTGAATCTTGCAGTCTTACATTCAACATTCATACAAGTAACTAGTTTTCACATTAAAGAACAAAAGAATAGACGATAATTTTAACTTAAAAATATTCCAAAACATGCAGTTATGATGGTTATAACATGGTACAACTTCACACTTACTGCATTTGGCATATACAACATATACAGCAAATATAATGAAATTCCAGTCGTTATGAAAAGACCACAACACAAAACAAGCCAGACTCCCACTGCAGCCATAAATCACCTCTCCTCCTCATCACTCCACTAACCACCACACTGGAACATCTCGCGCCAAAATGTGCACATTAAACTCATTAGAGCAAACTCTTCCAGTGTGCGTCCCCTATAGTGTGGCATTTAAAAAGTCATTCCTAATCTTCCCCAACATAAAACTTGGTCTGCATTCTCAGCTCCGCCCCATCCCATTTTCTTTGCGGTATTCTGACTTTTTGTGAGGGATGAAAGAGGGCTGTGAAAAAGGATCGGGGAAAATGGAGCGTTTGGCTCACGAAGCAGGAAAGAGAAATACGCCGATCCACTCCAATGGCACACTTGCTCTTGCCACATATAAGGGCCTTTATTACTAACACATGCACAAATCTTATTCTAACATTCTCCCTCTGTAGGGCAATGGCTCTCACACTCTGGTAAAGGGAGCACTGATGGTAGTGCAGCAGATTAATTGCAGATTTCAAGAAAATCATTCACTTTGGTATAAAAGCATGAAATTTGGCAGAGATACTCTCAAAGGGTCACTTTTTGGGAAAAAAGCATTGGCCACTCAAAAATTCAAAATGGCAACCATTTTTCAAGATGGCTGCTATTTCTGTCAAATGCTCATTATGTTGTGTGTTCAAAAGGTGATATAGGCATAGCATTTTGTGAAAATACTTTTCAGTACTTTTTTTGGAGGATGGTGCTTGTCCCTCAGAAAAATAAAGATGACAACCATTTGATGGTTGAGATGGCCACCACCATTTTTCAAGATGGCGCCATTTCTCTTAAATCATTACATCAATTGATCAAATGGTGATGCTATCATTTAGATTTCTGAATTTCATTATACTGTATAATGACAATAAAGGCATTCTATTCTATTCTAAGACTGGTACAAACATTCTTCAAGGAACATTCTCATGGAAAAAGGTGTGTGCCACTCAAAAATTCAAGATGGCCACCATTTCTGTCAGAGCTCAATTTAATGTGTTAAGGAAGGTTTAGTTTAATAGAGTGAACATCCCATTACCCATCATGTTTCTGAACATGATGGCTCTAAAATAATTGCCACCAACATTCCACTCTTTCACATGATCAACAAAATGCCAATGACCTTGGACCTGGAACAACTCGATAAATGTGGGGGTGTAGAAGCTACTTTGAGAAGGAAAAGTATTTCTGCTTGATTTTATGTTTGCATCACCATTTGAACAATTAGTAAGTTTTTATTTTTTTTTTTTTATATAGCGCTTTTCACAGACATTTGTCACAAAGATGCTTTACAGATCATTACTCCAGATTGAGTGGTGATAACCTGCTATTCTAGCCACAGATGCCCTGGGGGAGACTGACACAAGTATGGCTGCCATGCCAATCGGCGCCATTGGTCCCTCAGACCACTACCATCACTCACACACACACCAATTTCATACTAGGCAATGTGGGTAAAGTGTCTTGCCTAAGGACACAACATAAACAGTTTTTTATGACTGGCGCCCCACTGTGGCACCTGATTTTCCCAGTGGACTCCCATCCAAGTACTAACCAGGCCCAGGAAGCTGAGCTTCTGAGATCTGACGAGATCAGGCTTTGACAAGCTGGTATGGTCACAAATTGAAATAATTAATATTCTACATGAACAGTGGCCATCTTTAAAAATGGTGGCCGTCTTGAATTTGTGACAAGCATCTTTTTCCATTATCATGTCCTTCAGAGAGTATTTATATCAGATGTATTGCTTGGATCACTTTTGAATAATTTATATAATAACAATTTAATAGCAATTTGGTGACCATGTTACGGCGCAACAATGGAGGGACCCAAAAATGGACTTCAGACCGGTAAACAAAAATGGAAAAAGGAGAATTTATTTTACAAAGAGCAAAATGAGGGCAGAAGCAGGGCTTTGAGCAGGGCAGGAGCAGGGCTTGGAGCAGGGCAGAGGCAGGACAGAAACAGGGCTGGAGCAGGGCTGGAGCAGGGCTGGAGCAGGGCTGGAGCAGGGCTGGAGGCGGCAGGGATCACTGAAGGGCAGAGAACGCAAGTAAGTAAAAATGTTCGGCAAAAGGCAAGCAGCAAAAACGTAGAATCTAAGAGCCAAGAGGTTCACCGTGTGAAGATAGGAAACAATCTGGCAGGGTCTCACAGGTGAGCAGGTGTCAAGTAGTGGGCTCTTGATTGCTTGCAGGTGCGATGAATCAGGACCAGGAGACTCCGCCCACACACACACACACACACACAGGGAGGGGAGCACCAGCCATGACAGACCATCTTGAAAAATGGACACCATATTGAATTTTTGAGTGACCAATGTCTTTTTCCAAAATAGTGGCCCTTAGAGAGTATCTATGTCAAATTTCATGCTTTTATACCAAAGTGAACAATTTTTTCACTAATCTGCTCCACTATGGTACAAAGGCTTCCTCTGGACCCCTAGACAATTCACAGTAGTTTAAGTTTTATTTCTGCTTATGTTTTGTGTAGAAAATTACATTCTATGCATTTTGTTTTTTATCATGGCATTGAAATCGGTATCAAGTCTTTTCCTTCCTTCCTTACTTCAAAATCTAGAAAACCGTTGTTATGGAGTTGTTATAGTATTGAGCCTATAGTATTCAGCATAACTCTTATTACGGCGTTTCCAATGACATTGCAACATTCTATATGCAAATAATATTTAGTATAAGTGGAAGGCAGCTAAAATTAAGATTGTTCAAATTAAGATTTTTGTTGAAATACAGTGATTTCTTGTAGTCACTAACAGAAATGATCAGGTTCAAAATGAGTAAATTTACCGTTTGGATAAATTCAATGTCATCAATGGGGAAAAGTGGCTCTTGCCCCCTGGGAGTATAACACTATCACATTGTAGAATCTGAAAACCATCAAAAACTTTGCCCTCATTTTGGTTGTGATTTAGTCGTGCTATTTCAGGAACAGATGCCAATACATTTGACTTATTCATTAATTTATTGTACTTCGACCCATACTCTGTTCCACTCTCCCTCTTCACTGTTACATGACAGGCTCAGTGGATGGTCAGGTCGGCCGAGGTCAGACTGGTCTGTGGTTAGCTCATGCTCTCACAAACTAAAGCTCAAATATAAGCCCAGCTATTCAGGGATAAAGACTATTGCTATCTGATGAAACCACACACACGCTCTGACTGCCTATCACCTAGATATGTGTTTAACTTATGGACTAGGGATGTATCAAGTCAATACACATCAATATTTAACAATTACTTACACCATAACAAAACAACACTTAAATCCTTAATTTTCTGTAGCTCCCATGGTCTAATTACCATTTCTCAAGTATAAAACCAGCTTTATCAAATCTCCAGCCAAGTTAAGGGCTCTAACAAATGCAGTGTAGTCAAAAACATATTGTATGACTCCCAGATGTGCACTGCACCCGCATAACAGACCGGCTCAATTACTGCTAAGACAAATACATTCTTGTTCAAAAGCTAAGATAGATCATATAATTCTGCTGACTGTGGTTTTAAAAAGCATCTTATTTCTTAAAAACAAGTCAAGACAGGAGCTGTTGGAGTGGCTTTGTGAAAACACCCACTGTTCAGCACCAGTATTTTAACTGTGTATGTATTTTTATGTTTTGGGTGTGTGCTGCAGAAGTGTATTCATATTATTTACCTGAAGAGAGAGGTGACTGCAGATAAGCAAAACAAGCACTGAAGAGCTAAACGTTGATGCGTTTACAGTCATTTGAATACTTCTAAAATAATGTTGCACCATGACCTAAATGCAATAAATATTTAAAGGTGCACAATGCAATTCTACTAGCAGTGGTCCACTATCAACTGTCTAAAAGGAGATCGTTTCTTTGCTTCGAATACTACTATGGCATTTATTTAATTGCATGTGTTTTTGCTAAAAGATTGAAATATATCACAAATATAATACAAGTATAAAAGGCTTGTCTTTTCACAGATCTAACCAGTAATTTGGTAATGTCACCTCCTTATTTCCATTGTGATAGATTAGTTTAATGTCATATTTGGAACCATCCTAGGCATATCAAAAAACATTTCAATGGAGACAAACAGGCAGCATGTTCTCATTACCCACCACCAGAAAAGTCCCCTTGTGTGCAAACTACAGTATATTCCCCAGCACAGTTACTTGGTACACTAATAGTTGACTGTGAGTCTATGGCAGGTCCCTAAACTAGCTCAGGATGCACAGGTTGGGACACGGGCATCTAAACACAGGCTGTTTATTGCAGCTGTGTTGAGCAACATGACGGAGCGTGTCACCAGACTACAGCCCTGGGCCCCGCAGCTACCACTAAAAACAACAAGCGTCAGCATTTGTCACTGAACTGCTTCCACGGCACAGACCTGAATCATACAGTCACTTAGGCACATTCAAATTTGGGGGGATTTGTTTTAGGATAAGTTTTGAAATTATGTGTTGAACAAGCAATTGGGAAAATGTTAAGAATTTGCTTTGGGTTATGAGAGGGACAAACACATTCTAAATGTGACTATTAAGCCTTTAAATGGGCTCTTCCTGATGAATGATGTGTCATGACCTAGAAAAGTCAGCTGTTTGTTTGTTTTCTTTATTAAGCCATTAATGAAGTATGAAAGATGAATCACTGTCTAGAGTGATTTTTAAGCAGCAAGACAGGAAGATCAATGATTCAGCAATAGAACATATTAAAGTGTACCTATCTGATAGAGCTACAGATATAGTTATAGAAGATTTGCTTCTTGGAGTATAATAATAATGCATTCATCCTATATACTGCTTTTCCAGATGCTCAAACTAACAAACATGGGTGAAGTATCTTGCCTAAGGACACAACTATAGTTTTCTGTAGAGTCACTGCAACTCACTGGTATTCCTGGCGGTCTCCCATCCAAGTACTAACCAGGCCCAACTCTGCTTAGTTCCAGAGATCAGAAGGGCATAGACAGCTTACACGAATCACACACATATTACTGATTCCTAAATCGTAATTAATAAGAGGAAATACACCAGGATTGGATTATTAAAATGAGTAAATCTCTTGTTATGGATCCTTACATAAACATCCACTGCATTTGACAGGTGAGAAGTCATCGACAGAGGAAGGAAGTGTCAGCCAGGAGAATCTCTCCAAAGGTCAAAGGTTACCAGTCTCTTTAAGAGCTCATGGAAAATCGAGACACTGCATCACGAGAGCAGTGGGACCACAAATGTTTACAGAAACAAGAATAACCATAAAACAGATCAGGATGTGTCAGATCTTGCGAACAATATCTATGATGTTTTGTGTTTGCAAATTGTTCACATACTTCTCTTAGCTAAGGTGGCCTCTCCCACTCGCAGGCAGGATGCTCAACAAGTTGGAAACACATGTGGGTCTTTGTCAGAGCAGAAACAAACCCAAAGTGGCGTTTAGACTGGAGGATGTGTGCAGGGATCAGCAGACACCTCCTATCAGCACTCAAAACATTTCCCCCCAGATACAGGCGCACTCCACAACACAGCTGGGACGTCCTGTGATAAGGGGCTCTGCTGTGTTGTCAAATAAAACAGCTCAGTTTGGTTCAAATTGTGGGCCTATTTTTATGCTTAAAGGCTTTTGTACAAAGCTCTGATAGCAATGAGAAACTACATGCAGTTGATGTAGCCTTATCAAATGAAGACAAAATTAGTAAATGCAGTAATTTATGGTTAAAGGTGCATTGTGTAACTTTTCTGGTGAAGGGTCTGTCAAATGCTTCAAATGGAGATGTTATTGCTTCATCTGGAATGTTTCACAGTATGGCATTAAACCTTTGTATCTTCATGGAGACCAAATCAGATCTATGGAGAGGCAATTCTGCTCAGAGTCAGAATGCATATTTTTCTAGGTATTTTTGAGCTATGAAAAAACTGTAATTGAATAAATGTAAGCTGTTTAATGTCATACTGCAGAACATTCCAGGTAGAAAAGTTACATATCCATAGAAATAAGCAGGTGACGGACCCCCAAAAAAGAGCTGCACAGTGCCCCTTTAAAAAACTTTGAATAGAAGAATATTTATGTTTAGCCATAGTCATTTAAAGATCCCAGATTTCACAAAAAGGATTCTTGTGAGCTTTAAGCCATCTTATAATGTTGCTACCTCCTCAAAAAACATACCTGGAGTTGTGTTTTGTTTCATTCACACAAGTTTGAGTAATTCTGCATTATTAGTCTGTCTGTATCTCCAAAGCTCAAAATGCTCTGTTCTACCTTTTGATGACATGAAGTGATAGTTTTCAAGTTAAAACAGCTACCTTTAGTTCAGTATAGATGCAGTTCTGAAATTATACAGATAATTATAGTGAAGGTGTATGGGGTTTGAAAACCACAATGGAGCACTTCCTGTATTACAAAATGACATCACAAGGGGAAGAGAGTGTTTTCTGTTTGAGAGAAGAACCCAGCCTAAATATAAAGAGTTTGTGTGTTAAAAATGTGTAAATGAAACAAAACACAACTCCAGGTATGTTTTTACTGAGGAAACAATATTAAAGCATAGAGCAAATAGATCATATGGGCCCTTTAAGTTGATGTTGATGCCACAATTAGCATGTGTAAAATTACGCATGCAGTTTACAATAAAGGCTTTACAAACAAGAGTGTCAGTTTATTTGCCGATATCTTTTATAACATCTTTTTGATTTATTTATCACCTAACAAATTGTTTCTTATTGGGATACAGATTATTACAGAAAAGACAAGGTATTTAGAATAAAATAACACTGAATATTTCGTCTGCACTAACATGTTTATTGTCAGTTATTTATTTAGTTATTATAGTATTTTGTTATTAATCCTGCAATAAATGCATCAGAAATTGTCTACAAACATCAACTTGAGCTTATCTTTCCTTCACTGTTAAACTAGGGAAATTCCTCGAACAACGCTGAGGCCAGAGTAGAGATGGGTGGTCCACACTTGTCATTTTATCCCCACAGGCTGAAGGCAAACACAAAGCACCATGGGAAACATAAGCTAACGGCATGGAGGGCATTAGAGGAGCTGTCAGAGTGATGGGGCACAAGCCTGTTCTGAGGGGGGAGAAACCACTGAGGAGAGGGAGAGCTCCACCACAGACAGATGAATGCCAGTCTGTCCATAAATAACTCTATGTTTCTCCTCAAGTGGTGTTTAGCATAGAATATGGAAAGCCTGAGTGTTTTCATTTATTTGATAGAAATGTATTCATGTTTAATGTCTTGTTATAGTACTCTATGTAACATTTTCCCATTCAAAAGGTATAATATCTGTTTTAAATTGTTGACAACAATGGCAATCCTACTATCTTATTCTGAAACCCATGTATAGGTCAAAAAAGACAAAGTATAGTTAGCTGTACAGCACTCATTCAGTTCAAACATATTTAAATTTGGAATTGAAATTGTAATTTCTCATATATAGAGGGGAAGGAGATTTACATTACTGGATGGATGACGAGTTGTGTCAGTTTAGCCAATCAAAGAATACAATAGCTAACACAATAGCTAACAATAATATCAGTGCTGTAAAATGTCCTTATTTGTGTCACCAAATCCCACCCAGTACTGCACCACCATTGGTTCAGACATATAAAATTCATGTCCGATTTACATGCCAACAAAGGCAAAGCTGCACATTTTAGTTTCATAAACAAAGAGCTAAGTAGTAAGTAGTAAATGTATGTTTTGATTTTCGCTCAAGTTTAGCTGCTCTACTAACTCTCTCCTTACACCAGGCTTGAGCAAACACACAGAGCAAACATAAGGGGCTTTGTTTACGCCTCAGACACATATAACCTGGGTTCAAAGGTCATGTCTTCTGTGCCTAAGTGAACAGATGAATGTACTGAAGAATAAGTGAATAGAGATGAAGGCACCAGAAACACAAACAGGCTGTATCAGAGGCTTTAGCCCTCAAATGACCCCTCCATGGATGTGAACTTCCTCAAATCTGTTTGCCCCACTTTCAGAGTCAATAAATAACATTAAGCACAGAGCCTATGCTAGATCCATGTCCACATTTTTTACTATATGCTGCTATTTTGTTTTACTATTTTTTTATAACTATTTTTATATGGTACTTGGAAGTGTAGAGTAAAAATCAAATCATTATCAGACTTCTAGAGTTATCAGAATATTGAAATGTTATGTAAATCATTATGTCTGATTGTTCACACCTACAGTTTTTATGAAACAAGTAAATCTACGCAAAGAAGAGCAAACTAATATGGCAAAGACAACAATGAAAGAGAAAATGTTTAAGATTAAGTTATTTTAAAATGAACTGTATTTGTTGTTACAGTTTCTCCAAAACTGATTAACTGACACATACTCATAGGTGTTTTCGATGATTTCTTTTGTGCATGTAAACAAACACCAAAAAATAAAATGTATAATATAATATTGGTACAAGGGATGTAACAATAACCAAAATATTGTGATATTGTATCATCAAAGTTTTCACAATAATATCGTGGACCATCACAATTTATCAAATTACAAGTCTCTTTTCTTAAATTAAGTGTTATGGTGCAGAAATAGCTAAAAAAAAAAAAAAAACTAACAAAGGGAACTACATTGACCATGATCCTTTGCTCCATTTTAGTGTAGACTACATGAAGAAATAAAACCTCTAAGCACTTTGAAGTCTTAATTTTTTGGATTAAGTCTTGCCAAGGTATTTTAAGAGGAAAAAATAACATATTAACAGTTTTGTTAGCCTCCAGAAAATATTGAAGTAAATATCGTACCGTGAGATGTATACCATGAAGATACTGTATCGTGAGACTTGGATATCGTTACACCGGTAATTAGTACATCAGTTTGGACAGTTACGCTCTGTCAAGAATGTTATTGACTACTGAACATAAAAGAAATAATCTGTTTTAAAGAAGAGCTATTGTGGTTTTGACTGCTATATAGTTACAATCTATGACACCATGGATTATTATGTTATAATTTGGATATTTTAAATCACAATATTCATCTAAACCGATTTCTGCATTAGAAAACAGCTGTGCCCAATGGGAGGTGATGTTGCCGTAAAGTCATGACAACAAAGACTTGCAGCTGCACCTCCATGTTTTTTTTTTTTATTTGTTCAGAAATGACTGTGATGCTGTGATGCTGAAGCTGCCTGCACATCCTGTCACTGATTAGGAAAATAAATAATAAGTAAATACGGAGCAGTAGGCGTATAGTGTGTGGTGTGTGAAAACAGGAGTTGATTACCATAATGGCCTCTTGAAAATAAGCCATTAAAGATTGCTCAAACATGCACAGATCACTCTAAATACAATTTCAGGTGAGTAAAAGATGTGTAAAGTAAATTTTTTGCATAACATGTCCACTTTAACATTGCCTACCCACAATATGTCCTTGTCCATTCAGCTGTGGGAGATAATGATTGAGGTTTATATGCACTGATAAAAAGTAAAGTCAATAAAGCCACTCCGAAATCCCAGTCATGTACGTCAAACAAAGGCCTATATGGTGTTTACTTATCCAGCAGTCGAACAGAGGAAGTGAGGAGACAGAGGAAGCGCAGGTGAATCACTGATTACAGACACACTGGATGAGGCGCTAACATGCAATGCTAACAGCTGCGAAGCCAGAGGGAAGCAATAAGCAGGTCACGGGACACAAGTGCAAAGCATCAACTCCAATGAAGATCTCAAACGGGTCAGATGAGGAGACAGTAAAGGTAGAATGTCAAGATCATGTTTGGTAACTTTTGTTTTAACTTTTGTTTTAACTTTTGTGTTAACTTTAGCGTCAGCCCAAAGCCTGGTGAGGTCTGCATCAAGAACAGCAATGACCATCAATCACCTCTGTTTGCTCGTGGTAAAAAGATAAATCATATAAGATTTTTTATTGGCAATACATAACAACCCCAAAGATTATGGTTAAAGGTGCACTATGTAACTTTTCTGTGGAGTTTGTCTCGATGGGGGTGTTACTGCTTTGTATGGAATGCACCACAAAACATACATATCTTATTCAATTATATGTATTTTTATTGCTCAAAATACCTCAAATAGATCAACACAAATTAATACTTTTAAAGCTTTGTGGGTACAACAGACACTATATAAGAATAATAAAATATATTTTAGAAAGGAACTATTCAGAGCCAGGAATCTGAGGATGTGCCCTATTACCACTTTCAAAGCAACACAGAGGATTTATAGGCAGGTGCTGGGCCTGACTTTACAAGACGATTTAAGAGACATTTTTAGCAGGTGAGCCGTTTTATGGACAGTCATTAGGGCATGCTTTTGTAAGGGAACATGCTACACTGGTGTTTTTGGTGGCCATGTCCAGTCATACAGTGCACAAAGCAAAAGAGGAGGAGAGATAAAGATGCAGGGTGTGATTGTCATTGGGTCTTGACTAAATAAATCCAGATGTCAACAAGCTCCAGACTCGACATGAGCATAATATATGGGACATAACAGGAGATACATGTGGGACAGACTGTGTTGACCTTAAATAAGTAGGTGATAACAAATGTATTAAAGTCCAAATGAAGAGGTTACGCCCAAAACTAAAGTAAAAAGCGACATCTAGACAGTGATCTGGATCCTCCAAAAAAAAAAAAAAAAAAAAAAAAAACAAAACCTAAAAATTTTAACTAATACTAATATTGTTGTGTCATGTGAGATATGTCAGTTATGTCAGAGATATGTCAACTTTTTGGCTGGGTTTGCTACATGCTTGTTTCCATGGAGATGCTATCATTTGCCTACAATGATCCATCGTATGGCATCTAACTTAATCCCCTTAGAAATATACAGTTGATGTCATTTGACTAGGTTACAGGTCAAAACATTCAAGTAAAGTAAAGAGACATGCAGATACCAGACACCTCCCCACCAGATAATTTACATACAATGTGATCTGCAATATTGTTTTAAACTAATAAAAGGAATCTTGATTTATTGCAGCAGCATCATCAGTCCCATAGAAAAATTCTAAATTTCCAATAACAATGAAATAATAATGATAAAATGTTGCTTTAGAAATACTTTGCGCTTACTATATACGGTGTAATCTTTTGTGCTGAGACTAATGTTTTAAATGCACAAACTGTAACATTATTGGGTCATGAGTACATAGTCTGGAGGGGAGTGTAGATAAACCATAGTGACGTCCCCCAAAATCTAAAAAATCCAATTTTCTTTCACCAACCCTATGTCTGTTTACATGCTGACACCACATATGCAAAGTTAGAGCACACAAGGAATTATATGTACTGGAAATATCAACGGTGCATAAAAAATATTCAGTAGGGGTGGGACAAGACACAATTTTTATGAGATGAGACATGCCACGAGATTGGGTCCATGAGAACGAGACAAGAAGAAATGTTGCCATAATTTGTAATAAATAAGTAGTGCAATCAGTTTCACAGTGTTGGCTTAATTTATTTTATGTACTACTTAAATGCTCGAGATCGTGTCCCATCAAATCTCAGTATCAAGGACACACATTATAAAAAAGTGATTAGACTACTTTAAGGCACTCAAAATGCTTTACATCAAGGAACTACTTACCCATTCACACACACTATAAGCCAATACTGAGGGAGAGTTTAAGCAAGTTAAGTGTCTTGCTAAATGACACTTGAATAACAATTCATTTTGCAACATCAGCCTGAAGGTGAGTGGACCTGACCACTTTACCAATGATATTTAGTGTGGGAACAGGACTCAAAATGTATGACTTTCAAACTGGAAGACGATCATTCAACTGACTGACCTACTAATGTCTCTTGTTCAGATGTAAATGCTCAGTTAAAATTGATTTGTGTAGATTGATCTGGAGTTTTAACTATTTTGATCTATATTACTGCAGTCCAAATAAACACACACCTGTTTACCACACCGTATAGCTGTCTTTGATTCAGCGCCATCTTGTTTTGTGCATGTGGAGTAAGTCTGAGCGTAAATAAGCTTGCAGGATATGAGGCATTGAACTACAAGAGAACAGGGACGATCACTAGAAAAATGAATCACTGGGAAGGACGGGTTGGCATTGGTCGGTGCTGGCTGTCCTCCCTGTCTGTATGTCTGGACCGAAGCTTGCACGAACGTGATCATAGTAGCAGAAGTCTTCAATCAACTCCCACATTGCGGTTACAGAGGTTTTGGCCAAAAGGTGAAAGTGTCTGTCTGGTCCATAATGTCCCGGTGCTGGCATTTACAATGGAAAGGTCAAGAGTTTGATATCAAAGAATCTTTACTTAGAGAGGGAGTGGGAGGGAGCAGGTATGTCAACAAGTGCACGCCAAAGTAACTGTGATTGATGGCACACAGCACAAGGAGAAAGCATTAACTGAGATGCAGGAAGATTGAATCAAGAGTTGAATTAAGCAGGAAAATATAGGAAGATGATCTATTCATTTGATGTATAATTTTTGAAGAAATAAAGTTCATTCTAAGTATTAATATTTCTCTTTTCACACCTCTGTTATGTAAAAGAGAATATATAGCAAATATATACGTAGCTGTTTCATGGGATTGCTGTTGTATCGCCATTAAGTGTCATTAAGTTATACAGAAGTGAACCATACTTTTATGTGAGAGGGACTTAGAAAAGTATCAACAGTGTCTAAAATTAGCAAGTGTTAACTTAACAAAAGACAGGAGCATGATTAATTATTGCTGATGTTTTTTAGGCTGCTGATCAGTAGCAATATGTGTATAAGATCTTAAACTTCCCATTAAACAAAACTATAGTCCATTTTATTATATCTAAATCTCTAAATTACTCTAGATCAACAAAAGCAAATACTTACCTGTATTCAATGCTAGCAGTCTCTTGTTTCCAATTCCCAGGAGCAGTGAGGAAACTATAGAATCAAAAAGCACAGGGTTAGGAGTATATTAGGAATAACATATAGACAACGCAATGTTATCTTAAAACATACATTTGAGTGGCAATCATGAAAACTGTTGGACCATCAAAGATTCAGTCCAATCAAGTCTGTATGCAATGCACTCATCTGAGTTTTGGCAAAGCAATGGATGTAAGTTATATACTGGGAACCAACAACAAGGATCCTATTTTGCTGCCAGGCCTGCTGCTGCTGCTGCTGGGATGGGTGTTGACTTATTTAAGAACTTGTGGATGCAAAAGTCTCCACCCATCTCCACCCAGTCCTGAAATATACCTAAGCACAACTGTTACATATATTTATAAACACAAAATGAAAAATAACCTGAGTAATCCTTTAATAATCCTATCAATCACTTTCTCTATTAAATGAAACCAAACAAAGCCAGCTGAAAAGTGAAAGTAGTTTTAGAAGCAATTTGCAATATATATATATATATATATATATATATATATATATATATATATATATATATATATATATATATATATATATATATATATATATATATATATGTGTGTGTGTGTGTATATATATATATATATATATATATATTAGGGGTGTCAAATTATCGCGTTAATTGCGATTAATTAATTACAGTCATATTTAGCGCGTTATGTTTTTTAATCGCGTTAATCTCATTTTTAATCTCTAATCTTTAGTGTTTCTGTATGCGAGTTGCTTTATTATAAAACCTGTTTTTATGTGTTGTTGGGACAACAACAACACAAACACACACACAAAAACACATTTATACATTTTTTTATTTCGGTAATTCCACTCATTGCCGGAAACCCGCACAAAACGCGCGCAGTAACAGCGATGTAAACGTCATGTTCACGTTGGCGGCGCCAGTCACACAATGGATGAGGTCGAAGAGCCAGTAGAACAGAGGCAGCAGTGCACAGGTAAAAACACATTCGTGTCTTGGAAATTATTCTCCCGACGTGAAATATAAAAGAAAATAACAAATATAATATCGCCTACAACTTAAATGTCACTGGTGAAAACAAGCTGCATAGACTCATGATGTCTGCACTACTGTCCTATAGTGACCTGCCACATGAGGGGACACGAACACAACACACACACAAACACACACAAACAAACACACACCTTCATCATCGTCATCAACCTGAGAACGCGCGGACCACGTTTCCTTCCGTAGACACTGCGCGGACACCGACGTGCTCCCGTGCGCCGCGTGTGGACCGTGTTTTCTCGCCTACGCTGCGTAAACTGCGCTTCCTCCTGTGCGCCTCTAAACCAGAACTAACACCAAGACTAAAACCGGGACTAATCCAGTCCAGGACTAAACCAGGTCTAAACCAGAACTAAAACCAGAACTAAAACCAGGTCTAAACCAAGTCTAAACCAGGTCTAAACCAGGACTAAAACCAGAACTAAAACCAGGTCTAAACCAGGACTAAACCAGAACTAACACCAGGACTAAACTAGGACTAAAGCAGGTCTAAAGCAGGACTAAAACAAGGACTAAAACCAGTGATCTCATATATAAAGCATTTCTCTATCAATAATATTTTTAATATGGTTAAGGAAAGACTGGACTTTTTATTGTCTTTAAGTAGACAAAGGTTATTATGTTCAGATTTCCTCGTCTTTGCTACTTTACAGCAAACAGTTTCTTATTCATGGAGACTTGGGCTCAACAGCCAATTTGGAGAGATTTGTTAAACAATAAATGACTTTATAAAGTCACTTTTTTTAATCTATATCAGTCTTTTGATCTGCCACAATAATGTAATAATGAATTTAAATGAAAATACCTCAAATTGAAGGCTTTTCTCAGCAATTTTTAGGTGAGATTAAAATGAGATTAATTAGATTAATTAATTACAGATCATAATTAATTAATCTCTCAATTTTTTTAATCGCATGACAGCACTAATATATATATATATATACACACATTTGTCGCCAATACACTACTTGTGTAGTAAACCTTTCGCCTCAGTTAAACCTCTTGGAGCACCAACCAGTAGCTAAGAGCATTGCACTCTGTATTTACTTTAGTGCCAGTCTCCTCCTGTGGGAACTCTCAGTAGGAGGCTATAAGAGCAGCTCCCAGCAGGGGCAGAGTGCAGAGGAAAGAGCGCGCCGTACACTCCCCTGGCGGCCAAGCGTGGAAGTGTTCCAGCTCCCGAGGGCTGGACCGGGGCCAGCGGCAGAAGAAAGCCTGGCAGGATCATTAGGAGGGAGCTCTCCAGTAGAGACACATACACAGTTATACACAGTCAGTTAAAGAGAGCAGAGCAGAGGAGCGCTCTTCTAGATCGCTGCCAGACGCGCGGACCACTTTGTAGCCTACTCGGCTTTACGGCGATTGAAGACATTTCTTTATTTCCTTAGTGGAATTTGTAGCGGTTTCTGGTTTGGATTACTTTAACTCAAGCGGACGCGTCTCTTCGTGCAGGTAGGCTTCAGAAAACTTTGGAAAGAGTTGATCGCTCTCCACGGACTCCTGTCAACGTCAACAGCTACACGTTCTGTCACTTTTCATTTTTACGCATCACTTTGGATTGTTTTTATCGACGCAGAGACACGAACCTCCACTTAAAACCATCCCTGGGTTGTTTTTACTCCACTTTGCGTTGAGCCTTTCCAGAAATGGTGGGGCATTTGCATTTACAAGCGATGGATGAAAGTCTCAAAGGAAAGAACCGGGAAGGGCTGCTCGACAGTCCGGATTCGGGTTTACCTCCGAGCCCCAGTCCGCCTTTCTGCTCCCTCTCTCCGGGGCTCATCGAGTCGCGCTCCGGCAGCTGCACGACGCCCGACCACCACCAACAACACCACCACATTGCATACAACAGAAAAGAGGGCAAACTGGTGAGAAACTGTTACATCTATCTTCATTTATATTGCAAGCCTATTTTAAGTCATTTTTTGAATAATTTGGATAAACCAAACACAGTCTCACTGGTGACATCTGGAAGCTCTTACTCCATTTCCCAGCATTCTTCAGCTGCTCACGTGAATGTCCGTTTTATTTACGTAGGCTAGTATTTTTGTATCACAATTATGTTTGCTCAGTTCGAAGAATAGGGCCCTAACAAGAGGTCAGTGTGCTAATTACGCCCCCTCTCCGCTGGGGTTTCCAAACTGGTGGTCCGGGGACTCCCAGGGGTCCGTGCCAGGAATCTGTCAGTGGCCGGTCTCAAGTGACTTCTGTGTGAATAACAATGCAGTAGCCCTGTTAGTACTTATGCCAGGCAATCCAAACATGTCATATATTAACCAGTGGTGGAAAAAGTAACGCAGTAAGGTATGCTACTGAGAGATTGTTTGGGTAAAAAAGAAAGAAAGAAGCTATTTCAAATACAAACTTGGCTAAAACTCCACAATCACACATAGAAAGTAGCCTGGTATGTTTCACTTTGATTTCCATTCTACCAACCTTGTGGGGTGCCTGGAAGTTCTTCCTGGAAGTTGGCAAAAAGCTGGTTTTGCAATTGCTCCTCAAGTATTTGGGCCTTTAGTCAGTAGCCATGTCACTGAGTGGGCATATAGGGATTAGTTTCCACTGAGTGCTCTAAAATAAATCTTAGTGTTGTCAAAGTTTGCCTGCATTTTCAACAACAGCAGAGTGAGAGACTTTTGTAATATTTAGTGTTTGTGTTGATCTCCTATATTTGTTATAAAGTGCTGATTTTAGCAACTTTGTGAAATACAAACTGAAATTACTATCTCAAAAGTTCAAAGCCCAAGAATTTATTATTATTATTATTGTTATTCTTTTGAAATTTTGGAATAACCACACTCAATAGACACAATCTTAATTTATGTGTGATATAGATATGAATCATGTCTGAAAACACATTTCTAGGTCACTCCTAGTTTTAGTGTAACTGTCTTCATTTTACCAACAAGCCCACACAGGTTAATGGTGGCTTTAAGGAGGCCTCAGAAATGCAGCAGTGCATCGTGGGAGTTGCGTGACATTGGATTTTGCTGACAGACAGAAAAAAGGAGAGAAATCTTCTAATCCTGCACAAGTTTCTCATCTGTATAGCATCAACTCAATGGGAGGGAAAGTATAGTCTAGCTCCTACACCCTTGAAAATGAAGTAAATGTGGAAAGTAGGTTAAGTATTAGGGCTGCACAATATATCACAGACAAAATGAAATAGCAATTTAAATTGGCACAATTATCAGACTGCAAAGACTGTAATTTACATAATAGAATGAGAATAAAACAGCCTTTTTATAGAAACATTTTGTGCCAGCATTTCAGACCTACTCAAACATGTTCAGAAAATCACTGGGATTCTTGTATTAGTTTATCAGTTCATATTTTAGTATTCTCTTAAACCTTAATGCTTGTGGAGTTGTTTTTTACTACATGAACTCTGAAGAGAATCCTACTTTTTGGAACAGAACTTTGAAAAGTTGTAATTTGATTTTTTTCCCCCTCTAAATTGTGCATATAACACACTTAACACCAAGCATATTCTCTAGTAGCATTTTGTTAAGAAGCTGTCCCTTAGTGGCACTACAATTTTGAATATATCTACGTTGTTTTGAATAGACCTCCTGTTTGCATGTTTTTGTATGTCAATCCAAGAACAATCTTGCCAGTCCTATTTTGAGCTGTGCGGCTTGTTAGGGCAGTTGCAGCCTGTTGCATAAGTGAATACGATGACCCTCTCACTCTTAAATGAAAGGCACATCAACACTTGTTTTCGCACGGTGTTGGTAACGTCTAAGGTGGCGGATCAACTATCAGAGGATTAACCACGAGGACAGGCAGAACGTTTCATGACTTTTACCCTTTCACCTTACTTTTATATGTGCATAACTTATTAGCATTATGGAAGTGTAATATAAGATTTAATAGCATATGGAGGAGATGTATTAACTGTGGATATTAATTGCAATCAGATGCCACACCCACTGTCCAGACCTAGCCTTAAATTAAACCCGAGCTAAAGTTAAAGGATAATTGCTATTGACTCTAAAAGGTGTTACATATCTGGCCCCAAGTGTGTCTTTGACCTATCTCACAATATTGCTTCATACTCCCTGAGCGCACAAATGCACCACTGAATAATAACAAATAGCGATACTTGCATGTTGCTCAAATAAACAAATTGAAATTGAAACTATTCACAGTGGGACAGGAGATTGGTGAATTAGATCTGGATACTCACCAAAACCAATATTTGCATTTATTGTTAATTACAGAGACTGCAAGACAGAGGAATAGCGAGAGCCATCACATTACTTGCTGGCTTTTCATTTCGTACAAAAGCCTTAGTGTATGCGTCTGTGTAGGATTTTCAACATTCTCTGGAGTTTTGGCACATGCCCATTTCTACAGAAAAAAAAAGGTATATCCGTGTATATGATGTATGCGCACTGTACAGACTTTATATTGGCCTGTTGACTTCAGTATTCAGCCTGAGAGTGTTGCTCAGCTGCAGCTCTGAGTTGAAATATGCTTCCAGGGGGTTGTACAGGGGAATTTAACCCCCCTCCATTCACAACTGTTTGCTCTGCACAAGTTGCCAAAGCACTCAGCGAATAAATACTTGGAATGCTGTCCGCGCCACAGATACAGGACAAGCACTTTCATATTATTTAGGACCATTAACCACCAGTAACAGGAACAGACTTTTCCCCTTAAATGTGTGCATGTCAGAACTAGCAGCTGTGCATCTGTAGTCTGTTCCTCCCATTGGGATAGTGTGAAGATGATTGTAGACTGCAGAAGGAAAGCCGAGCCCCACAGCGATCCGCCGTGCCCTTGGCCCGTCCAAACCGCAGCATGTGACTGCCTCAGTGTAACGTGAGAGGTGCCAGGCTGCTGTACCACTGCCAGCGGATTCACTTTGGTCAGATCAGGTCCTGTAGTGTACAGCTAAACCAGGGCTACAGTCCAGACAGCCCAGTGTGACCTGTGCTAATCACAGCACACAGTGGAGAGAGGACAGTTATAATCACTGTATTCACATGCAGAGATGGGGCTGTTAAACTTCTCAACAGAGAGAAATGGTGCCCTGATCTCAAATGGTACAACAAAAGTATCATTTAATATTTATGCAACATATTTTAATTAGATGGATTTAATAGATCTCAAGAGTGAATCTTTTTAAACACCTTGGCATAGTTTTTCATATCTTTGTGAGAGACATACAGGTTTCTATTTAGGCAGGAGTACAAATTACTGGAAAGTATTTTCTTAATTGCTGTGGGACTATCCTGGTTAGGGCTTCAGGATTAATTGAAATTGCAATTTGATAATAACAATAACGTTTGACCTCAGCATAGAAACTGATAATTCTGTAGTTTAGAAATGTACTAACATGTTCTGTGAGTGGTACAATTGTCAGTCCAGTTCATATTTCTTTTTTTTTTCAATTCTCCTCGACTTGTTTAAAATGTGAACTCAGGATTCTAATATTAAAACATAAATTGCAAATCACAATTGCAATTAGAAATTCTCCCTAGTTGTCCAGCACTAGTCCTGGTAAATAAAAATAAAAATCAAAGTAATTCTGTAAGTAATGTAAGTATACAATATTATTCACTACGGACTATCTGCAGTGACCCGTTCCCTGTTAGCCTTTCTTGTCCAGGGCTGCATATTTCTCATTTATGAGCTACTTTGGGCGCTACATCTGTTAGCTTGTTTTCACCCACTGACTGCATGGAGACAGCGTCTGGGTCACACGTCCCTGTTAGTTTGAACTCAAGACAAAACTATGAATATGATATACCACCAACACTTCATTTACAAATACAATTATCTAGATTCAATTAGAATAAGTGTGTCTGTCTGCCAAGAAGTCTCCAGTCTAAATCTGTATTTGTAGTAATAGCTGTGCCAAGAAAGTCACATGGGTGGATCAACTATATTTTTTTACAGTAATTCCTTAAACGAGTCAAATAGCCTAGCTGTTGTGTGTTTATCTTATGTTTGTATTTCCTGCCCACAGCTGCCCTACCTGCTGCTCAACTCCACAGGCACTGACGCAAGGACCCGCATGCACCCTGTGTTTTATGGAGAGAGCATTGAGGTCAACCCCACGTCAGAGCAAGAAATCAAGTAAGCACTGTACACTGGATATGTAATGCTAGAGCACGGATTACAATCAGACCAGAATATTCAATGCAATGTGAGAAAGAGAGTCTTAAAGAATATCAAATACATTAAACCATGTACAATGAGACAGGGCAATTCATCAAAAAAGTTTTATTGTTGTAAGTTACATTGATTGCATGCCTAAAATACTGACTTGCTGTTAGTGTTTTTGAAATTAATTCAAATCATGTCCAGTTTTTAATGGTGCATTAAGTAACATTTTTGTTAGAGAGGCTCCATGGCCTCCTGCTTTGTTGCTTTGCCTGAAATGGCATTATCAATTTTATTGCTTGAAGACAATGCATTTTTATTGTGAATGGTGTAACCAGCTTGTCTTTGTAGAGATAGCTAAGTTTAATGTAATACTGTGGAACATTACAGTCTATGCATTAACCTGGCCATGGAGACAAACAGATTGTGGACCCTCCAGCAGGAAAAGTGTTATCTGCATTTGTGAATAATTTAGCAATATGATGTTGATGAAGTTTACGCATATAGAATTCAGCTGTCACAGTTTACATGGGACCACAGCTGGAGCTTTTTATACAAGATTTACAAATAAACATACATACATTCCATTGTTAAATAATAAATCAGTCAGGACTTGTTTTAATTGTTTCTGTTTCTTACATTGCCTCCTTGTGGTCACTGTAATACCATTCTCTCACCCCCCACCAGGTGCACCTCAGAGGTCAAGTACGACTCAGACCGTCACTACCAGGACCAGGTTTATTGTGCCCCCATCCCGACCCCCACCTGCTTCAGTGAGACCGTGGTGGCCATCCGAAACTGCACCTGGAGGAGCTACAAGTCCCAGATCTATCTCGAACCTCGCCAGAAGCCCATGAGCTTCCGGAGCACAACCATCATCTACCCCAAACACGCCAAAAACACTTACCGCACCACGCTCAACTACAACTCCATGGGGTCCCGCCGCTGGTTCGTGTCCACGGTCCAGCTCGAGTCCAGTGAAGACTCGAGTCCCTGCATCATCTACACGGAAGACTTGTAGGTGTCTGTGTGGAGACGGAAATCTGGACTTAGAAATTCTGAAGGATGCCTGTTTGGAAAGGCCACAGGGAGTACTTTGAAGTGACAAGACTGGAGCCCTGCAAACCTGTACATTTGAATCAAGGGAGCGTTTATTTTGTATGGACTTTTTACTTATAAAGAGACATACGGATGTCACTTTTTGGTTTAACGTCTTATTTAACACAACAAATTGGTGCCTTTGGCTCTTTCAACGTGATATAAGATTGCCCTGTCGCACCAACTCTTTCTAATTGACTTCTTTCTTGCACTTGTTCATAATTTTGGAGTTTCCTTGGTGAACCAGCATTGCAGTTTTTGAGTTTAAGCAGTGCGTTTTAAAATGGACCAAAGAAAGTTGGAGAGAAGTAGGACAAGAAAACAATGTAAACACCAGCTGCTTGTCAAGTTTGACCAGGCTCTTTAAATTAAGAATGCAAATGATCAAAAGATTTATTTAGGGAAGATTTTGTAAATGTGTTTTTTCTAGGTATTTTACAGTACTCTGTTTTTGTTTTGTTTCTTTGAGATAAATCAAACAAATACATAGCAATTTCCTACACCTCTTTTTCACACCATTGACATTTAATGATAAAAAGGGACACATGCTAATCTAGTCCTAAAAAACACTAGAAAAACTTTCAATGAGTTATGGTGGCAGACCGAAACTTTACCTCAAATCTTCCCATAGCTTTTGATTCATTGAAATTGTATAGTCTTCAATATGCAACCTTGCAATTTTTATGTGATTAAGAGCTTTGTAAATGGACTGTGGATAGAACCTTAACTTGGGTTTGAAAAAATAGATGTGAAAAGTTTTTTGTAAAGTCTAATTGCAATGGGATGTGTAACAAGTTAGTGTTTGTATGTAACAGTAATTGTAGGCGAGATAGAAGAAGGCCTTGTTATGTGCAGATGGTCAGAGGAAGATGAGAGAAAGTCAGTGGATGTTGAGTTGATGTTGGTGAGATTGTTATTATTATTTTTTTGTTTCCTTTGTTTTCCTTTTCGTTACTGTAAAATATTCTCCTGTTGTACTGTATATGTGGCATATGAGGCACTTCATAATTCTCTTTTTATTTTTGTACGTTGTTCCTTCTAGTCAAAGAAAATAATTTAAAAAGATGTTTATCCTCCTTGAATAAAATAATTCCCCAATCCTACTCTTGTTGTGTGTTGTCCTTAGTTTTGTCTGCAGAATATCAATGAGATCGTATATCTATTGTAATGTATGTGTACAAAAATGTTTCTTATTAGGGGAAGTAATTAATTTGAAATAGCATACTGAAGTTACTGTAATTTAGCTTTTTAAGTTGTGTTTAAACCTGTACTTGTAGGGGAGTATAATAGGGTGCAATTCTGTAAATGTAATCTTGTATTTAGTAACGATTAAAATTAGAGCCCGACCGATATGGATTTTGCTATGGCCGATATGAAACCGATATAATGGGAGTTGGAGCTGCCGATAGCCAATATAATCGCCGATATATTTAGTGATGTAAAAATTCACTGTAAATGTTGAATTGTTTAAAAAACTTAGGTTTGGCTCTGGTGGATTTTAAATTGGGTTTATTTAGGCAACATTTATTGTTATTCTGCCTCTTTGCATAATATTTACAGACAGTAGGTTGACTTAATGGCATTTTTGCATCACATTCTAGACACTAGTGATGGGTATTCCAGTTCTTTTTAGAGAACCGGCTCTTTTGGCTCGGCTCACTAAAAGCTGCTGGTTCTTTTGGCTCCCAAGTGGCTCTTCAGATTGTTTTGTTGCAAGCAGGACTAAAGCACGTCTAAAGCAGGACTGAATCAGGACTGAACCAGGTCTAAACCAGGACTGAAAAAGAACTAAACCGGGACTTATTTATTTTATGCTAAACTACAGTCAAATATGCTCGTTTTTTTTATTTAAATTTTTTTTAATCCTACATACACGCAAATTTCTCAAAGTTTCGTTTTTAGCCGCTGCCGCTGTCAAACCACGAGTCTGCACGCGGCGTGACGAGAAAAAAAGTGAGAGAAAGAGAAAACACGGCTCCCAATAAGGATCAGGCTCCCGTCGTTCGCTTCAAAGAGCCGGATCTAAGAGTCATTTCGTTCGCGACGGACCCATAACTAGTAAAGAAAGTAGCGCTATTAGCCTTTAGCCGTAAATACGTGCCCGCCGCAGTAATTAATTATATGCTACTGGATCAGTGCAGATCCAGTAACAAATATACGGCCAATATAGTCACTTTAGAACAGACCAATAGAAAACAGTCTGTTTATGTGCGGGAGCTACAGCAGCTAACTCATAACAAATGACAAAAACTAGCTTCAGAGTCGACATATTTCCAACACTCACCGCTCATACAGGCTCCTCCTCACATCACAAATCTGCACTAATAAATGTCCTTTTAATCCAGACTCAAACCGATTGTCCGTAAAAAGAATATAATCTCAGTGTTTGGATCTGTGTCTGCAGGTGTAAACAAACACACGTGAGTGACGCGACTCTGTGGTGTGTTCAGGGACAGTATGGACACACACAAATGACTCCGTAGATAAATACTGATGTGGAGCCACATATTGGGACATTTATCTGTCTGTAAATTGGATTAAATGAACAGAATGTAGAGAGTCTAAGCTTTATAACGAGGTATAACATGCCCACGTGAAATATCGGCCCCTATCAGCAAGCATATCGGCCGATAGCCGATATGCCCAAAGTTGTCCATATCAGCCGATAATATCGGCCAACCGATATATCGGTCGGGCTCTAATTAAAATCATAGGACTTACCGGGTCCAAGTACCAATGGTCTCAAAGCACAGTTGTCTCACCATAGCTCCTTTGTATACCTATAAGCATCTGCTCTGATTGCCTTGTACTGGTGTTTTCACTTCATTGCAAAGTTTCAGTGCTCTTTCCACACACGTATAAAAATGCACTGAGGTGGAGGGTTCGTCACCTGCTTGTTTCTATGGATATGCGATTGCTCTGCCTAGAATGTTCCACAGTATAACATTAAACAGCTCTACCTTACATTTATTCAGTTAGAAGAATGCCTCAAAAATGCCTTGAAAAAGAGGTTTTCGGATCAGATTTGACCTGTAACTTGGCCTGGTTTGGTTTACATGAAGATATATAGGTTTAACCCTCTCAGGCTCAAATTAATTTTTAGTATCAGGAAAAATCTGATATTTGGGGAAAATTATAATATGGGGTAGTGATATACAATCCTGACTTTTTTATCCTTTGTGAACAAAAAAAGTATTTAGCACTTCTGGCAGGCCGTTTGTGTGGAGCCATTCTTGCACAGTCTGCATCATTCACGTTTATCAGCATGGATGGGAGAAAAGGCATAAAATATGGATGTGGAGTAAGTAGGTAATTGGAATTTAGCTGTTGCAAATCTGCAATGCCTGCCTGGAGAGGGTTAACACCATACACTGTAAAACATCCCAGACAAAGCAATAACATTTCCATGGAGAAAAGCGAGAAAAGCACTTCCAGAAAAGTTACAAAATGCACCTATAACATGGCATATTCAGCAGTCCTTATCATGAAAAAACAGCAATCACACAAGTATTTCAGCAGGCCTTTCGTTCAACTATTCATATCATTTTTCATGGAAGTGAATGTTAAATATTTTCTATGCAACATTACTAGTTAAGGTGCAAGTGACAATAGACCTATGGAGGATCATATGGGTCCTTTGGGAGAGCAGGGTGGGCTACATTCAACATCTCTTCTCAGTCAGTAGTTTAAAAAAAGTAACCATGCGTGATGCGGAGTATTCTTTACCGTCTTTAAATATCGCACAGCTGCTAAAATAACAGCAGTGGCTCTTGGCAGGAGCCACTGGAGCAGTGCCTGGTGTTTCCACGGAGGTCCTCACGCCCCTCTCAGCCTTCAGCGCCTCATCACTCTCCCCTGAAGCCTCAGGTTTAGTGCCCTCTAGTGGTGAAGGAGCAGAACAGTCGGACCAACGCAAAACAACAACAAAAAAAGTGTATTTTTGTGAACAGCTGGAGAGGAAATTCATTTATTGCAAGTAATCACATTATTGTAATAAAGCACATTTTTGTGGGTAATTACTTTTGAGAAAATGTTTAAAGTTGTAACCTACTTACAATGGACTGGAGTTTTATCTAGTAATTTAATCAAATTTAGTAATATATTTCTAGTCATTTAGAAACATTTAACTCCTAGTCCTAATAGTCCCAATTCACTACTTAACTAATACAGTTTTGTGTCAAAGACTGATCTAAAATGAGACAAGAAGTGTATTAAAAACTAACTAGTAAGCCTACATTTTTGAGTAGTATTTTCAATGTGTACCATTTACTTTTATTTAAGTATAAATCTGGCAGCAGTACTCATTGTCTTACATCACTGCATATAGGTTTCTTTAACATAACTGAAATCATTGTACTCAAATTAAATCAAGCAAGTGTTGGAAAAGAAAACCAAATTAGAAAGACGTGAAGTAATAATGGCTGAAGTACAAGTTGGACACTTCTTCATTAAAATACAAACTTGTAACAATGATGACTATTCTAATGCGTGTAATTTCAGATTTGAAAGAAATTGATAAGAAGAAGCAAAACAATGTCACCCACAAAGCATGAATGGCAATAAGCTTTTTATTTAAACATTAAGGCAGTGTCTTTTGTTTTCGTTTTTACACTGCTATCCACAAAGCTTGCTGGTGGCATGTAGTAATTAAACCATGTGAACATTTTTTCTGTAATACCAACCTTAAAGCAAGCCACATAAATATTTACATCTCTTCAGTTTTATATACAATCCTTGCTATTATACAGTGGGTTATATTTTAAAAAAAAATCTGTATGCACAAAATGGTTGAACATTGTACTGTTTTCTCAATCCCCCATTCACCCACCCACTCACCGCTGGACAGTGCAGGGAACTATCTACTGTAGACTTAATTCATTTTTACAGAAACAAAGAAAAACGTGAAGTCAAACAAACTACGAAACGTGATGTGTGTGTTTTTTAAGTGTTTCAATATACCTTTAAAAACAAAACTCAATCTCTTGTTTGAGGGAAAATGGATATGGCTTTGTTTTTGTTTTTTTTAGTTTGCTGTCACATTCTTAACATCTGTGAATACACATAGCATACCAAAGCAGGCTTATATATACAAAGCCTGCCTATATTTTTTTAATCAAACAAATAAACACATGTTTTATCAGTCCAGCCAAAAACAACACAAGAGCTGAGATGTGGCATGCTTAACCACCACCGTCAACAGGTAGCACAAAGGAGGGAGAGGAGGTAGTCCTATAACAGTCATGTGTTGTGAATCTCCACTGTGACAAACTCAGCAACTTAAAAAAAATTAAATACTGGGAGTAAAAACAACTTAATGCATGGGTGGTTACAGAGGACTACCAGGAAGCTTTTAAGGGCTTCCCCCTTCATTTCTTTGAACCAAGTGTGTCAAGTGGAGAGATCTTAACAGTTGCAATAATGGTCCTGTGATATTAGGCATCACCTTCAAATAAAAGCTAGGGCTGTAATAAATTTGAGAAAAAAACACAAAAAATGTTGGAGTTTGCAATATCCCTGTAACCCCATGTATCTGGGTTGAACCAAAGAGTTTGTGCGTCACTCTGTAATTTCAGTACTGTTTATGTAAAATAAATGGCACTTAACACTATAAATGTACAAAGTGAAAGAGGAATTGTTTTCAGTTTCACCACAGCCGGACAATGACAGTCACATCTGAAGCAAAGTAAAAGTCATGCTGCGTCAGTCCAGGGTCAGGAAAAAGATGGCTTCTTTGTCACATCTTTAAATCACACAAAGTCCAAGTGATGTGTCTGAGAGGTTCATCTCCAAGCAGCCTTAGGGTTGGGATGCATTTGCTCCGAGCAGCGTACTTATCGGTCAAAAGTGTGATTGTCGTTTTGAGTGTGTGGGGGGGGGGGGGGGGACACTGAAGGTTTCAGTGGCAACATCAAAAACGGTTGCATTGGAAAGTTCCAGAAAGAAATGGCTACGCTGTTTCTGAATCCATTTTTCATCCGCCTTGTAAATATGATTAATAAAAAAAACACTGAGGAGACTTCCAGCTAAGTGCTTAACATCCAAAACAAACACAGACATGGTTATTATAAAAACAGTGAGAAAGTGTCACTTGTGTCGGTGCCATTATCTCCGCACATTTAGAGGACTGAAGTCAACAGGCCTATTCTCTGGGACCTCTCAGATATATGACATCAGCAATAACAGTTAAGTTACCCTGTAAACCTATGATATGACCCTCCTACAAAACCTGTACCCCCAGACCTTGCAAAAACAAGATACATCACTGCAGATATCAGACGACAAATGACACAATCAAATGTCCACCATCAAAATGTACTGAGGTTCAGCTCACTGTCTACAGACTCAACTGAAGAAAAGGAGAAGACAAATAAGCAAAGCCACTTTGGCCCTCCCACATCTCTAACACTTGTGTAGTGGTAGCAATTCATCATGTGCCTCTGGCCAAACCAACACCCTTCCTACAAGGTCCAGCAGCCAGAGGAGCAGCCAGCAGCCAGAGGAACAGCTCAGTGAATCTGTCAAGGTACGGCCCGTGAAACTGTTTAAACAATGATGCGTCCTTGAGCCCAGTGGTGGAGTGAGAGCAGAAGGTGAAAGCATAAAAGACACGAGGAGCTCCAGTCCTGCCCCTGTGGTGCTTTGTGTGAGGACAAGAGGCAAGTGACTGATGACTGAATGTGGACAGTGAAGGAATGGTGTGGCACTGGTAGTGTCGACATGGTGACTGTAGTGACGTCCAGGTCATTCGCTGTCCGAAAGCGTCTCATACTGGGACATGAGCAGAGGCTTAGGCTCCTCCTCCCAGCGCCCCTGTGCTCCAGGGCCAGGAGCGCCCTGTCCTGGAGAGGGAGCAGACACTGTCCCACTGGGGAACCGCATGGTCAGAGGGTTATAGGGATAGGGTGTGGGAGTGGAACCTGTCAAAAAGATAAAATGTGAAGCATTAAAAATGATTTGTCAGATTTGTCAACTTTTTTTTTTTTTTTTTTTTTTGCTGCATTTAGTACCTGTAGATGATGGCCTTTCTTCTAGCACCCTGTTGCTGAGTGGGGTCCTCCTGTTATAGTCTCCCTCAGAGTGGACAGAGGAAACAGAGGAGGGACGTTCTCCTCCAGACAAGCCCGGTCCTGGGGACTTGGTTTTGCGACCATTAGAGCGTCCATTGCCCTTTGAGGACTTTGCTCCTCCTGCCAAACAAAGAGTAAAGAAATGAATGACTGAAAAATAGCCCACATGTTAAGGGTAGCTTCATTTTAGGAATGTTCGTCCCACCTTGAGCGAAACTATCTTCAGCACGGCCATCCACACCAGCTGCCGGGCCACTGGAGCCAGGGTTGGATGGAGAGCGATCCTCAGACTGGTCGTCATATTTGCCCATCAAGGCCTTTCGGATGATGGCTTCCAGACCGATGGAATTCCCAGGGGCTTCTGGGGTAGGGTGGCTGCGCACATTCACTGGTCCTGCAACAAGACCACACATCAGATACGGCACAAATATGAGCATAATGTTCACTTCAATTACTCATGGCAGATCATTACCTGCACCCGTGGATGCTGGCATATTGAAGATCTCAGTCCCTGGCTGACCAGCATCTATGAATAAAATGTTGTTAAGGCATAGATTTTTTTAGCATTCAGACCAAAGCATGTATGTACATGTAGTATCTACTCTGTGTTGTTAGCGCAGACTTACTGAAATCATTTTCATTTCCCACAACGGTCATCTTCTTGGTTATCTCTTGTTTCTTTGACCTGACGATAGCTGAGGTGTTCTCTGTGAGCTTGCTAAAGAAAGCTGGTGGTTGGGAGGCATTGGGAGGGGACCGGGAGCCAATGCTGTAAAACAGGACAACAGTTATTTTTCTTTAAACTTGTATTTGATTCTTTACTGCATGAACAGTATCTGACACAATGTAAAAAGCATTTTAACAACACTGCCTACACTTATATTAACATTAGTGCTCCATTGCTCTGTCCTCACCCTTGTTCTGCCTGCTCATTGGGGTATGCAGCGCTTCCCTGGGCATCAGGATCCGAGTTGGCTCCAGCTGGAGAAACAGGCTCAATGCCATCATTTGAAACACTGACAGGGGATGACTTGGGTTGAGATGGGGACCTGTGAGAAAATGTCATGTCAGATCTTCTACCACAAATCCACCATTGTGTTGTCAGTTTTCTTGTCAGTAGCTATTTGTACCTGTCTCTGTTTCTTTCTCCTCCAAGGCTATCTGAATACCGCCCTCCTGTGTCCTGTTGAGTTGAAGGGGGTTGTGAGGCACTGGGTGGACGGGTCAGATCCAAGACTGGAGAACCATGGTAGCTCTGCTGTTGTTGGCTCTGCCTTGTGTAGTCTTTAGTTATAACCTCCTGTTTAAAAAGTAGAATCTCTTCAGAATGTAATATAATAAGCTTAATGTATATGTGGTAAAGTCAGTAGTTAGGCATTGCTTACACTGATGTGCTGGGCCAGAGTTACAACTCTTTGACTGCCTTTGACACAGGGAGATGGAGGCTGTTGGCCTGGAGACATCCTCTCTACTGATGGAGGACGGTACATATTGTGAGGTTCCATTTTCTGGCCTGTTGTAATCAAAACAGATTTAGATTAATTCATTTTGAATACATCCATTTGTCAATTACTCTTATTGTGAGAATAAATTACTGATAGAGTAATTTATGATTTCCGACCCTTTGGTGCTTCAAACAGTGAAACATAGGTCATTGCACAATATTATTGGGAAGAATCCATTAATTTTTTTGTTGTTTACTGCACCACATGTATTTTGTTCCTCCCTGGATGATTCCAGCTGAATAACAGTGAAACACACTCACCCCCAGGAGAACACTAGGTGTTAGGCACCATGGGACCATTATAGTTATTAGTTATTAACAGCTTTCCCATTGGGCACATGCTGGTAATAGCAACAGGTGTATTTTTTTAAACAGAAAATGTATGTCCTTTATTCACCAACAGTAAACTATATTTTATTGTTATTGTTCAGTCCAGTAGAGATGACTTTAATATGACATGCACTAATGTCCTAAAGAAACACATAGTACATCACATTACATACAGAACAAAAAGCATACCATTAAAATGACTTAAAATAGACAGTTTGTTTGATTTAGAGAGATGTGTGGATAATTTTGTGTAAGAATCAGCAGTGAGCTATAAAAAAGAACATGCAGAGATCTGGGGGGCAGAAGCTGCAGTACCCCCCTCCCCCGCAGGCCGCTTCACCACCCTGCCCTGGTGCTCTGGGACCCAGGGAGTCAGTTTGGTGGCTGGTAACACATTGGAATGGTAAAGCTATTGTATATTGTTGTCCATAGTCTTTGTGATTTTCTTAAATGACAAATGGCAACAGTATGTTCACTGCATAGAAAACTGTTCAGAACCACAGTTGAACAGGGGTTAAAAATTCCTCCCGCAGTCACATTCCATTCGAACTGGAAGTCTAAATAAAATATACTGGTAATGAACACTTATATGGGACAACGGATGGAAATTAGACTTAGGCTACAATTCGGTTTGTTTACATTCACGTTTTGTCATGTTTACCCATTAACATGCTCTGTCCCAGTCAAATAAATAAATAAATTAAAATGTTCAGATTCAAACAGCCAAATGTGAGGGAGGAGGGGTCCCACAAGTTAAATTTGAGTAACATCTAAAAAAAAACCCCAAAAAACAAAAAACACAAGCAGCATAGGAATATTTGATGTGCCACCAGCTTTACCAACTTAAATGACACCTTAAAGGACACCTAGGATTGTTTTAAAATGTCTTGAATTAAATTGTGCTACAGCTAATTAAAAGTGTATATTTTATTATTAGAATTCTATTTTTCAGTGCAAACCCTCGGTGGACTTTAAGAAAAAATATAATAAATTGAGGGGAAAAGCAAAAAAGTATAGCACAGAAAGAAAAATGTAAATGAATTGGGTTGATTTGAAAATGCCAACCACCACAGCGTGCAATAGGCCACAGACTGACGGGGGAGGGGCTGGTGATGAGGGAACCCTGGGATCCAGAGCGTCTTACCATCACTGGCGCTGCTGGCAACAAGCGAACTCGTCTCTGGCATCCCCGTTTCACATGAAATTTGACGCATAATAATTGCGTTTATGAAGTTGGCCGCAGTCATGGTGGTCTTACCGAGTGCTCGGAGCTCTTGTTCCTGAATGGACATCGGTTTGTTTTGAGTCTTTTCCCTACTTGGAGTACCACTTTCTCCACGACCTGGAGGGTTCTCCGGCTGGGGTGGCAGCGCAAGTCGGCCCGCTGCAGAGGAATAAGGAGAGGGGTACATTCCTGCTGGGCTGTGGCTCGACAACTTGGACTCAGATTTACTTGATGGTCCATGCTGCTCTGGGACATGCTTGGGAATTCCTCTGCTTTTGCTGCCATCACGGCTCTGCTCTTTGGCAGAGTCAGTACTAGGTGGGAAGGCCTCAGGTGGCAATCCTGTTCTCATGTGGCCAGGGTAATTCTGGTAACGCCCTGAGCCTGGGGGCATGGATCTAAAATGGGAGGACAACATTGGTTATGGGAATATGAATCAAAAAAATAAATAAACAAAAGTATTTGGTACAAATAACACCAACCGCAGAACAGATGAACTGGCGTGTTCACTGACAGACAGACTCTTGCCCCCTGTGTTGTGTAAGACACTTGGCCGCTGCTGCACGTTGTCCTGGTTTCGAGGAGATACTGGAGAGTGCTGGTGGCTGTAGGGCTGAGAGGAGGCCCTGGCTCCACTACTGCTACTGCCTGCAGAGTGCTCAGTACCTAGGAATAGTAAAGATACAACATTACATTGTGTGTCACTTTATGATGTACAAAGTTATTACAGATGAATTTGTGTGTAAAATATGCAATAAGCATTTAAGAACTACTCAAACAAAATATCAAATAAGTACCAGGTCTCCAAATTGGCGCATGCTCCACAACTCCATGAGAGCTCTTCTCTCTGTCTCGATCCCTTTCTCTCTCCCTCTCTCGTTCTCTCTCTCTTTCTCTGTCCCGATCCCTCTCTCTATCCCGGTCACGCTCTCTTTCACGCTCGCGCTCCCTTTCACGCTCACGTTCAGATGATGAACTTTGCATCTTGTTTATGTGGGATGAACCAACTGTCGAGACAACATAATGTTTCATTCATATATTATAATACAAATACAATATGATACATATAAAATACAATATATAAAAACAAGTTAATCGGTAGAAAATACCTGGTGAAATGGGAGAGGTGGTGTAAGGCCTGCCCGGGAATGAGGGACTAGTCCCAGGCAGGTATGTGATGCGCTCCATCGGAGAGCCTCCTGCCCCTGCAGGTGGAGGGACCAGGACAGGCAAGTGTGGGGTCACCTGAGACAGATCTAGGATTGCTGTGGGAGGATAAAGAAAAAAGTGTAAAATGCAAAATCTGGCGGAGACTGAAGACAGCAGATTAAAAAACTAAAACTAAATATTCTCAGATTTAATCTTACCACGAGGTGGTGTGGTGTAGGGTAAGGGTAGCTGGTCTCGTGGAGCAAGGCCTCTAAGTAGATCTGAGCGCTGGGCAGCCATTGCAGCCGCTGCAGGCCACTGGTGCATTTGCTGAGAGGTGATGTAATCGTTGAACAAAGTTTGACGATTCTCCAAAGCTGCAGTGTCCGGGAAACCTCGGATGAGGTAGGGGTAAGGGTGAGGGTATGCTGGGTTTGGTGCAAGGTGGCGAGGCAAATAGTAGGCAGCTATAAAGAAAAACAATGAACATATACTCTTCTTTAGGCTAGCATAGTACTGGTTTTAATAAGGAGACTTTTTACAGGAAACAATATATCAGTCTGATATATCAAATAGTTTCTTTGACTTTGGCTGAACTAGGCCCAAGAGCTTTGTCTGGCCACAAAGTCAGGATATCAAAAACCTTATTTGTACAAATTACATAAATGGTAGTTGTTTGTCTGAAATAAAAGCTGGTTAGGAATATTTTTTTAAATGGGATGCATTTTGCAGGCCTCAGTTTTCCCTGTCCTGTCCCCTCAGGGCACATTTCTTGCTGTGCAAGAATAGAAACTCAATAAAGCCCTAATGTTATAATTTGTTACTGGCAGTACCTGGGTCAATGGAGATGCCGCGGGGAAGTGTTGCTGGATCAAAAGGTAGAGGAATTTGGCGGTAGACCTCAGCAGCTCCAAGCCCATGCAGCAGACGCTCATAGGTCTGCTGGTCTGAGACACCTGGGAGAGGAGACTTTGTAGCGCTCATCTCTCTTGGGGTGGGTGTGGCCTTCCTCTCCTGAGAAGGATTCTTATTTGAACCTAGAGCAAAAAATATTTATATTTATATATTTTAGGAGGATTTTTGATAAACATGCATTTTGACTTGCCAATAAAGTATAAGATGTACACACCATCATGCTGCCTCTGTCCTCCCTCTCTTGAGAGTGGAGAGCCACGGTGTGAGGGCCCAGGATAGGAACTCCTTAAAGGGCCCTTCTCATCGTAGCCCACTGGACTATGGTGGGCCTTACCTTGCTCCGCCCCAAGAGTGAGTGGTGAAGATCGGGCCATAGGACTGGCTGTGCTAACAACAGCACTGGGACGGCCTTTAGGCTCTTCATACCGAGCCCTCTCCCCACGGACATCCATGTGCGGGGGAGTATTATGGTAGGAGCGTGGAGAACTAGCCATGATAGAGCGAACATCATGACGCTTTCCTGAAGCAGGGGAGTCTTGCTTGATTGGAGCCACCTAAATAATGTGTAGTTAGGAAAATGTTAAATTCATATGTAAAATATTTCATATTATTTACAGTGTTTAAATAAAACTGAATGAACACCTGAGATATAATGCCTTCCTTGGGAATAAGATGGATGGAGCGCCCGGGTTCTTTCACAGTGGGTACCATTGGGTCCCTGCCCTTCAGTGGGTCTGACAGGGAGCCAGGGGCACGCGGCGGGGAACCCTCCCGCTTCATCTGTTTAGCCTCCCTCCTCAGATAAACATCCTGAGTGTCCAGATGGCGCGGTATGCCTGAAAAAAAAAAGTACATTAATTTCTAAATATTTCAACAAAAATGTATCTGGGTTCATAACATGGTGCAAAAGTAATTATCTTTCATTCTGCATGTCAATTGTCACTTACCTTGAGAAATAGACCCCCGGTTATGATGGGCATCCTTATAAGGGTTATGGTGTGCACTGTCTCGGTCATGGGGCAAAGCTCGACCAATCAGGCCTAGAACACAGATAAGGTACAGTACAATGACATGTGAAGCTATGGTGAACATAAACAGGTGGTGATGCAGGATTAGGCTACATTTTCTCTCACCCTCACAGTTGGCAGCAGACAGCGAATCCCTGATTGGCAGCCCTCTGCTGATGCCCCCCTCCATGACGTCATAGGGCCGTTTGAGACCAGGGACTTCAGCTGCACCTCTGCTCTCATCTTTAGGTGGCTGAGAAGGTGGGCCTGCAAAAAATGGATAACAGCTTGTCACAATTTTAACTTTGCAAGTGATGTTTTTTATTTATTTTATTGCAGAGAAAGATTCTAACTGGTAACGAATAGTTATGAAATGGAAATCCCTCGTCAATAACAAAACATACAATTTTCCATATTAGTTTAAATATCTGTGCAACTGAAGCCTTCCAAAGCAGATGTACTCACGATCATAAGTGAGAATGTGCCCACTGATGCCCTCGTACAGCACATGGCCCTTGGACAGTGCCTCGTCCCGCTCCCTCTCTGCGCGGTTGGCACTGTCCTCTGTGATTAGACGAGTGATGGTTCCTTTATACAGCACATCAGCTGGAGTGCCCTGTGAAGAAGAGGTAGGGTCAAAGCCTTTAAGTATAACAACATAAATTTTACTGTACCATTATTGTATAATCACACATTTCAGCCTTTACTTACAATAAGTACAATTTGCAACCAATTTAATTCTGTGCCAAAAGCAAAGTGCAGTAAATAAGGTGATTTATTTCCAGCTTGGTAGAAGATACACGTGTTATTGCAGTATGCATATCATCAGTGAGTAGGCTTAGTGCACCAAGAGTAAAGGGTTAAATAAGGAGGAACAGATGTGGTACAGTGTGTACCTGTTGCCATAGTGATGAGGATCGATATGAGCTGGGGTTATGTCAGAAAGAAATAGGACACCACTGCTCTGACCTAACTGGGACTTTGAAGAATTCACATCCACACAACATTCTCTGTAATGTTTGTAATGTATCAAACAGTAAAGCTGTGAGGTATACTGCTGTCCATCACAGGGGGAATGTATAAAATAAATATAACATCCAGTAAAGCATTCCAGGTTTAATGGTACATTTAATGGATAACATTTTAGCACATTTTTTTTTTCTATTCTATTACACTGTATAATGCACACATATAGACAGGCTTATTAAATGGTCAGTCTGCTGGAAAAGCAGGTTGTTTGGAAAAGCATCAACACAATCTTGACATTTAAATCAAATGGAAATAGTAAACAGTCAAAAGTCAGTAGTAAGTGAAATCAGTAATAAAACCACATTTTACCTTAGTAATGGAGCCTCCTCTATAGGAAATTGGTTCTGGATGCATTCTAGTCCCAGGGATGCCCTTTGTAATACTACCCCCCTGCACAGCTGCATGGGAAGCTACACACAATGATAAATGACATCACTGATCTGGACTGAATTTGCATGCATAATAATAATAAAAGAAGGTTTTTAGTTTAAGTTTAGCTCACATACATTTACATACATCACATACACATATCCCCAAGTTTAAATATAAGGATCTGTAAGCATGAAATCCCTCACCTCGTGTACTGTCATGGGACGCCCCCTGGGAAGTCTCAGCCTGGGATGAGGAGCTCCGCGGGGACAGCTGCTCCTGCTTCACAACTGGATAGGCCCCTGAGGTAAGAGCGAGAGAGGAATCCATTTGAAGTCAAGTAATCCTTTGTATTTGGAAAATACCAAAATGGTTAAAAAATTCACTCACCAGTTTTCCTTGGATCAACCCAAGACATCTGTGAAGAAGTTGCTTTACTGTGATCCAAATTGTGAGCTGGACTGTGAAGTTGTACTGGTGTGCCCTGAATAAATCAAGAAAGTCAAATGTAAATAAGATAATTTGTTTGTTTTGTATACATTAGCTAAAGTGCCTGTTTATTCACCTCAGTTATTGAACCTCCTGGTTTGCTGGATGAAATAAGAGGTGGCGGCTCTGGCATTGACATAGGTCTTACTGTTGCTAACCTGCTGCTTTCTTGGGGCAAACCAAGTGCAGCGTGGCCTGACTGCTGAAATGCTGAAAGACAAGAGATGCCCAAAGTCAGAAGGTCTATCCAGAAATCAAAATATATGACTGATTGAAAAAAACATAACATGCTCACAGTTGTAGTGGAGCAGGTGTTGGTCATGGCTGATCTTGGCCATGTCGCGAGGGGACACTGGGTATGGGGACAATACAGGACGACCTAAAGAGGAAGTCCTAGGGTCATCGGGGCCAAGTGCCTGTTTCTTAGCTTCACTGTGAGGGGAATAAGGTCTGGACTTCTCTGCAAAAGAAAAAAAAAATAACCACAATCAGATCAATGGAGAACTCGACTACTGCTATGTGTACTCAAGTTCAATTCTACCTGTTACACAGAAAATACAAAAAAAAAATCTAATTTAAAAAATCTAAATCTAAACTTGTGTGTGTAGGGAATTTATTTCAGTGGAGAAAATACCAGACAGATTAGATCAGAAATCAAATAATCTCTCAGAATGTCTGTTGACAAAATGAAAAGGCAGAAAATGCACATAAGCAGAGAGCAAATTCTCAACAGAAATAAATGGCTTACATGGACTAAGCTGAAAGTCCTAAAAGCGCTTTTACATATTCACATTCCAGTGGCTCAAAGTGAACTATTTTCCCTTCTGGGTCAATAGCAATACCAGATCATTCATCAGCCTGACTCTCCAGGAGTGTCCCAGAAACACCTGAATACTTAACACTAAACACCATTCAAGGTTAAAGTAAAGTGGATCATAAGGTACTAAATATACCTTTTTACACAAAAAAGCATTATGGTCAGTTTTCGAACTTTCATGCTGCTGAAGCAAACAATGGTGCCATACACAGAACTACCACCATATTGGAAAGTGAAAGTAAGTTGTTGATTACTGTTTACTCTTTGAACACACAGATCCTTCAAATCCCATTGAGAAGATAATATTGTAGCTGCAATGAGTAATAGTTTGAAACAATTTAAAGCTTTTATAAATTATGAATTTATTATTGAACCTGTTTTCTGTTAAATAGTAACACAAATGTTGGCCATTGAAGGAGATTAGTTACATTTACATTAACAGCCGTAAGCCATTTCTGCTATATAATTCTATCCTGGCCATAGTGCATTGATCTCAAATGAACTCTGCACAGTCTGACAAGCCCTTATAGAGTGGAGAGAGAGTATTCCTACCATCCTTGTCGCAGCTGGTGGGGCTGCGAGGACGGACGCGAGGGCTGCTGTCACGCTCAGCCTGTGGGGGGTATGGCTGCCCTTTTCCTGGGGTGCTTAGGGCCTGCTGCTGGGCTTTGACCTCCTGAGAGGACTCCCCGTGAGCCCTGGTGATCTGTCGCTGTAACAGTTCATAGGCGTGCGGGGGGAGAGCCGCCTTGCCTGCACCACTGCGTTGATTACCTTGTACTGAAGCCTCTGGCATCTACAAACAGTACAAAAAACAAGAGTATTGTATACAGTGTAGACAGAGCCACAAGCACAGCTCTGTCCAGCATTTGACATATGGTTAGCCACAAGCAGTGTCTGATCACAGTGATAGCCAAAACAGCTCCTGTTTCGAAGTAATCATCCTTACAGCATGCTATCTCATTACTTTACCACAAAAAAAATTAAGGTTATCCTACTCCATATGAGGGCATTTTAGAAACAATCTGTCTGTGCTGGTTATATACCCAGTCAACAGTGTTCGATTTACAAAGCATCATTAGAAAATTCTAACTCAGGTGTCAAGACTTACAATGGGTGGGATAGCAGCAGCTCTCTGTTTCAGCTGCTTCAGGTCCATTGGTTTCTGTATTGGTGACGATATGACCCCATCGTGGGAATAGTTGAGTAAGCTTGGCCTTGGTGACGTTATTCTGTAAAGATTATAAAGAGTTTAGCATACACATCTACATTTATAATTAAGATAACAATGGCAAATATAAATAATTCTACACAACATATTACATAGTCATGGCTATATTTGTAATACATCGGCAGGTAGAGCAGCCAGAAGTGCACTCAATTAACAGGTGCACTATATTTTCTGATGAAAGGTTTGCTACCTGTTTGGTTGCTGGGAGATATTATGTTTTACCTAGAATGTTCCACAGTATGGCATTTACCTATCTCCATAGTGACAAGCAGGCAGGCAGGCAAAGAGCTAGGGTACAGATCAGATATGTGGAGAGGCAACACCGCACACTAATGCATTTAAGTAAGGCATTTTATAAGCAATAAAAGCATATATGCAATATTACTGCATACATCCATGGATACAGTTAAAGCCATACAGTGAAATATTTCAAACAAAGCAATAACATCTCCACAGAGACAAGGTGGTAGAAACCCAACAAGAAAAGTTGAATCTTTATTAATATAATCTTTAATATAAAATAACAGTGGAAAAAGAAGTCATCAGTATTATATCTTTTGCATTAGTCATAACACTAATATGCCGTATTTGTCAGCTGCAGTATGTGCTGTTAACTACTAATGTACTATTAGAAATCAATATATTGAAATTAATTACAAGCTACCTTTGCCAAATACAGTGATATAATGATTTAAGGCACAATAATAATAAATACATGTGGGGATAAGGTGTAAACAGCCCCAGAGGGTGGAAAGAGTGCTACATGGCTTGCACATCTGTCACAAGAACAGTATCACAGCTACACTCAGATACACACTCACTGCCTTTGTTTGCTTTGGCAGAGAGGGCAGCTTTCCCTCAGCTCTGCCAGTACACGCAGTCTGCTGTCATGGAAAAAATTGAACAAATACCATGCAAACAAGACTAATCGCTCCTCCCACACACTTTAACACCCATTTGTGTGCCCTCATTTAACAGACACATACAGCCTGAGCATGTAAAAAAGACAGACGACATCATATCATATAAAACAAATACAATTTCAGTTTGAAAAGCATCTCGTAGAGTACAAATGTCTTGGCAAATAGTGCTTCACTGCTATAGTCTGTAGCTAGGCAACAAAAACACTTCAAAATCCTCCTTCAGCTGTGGTAGACCTGGCAAATATTACAGAATAAGCCACTATGAAACCACAAGACCTTTGACACAGTAATAACCATCTGATGTATAAATGTGGTGAACAATAACTAGACGAATTCATTTACAGCTCCACCTTATGTGACCCGGGCTTTAACAAATAATCAACTTCAGTTATTACTTTCTCTGTCCAATTGCAGGTTTGAGCCAAAGATAAAAATATAATAAAACTAATTCTTTGTACAATTTTAATGCCATATATATAGAAAAAAATGTAAGCTAGCAAAAATGTTTAATATACTTTAGGGAGTTCCTTTTGAAAATACAAAATGAGTATGTTTGTGTTTACTAGGGAAAGAAAAGGGTTAAATGTGGCACAGATACATATACCCAACTGTGCTATATACAAACAGAATGTTGTTTATTGATATTTAGCATAAAATAGAAGAACATTTGTTTTTGCTCTTCTGAGACATGCCCAGGGCAATATCAATATCAATCTTGTGACCCATTGATATATGTATAAAATTGTGAAAATGGTGAGAAAATCATTGCCTCTCACGTATATACCATGACAATAGTTGTCAGGAACTTCTGGGGAAGGTGAACCAAAAAGAGCAACTAAAACAGAGAGAACATTGAAAATTTTCTCAAAATCTGCAACTTTACTACCTGACAAAGAAATATCTAGGAAACAATGCCCTTTTCGTGGAGGGTGAGGAAGAAAGTGTATATTTGTGCCATCAAATAAGGAATTTATTAAAGCATGTTATTGTTTAAAGACCTTACCTGGACTTCTCATTGCTGTCAGTCTCCTCAACTTCATCAGCACTGCATGTGGCACTAGAGTCACTGTCTCTGTGAGAGCCTGCTTTGGCGCTATGGTCCTTCTTAGAGCTCTTTGTGGAGGGCTTGCCTTCCTCAGTCTCTGTGGTGGGGGGTTTTTTGTCCTGTGTGTCACTGACTGCTGCTAGAGGCTCCTTACTGCCTTCTCCAGTCTCAGTTTTTATCTCCAGTTTAACAGAAGTATCAGCATCCTCTTTAACTACAGGCTTCTCATCCTCTGTCTGAGCGGAGTCTGACCCGGCCCCATCCTTGTCCCCAGTGTTGGCGCTGGGCTTTGACTTGCTTGCACCCTCTTCCTTTGCCTTGCTGTCCTCTGATGAATGTGGGGAAGGCAAACTTTCTGTGTCAGAGCTATTGTTAGCTCCACCTGCAAAAAATGCATTAAGATAAGCCACAAAGAAAAATGCTACTTAAAAACAAAGTATCTTTATATCTCCATGTCTTTAGCTATCCACTTTCCCTGTTGGTTTGTGTTAAAGCGTATTCTCCACAGTGCCACTCTTCCTAATCAGGTTTCACTGTACAACAAAAACGAACACAAAACCAATTGTGATGATGGATGGCATCCCCTGGGGCTTTAACGCCCTTTGTCAAGGTAAAGACAACACACTACAGACTAGCAACAGATGTATATTCAGGACATTCAGGATACAGCCTCAACAATGAACAAATGGAGGAGCATTACACACAGTGTCTATGACATCGCCAGCGCAACAGTTCAATTATTTTGGGTTTTTAAGTATTATGTTTTTAAGTATTAAGTAAAATGTGACACTTAACACAAATGTCATACCTTCTCCATCCTCAGGGGCCTCTTCTTCATTGCCACTGCCCCCTGAACCCTCCATCTCCTCCTCTTCAGCTGCAAACTGGGCATTGGCTTCCTCACTCTGTGAAGTCTTACCCCTACGGCGAGCCTTCCGCTCCTTTTCCTGAAACAGAACAATTAAATTAAATGCTAGTGAATGCTCTCTAGTAGCAGTCAAGAATCATGTTTTAGATTATGGATCTTACAGATTTCATTTTATGCTGCTGCAGAATCTCATCCAATTTCTGCCTTTTCTTGTAATTGAAGTAGAAGTTCTTGCATTGTGACACAGTTTTGGATCCCACCATTTTGGCGATGGCAGACCAGTTCCTACCATATTGGAGAAGCCCTGAAATTAAAAGATGGAACAATAAATTCTGCTTTTAAAACAGCCCACCAATGTCACTGCACTGCTCTAAAGCACATTTTGCTTAAGCTAAACACACAAAGAAAGGTTCAATAGTAAGCACATCTTTGCCTGTGGCTGTCAGTCAGTGCAGTGACATCAGTGGCTCTTTCTAAGGTCATTCAGTGTCATATTTGGATTGACTTTGATGTGACCCAGTTCCAAGAAGCTGTGGTCCTGTACCCAACCGAGCACATGACTGTGGCTTACACAAGAGTCTGCATACACCCGCTGGGCCTGAGCTGTGATAGATCAACCTGTCACCGCGTTGTGTATGTGTGCGCTAAAACAAGACATGTAGAGGGCACTCAGTGTGTATGTGCAAGTGCAAGTGCACTCCGGTGTTTCCCCCTGGAGTCTGCTGTTAGCTAAAAGCAGCTCATTAACAGTGTGTGCTGTAAGAGGCTTAGCTTACACCACCCACTTGTTTCCTGTGCCAGCCTGACAGGCCCTGGCAGCAGGACAGCCTTTCACATGGAGTGTATGTGTAGTGGTTATTAACAGGCAACCAGCCAACACTTCCAGGGACAACCTTGGACATGGGTTCAGAGGTCCGCGCACCTCATCACTTCATAGAGGGAGTACGGCAGCAAAGCAATAGACAAGAAATCCTGTTTATGGCTGAATCTCGCCTCTAGCTTGCTAATTGGAATAAGTTTACACAAACAAACCTAAAACAATTATTAAAAATGTGATTACATGTTTTACTAATATTTGAAACTTGGCTCTTTGAATTAGAATCAAGTGTATCCATCAGTAAACCTGAATTTGTAATTATATTTAAAAGTGTGTTCTATAGCAAGTATTCTTCTAGTCAGAGCTGCTGTATTCAAATAGTAGTGGACTCACATATAACTGAAGTGGAAGTGCCAATTTCAGCAAATGTTCATTCCTGCCAGTGAAAGCTTTACAAGGAAAGCTTATAATAAAATAAAATAAAATAAAATATGTTAACATAGTCCCTGCTAAAACAGAAAGCATTCATGACCTACTACCTACTATTACCTACTAATCAAATGGACAGAGGAGGTAGTCACCCCTAACCCAATCACACATGTGTACAAGTACAACATACCCAAGAGCCCATGTAGAGACATAACACACATTCTATCAACAAGCACTGAGCTGCACCCACTGAACCTATTACACACTGCATTCATTTACCACAGCCAAAGGTTACATTGTTATGACCTCTAACTATGCCCAGTTTGTTCCACTGTAAGCGAGTACATGCAGCATAATCCAAAGCAGCTCTAGTTTCCTCAGTTGTCCAAGAAACACACATGGGACAATTATCCAATCAGAAGCAACATTACTGAAGCAGGTGCTTCCTTTCAGCCAATAGGAAACATGCTCTGTAGTAGCTCCTCCCAGAGTAAGTCCAATAAACACCTTGTGCAGCTAGAACGTGGTTGTTCCTGTTTGTCACATGCCTGTCAGTCCAGCCGTCGTCTCTGGCCTGTTTCTGGACTTGACTATCAGACAGGCTGATCTCTGGAGGCCCAGTCGGGACGCTCTTCAGGGCTGGGCCTTCCGATCCGCTCTGAGCTCTTCCTGCCAGCTGGCCTGATACTTGAGCTGGTGTCAGGTTGACATGCTCCAAAGCAGCACATGCTCCTGGCCTCTCCCCTCCCCGTCTCGCTCTCCAAACTCTTGTGTTTAGTCAGGGTTGCTCTCTTCTTCTGTACCGTCTTTCCCCAATGGCGCTTGTCTGGGAAGACTTCCACAGGAAAGTGGAACTGTGGGGCGGCGCTCTGTGCTCAGCCTTGCTCTACCCTCATCTGATCTCTCCTATCTCTCCTTTTCCCTTCTCCCTCCCTCACTCGCTCGCTCAGCCGCTCTGTCCCTCCCCCAGCTTTACTCTGCCAACAGCACGCACACACTCTACACACTCTAACCAGTGCACACACAAACCCTACGCATGAGTGAGTAGACGCTCTGGTCTCTTGTTAATACTCCAGCACACAGACGCAAACAGTGTCTCAGGCAGTCCAAGAGTAAACACAGGAGGGATACAGATCACAAAAGCTCTCAGCCACACAGACAATGGAGAGGATATAGAAGTGACGACTAAGCATAGTGCAAACCAGCAGACGAGGGACAGCGCTGATGTTGATACCATGAGAAAGCAGAAAGCTCTCACATTTTTCCTGACTGACCTGGTTTTCATCTTGAATGTGACCTCTCCCAAGTCCATAACAACACTGTGTGGGCAGCCAGAGTAAGTGGGGAAAGTTGCTTGCCAAATCTTCCATAGTGCCTGCCAAACTGGGCCATAGCCATATCCCACCCAAAAGAAGCTAACAGAGGAGTGAGTGATAGACCAAAACTAGAAGAAAGGAGGGGAGAAAAATCTGGCATTGTCTACCTGCTGCTTTTTAAAATGAGTTCTTCTAGGAAGCTGAACAGGAGCCATTATCAAGCTGCCTGGATGCACTCTAGCAAAGTCTGACAGATTAAGGCACATATACATAAATGCCAACCAGGTAAACAAAAGTAAACAGAGTCCTCTTATACACAGGCTAAGTGACAAAGCAGAGCTTTGTTCAGATGGCACTCAATAATGAAATCAAACCACTGCTTCCTTAACACTTCTCCACATGCATACAATTGTACAACAACTCACCAAAAGTAACAGATAAACCCATGTCCTGTCAATCATCATATCATCTTCACACTGTTTCCCTTATGACCTTTAGTATATTGCTTGAGATCATTTTATTACTTATTTCTATTTCTATTTTTTTATTGTCTTTACTTGTACATATTAATATAATTATGCCTTTATTTAACACCAGTCTCTTGCTTTATTTGCTGCTTATTTAGAATGTATTATTACCCCTTATATGTTTTCTCTTTGTTATTATAATATATTGTGATGTGTGAGCTACTGTGTCCAAGTAATCTCTCTTGCAGATCAATGAAGTTCGTATAAGTCTAAGTCTAAGACCATTCATAAAACTGTAATTAAGAAAAAAATAAATAAAAATGCATGCAAGAGTTGTAGTTTTAAGCACCATGTCAAACTCATTCACTGCCCTGACAACATGGGGGTGGAGATTGTTTAGAAGGGAAATCCCTTTTGGCAGATTTGGGTGTAGTAGTTAAAAGTGATGAAATATGGCAAAAGCAGCTCCCTTGTTGCAGCCATTTGTACTGTAACCAGGGCTGTGTGTTAGAGGTTACATAAGCCCTTTATAGAAGCCCTGCTCCCACCAAGCTGCCAGGCTAATCCTCTGGGATGGAGTGCCCCACTAATCCCACTGCAGGAGAATGGAATTGAAGACATTAACCAGGATTACGACACAGGACCATGTTTGAGTTAGGCCACTGCCACTTATCACAAAATAACCCCCTAACACACAAATTGCACGAGACACTCAAGTGACATAACATAATAGCTAATAGTATAACTTATTTAATAATATTCAAGTAACCATGTAAACAGTGTGCAAAGACGACAAAAACTAATATTGTTGCACCATATAGAAATTATAATGACACAGCTGGCTTGTATTACAATTAGGGATGGGACAATAAACAATAATATTGTGACAAAAAGGGTAGGCAATAATGGTTTGTGGGATATTTTATATGATCATGATAATCACCAACAAAAATAATCACCATTTTATCACCAGAATGTGCTGAAAAAAGCTATTTATCCTTGATGTTTTCTTGTAAATCACTCTTTATTTTCACTCATAACAAAGAACAATTCTGTAACAGTTGTTTAAATAGGAACTTATTCATAATATCAAAAGTATAATGCCTCATCTGCATTCATATAACATTTTTAAACTGTCAGCAACTTGTGTAATAATTATTGTGATATAATCATTATTCTCATTACTTTAACCATGATAATTTTGACACTAAATTTGAAGACTGCACCATGCCTAATCACTAGAGGTGTAAGAAAAAAACTGACTGATCGTGATATATTGTGATACTGTATTGTACAATTCTCAAATTGATTCAAAACGCATCCGAAACGATTTTTTGAATGATATATTTCACAAAAATTCATTAGTTATATTAGTTAGTTACATTCACTGTTCTCGTGATTAAAAAAATAATAATACACTGTATTTCATACTATATTGTTCTCCTGAAGGTGTAGTTAACTATATTATTAGAAGTAATTATTGATAAATTGCAATATATCATCCATTGTTGTCGTATCGGGATATATCGAACCGTGACATGCACATCATGATATGTATTATATCGTCAGACTCAAGGCACAACCCAAATAATTACAATGAGTCAAGAGTTGATCAAAGCAAAATTACATCCTGTTAGTGTCATTTAGTCTGAACAAAGGGTACAGGAGGGGAATCCCTTTTGACAAAGTGTGGAACAAAAAAACAGTGAGGGAAAGAAAGTCACTGAGTGAAGTGGACACTTGTGCTCTGCTTGTGGCAAATGCTGCAGCAATGAAACGTGAGTAGAAATCTGTGTAATCTTCAGTGAGACAATAAACAGATGGAGTTAATGACTGATGAAGAGGCAGACTTTACAACAGGCTTGATAAAGAGAAAGGCTGCCTTGACCCAGAGCGAATGGGAACTGCTCCAAAGAACAACAGACCAAGTTCAGGCTGATTGACACATACATGTAACTGCTGCATGTCTTCCCTTATAGAAATGCTCTTATTCCAAACTACCCTACAGTTTCAGTTTGGTTTATCTATAGTTTGATTATTAGTAACCACTGCAATGCACCAATGTTAATTTAAAATGAGCATACTTGCATTGTCTTACCTTTTTTAGCAGTCTCCATTTCTTCTTCAGTCCATCGTGAGCTCTCATTCATTTCCAGATTGGCTAAACAAAAGGAAATCACTCAGTTTGAAAATATAAAGGGTGGGGCCGAGGTTAAAAAGTCAGTTCAGAAGTGACTGACAAATGTGATACTAACATTTGATACAGCAACACTAACATTTTAGAACTCATACAATAACAGTTTCTTCATGAAAAAATGTAGTTAAAACTGATACTGGTCATATCTTTTGTGTAAGTATCAATATATCTGACCACTTTTACCACCGGGGAATGTTTGTTTTACACAGAAGAAGCAGGAAATCCGAGAAGAGGAGTCTGTTAATTATTATAGACATAACAACTGGCCTGTTTCCTCACTTGGGCCATAAGCCAGACCCTGCCCCTGTCTGCCAATCTACAACTAATGCGTGTGTGTCCTCTATCGGGACCATGAAGGGCAAAGAGGGACGCGCCTGTCAGATAAGAGGCCTTTAGATTAGGTCACCAGGGATTTCAGTGACAGAGCACAGCAGCAGAACAACTCTAGCTTATTCATAAAACTGCTGAAACAGGTGAAAAGAGCTGATTGCCTGCAGCATAGAATCAATGTACATGTCTGACCTACCTGCAATGATACTATGACCTACATGGACGAGTAATGGTAGAATGTATTGTCTACATAAACCATTGCATTTAGGTAACAGATATCAAAATTAAGTATGTTACTAAGATTCATTTGACTAAAAAAAAAAAAACAAAAAGAAAAGAAATCAGAATTTTCAAGTAAAAATTGTCCCTTTAACCAAAAACAAAAACAAGACACAATGCTGCACTCTTGTGGTGTGAGCCTACCATAATTAATTGTGCTGGGGTTAGGTTAAAATTTTTTGATTATATTACAACATTATTAACAATTACAACCACTGGGGTTGAAATAGTACAGCTTTGGCATTTTGTTTTGTTTGTTTGCCATGGCTGCACAGTTACTGGTACACAGAAAATGTAAACATTTGTCAAGGGTAAACATAACAGAAAAATAACACTCAATGCAGAGAGTCTTGCTAAATATGTTTTAAAAAGACATTTTCCTAGAGATGCATGTTTTGTGTGGTGTTGTTTGTAAAAATGCTTTTAAAACCTATAGCATAGACTGACCAAGTTCATTGTTGACAGGTGGTGCAGATGTTTCCTCCACTTCACTGGTCATGGAGCGGGTAATGCGGCCCGTACGGCGGCCCTGGCTGTTGGCTGTACGTCGACCCTTAAAAGCCACTGTGGGCTCCTTGTCCTCTGCATCCTCTCCAGACGTGTCATCCCTGCACATGTACACAATCAAAGTGATTAAAAGAGAATCACAGGAGCAAAGCACTCAATGGTCAACTCAAGAAGTATATCTAAGAACAAACTAGTGAATGTATAGTAACTTTTCTTTACTCTAATTTATTGAATGTCAATAGAACAGCATGCCAGGAGATGGCCACTACAGTTGAACCCACCACTCCCCCATTCATCTTGTTACAGCTTCATTAATCTTGTTGAGGGAAGCTCTGGTGGCACACTAAATATAGGCAAGCCAGGCCAGCTGTGCCAGGGATGACAGGGCAATGGACCAGGAGTCCTCAACCACAACATCTTTTAAACCTTGTGTTCTGCTTTGACTCATGTTGTCAACTACTGCCCATAGTCATATTTGTTACATTTATGACAGCACACCTGACAAATATTTAAAAGATGCTTTTTTCATTTGGTTGCAAATTACACTTACAGTAGAGATTTCTCTAGAGAAATGGGGCATCAAAAAACTTGAAGGAATTAACAAAGGAAATGTAAAGACAAGACATAAACTTCTTCAAACTCAGCAACTCTCAACTCCATGAGAAGTAGGAGAACACTGTTGCATGCAGCTGTACTCCGTGTATAAACTATATAGACCATACTTGGTTTTCCAGGTTTGCATGCAGTTTTTAGATCTTTCAGAAGGAAAATTGGTTTTCTTGACATGCATGTAAATGTAGACAGCATTACTCCTCTTAGTAAACTCGCTATAGTCGTATTAAGATAGCCTCACAATCACTTGGCTCACATATTTTAATCCTGTTTTACAGACTCTAAACTTACTTCATTCCATCATCCTTGTCCTCTGCTTCATTCTTGTCCTCCTCCCTTGCAGCTTCTTTTTCCTCCTGGTTGTTACGGTTCACTTGTTGCTGCTGTTGTTGTTGCTGTCCATGCTGCAAAAGGAAAGACATGCACTCTATTACAAAGATAATTGCAGGTAATAGGATACGTGCAACTGACAACCAGTCCTCGGCTTTGACCTGTATACTTCAACACACTTGAATGGACAGATAATTGACTGTGATAAATTATTCGGGCATTTATTGTACAATGGGGCAAGAACAGCGGTCAGGTGAAAACAATGGAGACACTGCCTCCAGAGCAAGCTTCAGTGGGATGATCAAATTAGTCAGAGTATGTTCATTTAAATAGATTCTTCTGTAGCCAGATCAACTGTAAATGCTTTTTTAACATTCTATGCATTAGCATAATAAAAAAAAAAATTGGCAAACCTTCAGTGATAAGGTACTTCGTGCGTGTATTTTGATGACTCACTAGTTTTTGCAGACAGCTTCAACTACTTGGCTGCCTTCCCATCAAGATAAATGTGGATTGCAATAGCTTTGCTCATTCCAATATAAGCTTAAAATACCAATTAACCTTTTTTGATTCAAAAACATTTCAATAGCACGTCTGTTTTTGCTGTGTAACTTTTGCTCTTCATGGTCGGACAACCACTTCCTTACCAATTTCCTGTCTGTCTGGGCTTTTGAGGTTAGAGTTCAGAGTGGCAAAGACACAGTCTGGCCAAAAACATTAAGCAGCACTTCCTAATGAAGTGATGAAATCCTATTTAAATGATTATAATGATTAGATCATGCCAAGAAGGCTAAAACACATATTGTCTATTAAGCATCAACAAAATGAGTTTTACTAAATTAACTGCCGTGCAAAGAGCAAAACTAATCCCTTCATTATCATTTAACAATGAAACGCTTATTTTACTAATAGTAGTATTTTATTGCTAAATATTTCTTAATGAAAAGCATATGGTTTTTGACAGCTAAATGTATAAGGATCATACCTGGCTTCTTCCCCGGCGTCTGAAGTTTCGCCGTACAATGTTTTTGTAGTTTTCATTCTTTTTGGTAAGATAGTAAAAAAGTACACACTCTGCCACAGTCTGAAAAACAAAACAGAATATATCCAAAATGGACAGGAAAAAAAAATACAAGCATTTCATAAATTAGAAAATACCTTTCTCTCAAGAAATGATGCAATCAAGCCAAAGTTTTTGGGGTGCTGAATGAATCTGTGGAGGAAGAGAAAAGTTATCCTGAGCTCTGGATTGGCTAAAATCAGAGGCATTTCCTGAAGTAATACCAAAGCCGATCATAGAAAAATCCAAAGTGAATGACTGAGGAAATACTAAAAATGAAAATGTCTTACACGTTTCAAAGCTGAACATTAACAAATCTGATGCAACAAAAACACACAAAGCAATTTCCTCAACATGCTCAAATATCGTGTGTTGCTAGACGAGAAACCTGAGCTTTGCATTTTCTGTGAACAAGTGGTGCACTTACTCGTCACTGTGTAGCTTTGAATGAGTCTGGCAGCTTTAAATGCCAGTTATTTCTCATGAAAGAGGAAGCACCACTTCCTTTCCACATACTGACCCATGAAATGAATTGTAATATACTTTAAAAAAAGAGTTAAAACAAAACAAACATTTCTGTAAATATCAGCCAAACAAAATAATAAAAAAATAATACTAATGATAATTATAGTAATAATAATGGAGCTAAACATCAGAACATTAAGATAAGATAAGATAAGATATGCCTTTATTAGTCCCACAGTGGGGAAATTCCAGTGTTGCAACGCGCATTTCAGAACAGCAGGAAAAGGTAACAAAGAGCAGGAAAAGGTAGCACACCACATTACTCACTTCTCTCTAAAAGTGTCCTTTTCTTGCTCACTCCACATGTTCATGACTTGGCGGTCCTTGTACACCTTCATGGGGTCATCCATTAGTCCATTCATGTTGATAAACTTGATACGTTGCTGTTCAGCATCAAACAGCATGGGAGGGATGACTGCCAACTGCCGCATTTGTTTCTCTGTGTTCTGAGGTTCACACATGCCGCATGCCACACAAAAACAACATCCTGAATTAAGTGGGTTGGTCTTTGACAGGAAGCAGATTGTATAACCTAAACCTACAGTATTCTCTCAATGAAACAGAACAAGCCATTGCCAACTATAAGAATCTGTCCAGAATAAGCTATGAAAGTAATTATTTCACTTGGAGATGTATATTTCTCAATGACGACGTACCTCATGTTCTGAAATCCCATCAATGATCTCAGAGACCTCATGTTCACTTCGAGCTGCAGACGCCAGACCACCTCCACGCTGCCCAACTCGACTAGAGAACAAAAAAATAATAATTACAAGAAGCCCTCCCAATTTACCAGACCAAAGCATCTAAAATTAAGGGAAAGTATAAAAATAAACATCTAATGGTATTAATATATAACTCACTTTTGCATGCGTTCCTGCAGCTCCCTCTGCTTCCGGATCTCTGGGAACTGTTTTTCATAATATTCACGCACTCTGCTCTCCTTGGCCCGGCGACGTGGGTTGTTCTCAATGCGCTCCACTTTCTTCTCCCAGGCCTCCATCAACTGGTCATAACGTTGGCAGAATTTTTGTTCCTACAGCAAATCAGAAATATTCAGTAATACAAATCAGGTTTTCATCCTTTTTTCCACATACTAAGTCAAATAATTTTATTGCTGATTGAGGTTGAGTATAAATTGTGTTTGATGCTCTGAAAGATGAGACTCCCTGTTAAAACATACTTCCTTAACAGAGATGTTGTTATTCAGACTGTTAACCAACCAACAACAAATGCTAGTAGACAACATTGCAAAGTTCCCCCAGTTCTCCTCATGTGATCCTGCCTCCACATCCAACCCCCCCTAAACCAGTACTAACAGTGCTACACAATGTCATTACATGTATAGCCTAGTTTTTATCTTGTATGGCAGCCAAGAAGACCAAACAATTCTATGCTTTAGTTTTTTTTTGTAAGTTTTTGTAAATTTAGTTGTTATAATACAAAAAAATGACTTAAAGCTGCACTGTCTAACTTTTCTGATGGAGGGCACACCACTTAGATCTTGTATCCATGGTTATTGCTTTGTGGCTAATGTTCCATTGTTTTATGTGTTTCATTACTTAAAATATCTTGAAAAACATACACTATTACAGTTACTTCTCCACAGATCTGACCTAAATCCTAACCTTAAAGTAACCTGCTTATCTGAGGAAAATTTAGGGTCAAGAAGGTGGTGTACCTTGCATCATAAAAGTTACGCAGGTTCTTTAATTTAATTGGGATTATGGATATGATTAGATTGTCCTTACCCACTGCTTCCGGGCATGATTTCTTCTCTTGAAATACAAGATGAGCTTCTTTCTCATGGCCTGGTTACTAAAAATGAAATCATGGGATTAGGCTGGACAAATGGAACAAAATACATTACTTTATTTGACACCTGAAGTTACAGGTTTGTTTAAACTCTGACACTTTTTGTAAAAATGAAAAAGAATGGATGAAAAGAAAAAAGGAAGAAGTATTGTCCATCATGAATAAATGTATGTCCTTAGATGACATCAGTCAAACTTGCTGTAGGCTGGGGGATAGTGCGGCAGCCAATGTTATAAAACTAGTCTGGTCTGGGAACAGCAATCACCAGCGCTTCAAATAAAGGTCAGGGCCAGTAATCTCCTTAGGCGGACGCTCTGTTTGACCCTTTCTTTGCTGCAAGACACAGTTTTATTTCGGACACTTAATCTGTCAGTTGTAAGGGCAACGTTCTGCACTGATTAATGTGATCTTATTTTACATTAGTCACCTCAGCTGAGATACAGGGTCACTCGGGTCAAGGACACTGGACTTAGAACTAGGCTAACAGTATACTTAAATGGACACATACAGACAAATTAAGTACAAATTATGCACAAAAAATAATATAACAATCTCAGAAGAAAACCAAAATACATTCTGGTGACTGCAATAGAAATATAATATGGTCAAAATTTGAGTGGCATATAATGGGTCAGATCTAACTTGTTGCTGGCAAAGTCGCACTGACAGTTTAAGACAGAGATGGTATTGTGCGCTGGGCACCAGATGGCAATGGGAAAGATTAGTGGCCCTGAACTCAACTAAAGGTTCCCTTTGTGCTGCTCTAAGCCTGTGCCATTTCTGAGATATCTGAGTACACACTCATTTAGCATAATATCTGCAAAAGCATGAAGCTGGGAGAGTTGCAAAGTTTTGGAAAGACATTTATAACACAACAGAGGGACTTTTGTCTAAAAGGCAAGGCACATGTGCTTCTTTTCTGTTTTGTTTATAACACACAACTTACACAAGCCAGAACAGTATAGTAAAAAAGGCCAAGTGGATGTGACTTTATCTGTGCCATTTCTAATTGTTTTATGCATTATTTGAGTTGAATAAACCAGAGCTTGAGTGAGATAGCTGTACTCTTCTCACAGACAGAATGAATTAACACGTCAGTTATAGAAACAAAGAAGCCATTTGTTTAGTTACAGCCACAGTACTACTTAATAACAGCCCCAGAGCAGGCGAGAGGGAGAGTTTTCAGTAACAGCTTTGAGGCAATAATACTGATCCAACAGCCAGGATCAAAAGGACCGAAGACAGAGCAGTGTGGGGCAGAGAGGTCAGACACATCAAGTGGTCAGACTTCAGCCAGAAAAGGATGTTAAAATCAGCCTCCAGCTCCTTATGTCCACTAAAAATGCCCAATATCCTTGGTCATTAGATATGCCCTTATGAGATGGACAAATTATTAAAGCTAAAATTAACATAAGACTATTAAAACTGTGCAAACATTACACAACAGAATGCAGCAGTGTAGAGTAATTTGGATGGCATCAATGTTGTACAGAAACATGTACATTTAGATACACAAACTAATACAGAGCAGTGTTTCAGCTAAACCGTACAGCCACAATACTTTCAAAAGTAAAGATAAACAAACTTTAATGCAGAAGAGTGCTGGAGCTAAATGGTACAGATGCAATACTTTCAGAAGCAAAGAAGATTTCACTGGTCACTTACATTTTAATGTTCTCATGGTACTGTTTAGTATCTGAGGGTTGATTGTATAGAGGCTAGAAAAGGTAAACAACATGAAAATAGTACCATTATACCACACAAAACAATGAGTATAGATCAATGTAGTATTTAATTTACATCTTAAAACCTATAATAATATAAAGCTACTCACCAGTTCCACCCGGGGTCCCAGTCCCTCGAGTATCCTATGAGCCTCTTCAGCTTTTTCTGTTGAAAACAAACAGGAGCAGAGCCTTAGAGTTGCACCTCTGCTGTCTCCACGGCAACAGGCAGCGCGCGCACACCACTCTGGACACAGAGTGTGTGGACCAGGATGTAAGGATGGATGAGAGCTGAGAGCTGTCTATTATTAGACCTTTTAGCTCTAGCCACTGCTCCAGGCCCCCGCTTTCACTACAGCGATTACTCACCTCCAGAGGTACACTATCAGAAGGAGTGGGTGAAAGAACAACGCAACCTGCGCTGATGCCTTTGTCAAAATGTGTTTAATTTGTACTGCAGTGATGTGAAAATCCTCTCAGTGTTACTCATCAATACTTGATGCACCTGAGCTCCTCCTCTCCTCTGATACTACATTACTCTTACTGCTTATTCTCCGAATGTTCTATGTTGTGTTGTTTTTGACAGTGCCAGCTGAGGGACTTACAGCGCACACAGACAGTATAAGACACTATAAGAGTGTTAGGAAGTGTATAGAAAAGGTGCAGGGCATTTCAGAGGTGACAGCACAGACACAAGCTGTCAACCTTTATCCATCAGCACCCACGGGTCACTCTGCTCCTCTGTCCGTTCACCTCTGCAGCAGTAGCAGAACTCACCAGAGAAGCAGCATAGTTACTGCTTTAGTCTAGACAGTACATCAGCCAATTGCATACATCTTTCAAACTACAAAAATGCCACATGCGTATTGCTTTAAGAGAGACATAAAAGACAAAAAGTACTACTATTGCTATACTGTTGCTATACATATATTGCTTTACAATGCATTTGTATCGGCAGAATATATTTTAATTGCAGTCAGAGATGTCATACATTGTATCCTTATGTGTAGGTGTAAGAGGCTGCAGACTATTGCCTCATTTAAAGCAGCTAATGAGCAGTAACTATCAAAAGCAGCCTCTCGTCCTCAGGGAGGGTCAAGGATTTCTCTCATTTTATTGCCATAGATGTCTCTACATGACAGCGTCTCCTAAACATTAATTATTTGTATAAATGGAATTTATTATATAAACTTAATCTGGCTCATTTTAAAAGGACCAACACAGACAAAACCATTGCCCCCTTGTGGTAGCTGGCAGAAATGTACTTTTAAATTAGCATTAAATAATGTTTACAGGAAAAAGGAAGCATTTTTTAAGAAGACAAATTGTTAAACTAATCAGAAAATATGGTATTATGGTCATACATTATACATACACACAGCACTGACCTGAACCTCCAGTTGTAAATAAGATATGATGATGAGACTATAAAGCCTGTGTTTTGTCACAGTAAGTCATGAGTTGTGCAGTGTGTACGGAGGGGCATCAGGCTGATGCACATCCTCAAAGTGAGAGGGGAATGGAAAGTGTTACAGAGGTCAGGCTGCATTGTGGAGTAAGCAGTGAGTCACTCTAAACTTCCAGCTTTTGAAATCTTAGGCAATCACTCAGTGGAGCCATCTTTGTCCTGGAGAAGAACAATGACCGTAGTAGAGCAGGGGCCTTGAGGCATGTGGCGTCTCAGAAGGTGTTTTCATTAAATAGCTGCTTTTCACGTTTGAATGGTTACCAAGGGCAATGAGTGCAGGTTAACTATACTTCAACAATGCTTCACTAAAGGACAACGTGATGCAAAGTTATTGGAATGACTTTGTGTTTTTAAGCCAACAGTTCTTCATAGACTGGATGTGGTTTCCACAAACAGATCACATTTTATACAACAAACTAATTGATTGGTACAACTGACACGAAAGAACATGATTTTGACCACTAGGTGGACTGAGAGCACAGAGAATCAACATTACAAAATCTGATAGAGGTCAGGGTACAACAGGGGGGATATTAATCCTTCGCATAATCTTTTTACCTACATAATTATCGGTTTAATCAGCTTTATATAAATCAGAAGCCCAATCTCATCACCATGACGACAGGGTCACTGTAGTGCTAGGACACGTGTTCTTGACTCACCCTGTTCTCGTCATAGATGATCTGCACCAGGCTGCGGTGCTTGGCCTCGCTCGGGGGTGGGGAAATGGGCCGCTCTGGCTCATGGGGCTTTGCTGCCTCCTCCTCCAGCTGTTGCTGCAACAGAAACCAAAGTAAGCATTATTTTAACTTAAATACTTTTATCTGAACTCCAAAATGCACACGTTTTCCATGAGCAGCCCGTTGATCACTGCTCCATGTTGTGAGCTTTGTGTTAAAGTGTTAGATCCACCATTTCCCCACAACCCAGCTGGAAGCAGATGAACTGCCCTGTTAGTTTTTAATAGCTATTAGCTCCCTAGGGTCTAGTTAATCAAATGCTTACCACAACAGGCTGTAAACAAAGTCATTGCCAGTGGTGAGACTGAATATTCAACACAACATGAGAGGCGTTGAAGAGAGAAAGAAAAGAAAAAAAAAAAACAGTGGGACATCCTACTTAGTTTTCCAGAGCCAAGGTCAAATCAGTTTACCTCTATAACTAAAACATTATTAGATACATTGTGTCAAATTTTTCTAGATGCTCTAATCTATATAGTCACAGCTGCCATGTCATATTCAAAGTAGAGCAGACCTCGAGGTTAGTGGGTTACGGTTAGGCCTTGGGGGTTAGTGGGTTACAACCTTATTTAACAGTGGAAATGCTGTGACTGTTTGGATGCACAGTCTCCCGAAACTTCCCACAAGAGCAGAGATCCACCACAACATGTTATTACCGGCTTGGATAAGTATCAGGTCAGGGATAACCACCATTTTCAGACCCCCGTCAATTTCCCGTCTAACCACAGCTCGTCAAATTAAATAAACCCGAGATCCCATTGTTGCCATAGACCAAGTTTGGACAGCAACCCAAACAAACAGCTGCAGACATGTGGCCATCAGTAATTCCCATTTCTATCTTTATAATACAAAAAACAACGAGAGTCACTTCATTACAAGTGCAGAACTAAATGTTATTGTCTAAAAGACAACAGCTTCTCGAGGAACAGACAGCTATGATCATAGGTTGGTTTAACAATCACAAAACCTCTGTCATAATGTTCTCCCAGAGGAAACTGTTATTTATAGTTCTTTTTATTTTCTACTTACTTTCCATCTAAATAAAAAGGCAAAGCCACGACCAAAAGCAGCTGTCTGACACAGCTGGATTAGACATTTTAAGCTGCTACAGTGAAAGGAAAATCGCTTGCACTTTAAATGCAGTCATAACAAAGTGTGTAGTGTCCTGCAAGAGTCAAGAGGTAAACTGACACAGAATGTAAAAACATTAAGCAGATAAACAACAGTTTTTTATTAATTTTGAAGTGGGCTAGATGCCTTCATAGTGACAAAAACCTGTTTCTTTCGAAGCTTGCAGATCTGCTGCTCCACCATAGTGATCTCTCGGTCCACGCGGTCCATGTTCTGAATCAGCTCCTCTTTGGAAAAGCGGGTTGGCACCAGGTCCAAGTCAGGGTCCATGGTGATGGGACTCACAGGAGAGATGGGCTCCAACTTCCCCATGCCACCTCCACGCTCCTGAAGAAACAGAACCCAGGGCAAAAGTCAAGATCTGAATTATGTAACAAGATTAAGAGATACAATTTTAGCTCCAACTTCTGACACACCACAAGTCGTTAATCTATCATCTTTTTAACATCTTTACTATTACGCAAAAAAAAAAAATCTAATGTGGGACTGTGCAATCCCAGGGCACAAAATGTTAAGCAATAATGAAGTCCTGTGAGCAGAGACATTAGCTGAGCCTCAGCAGTACTAAACCAGACTAATGCATATGAGCTCACAGTTGATGCAGACTGGATCATAACAAAAGCACAGGCAGGTGACTATGTTCACTAAAGAGACTAGACTGCTATCCAGGAATAATATGGTTTCATATAAAATGTGATCAATGAAATCTTTAGTATTTATACAATACAAAAATGTCCTTGGCAATTTAATGACACTGTACTGCAATATGCCTTTTTAGTAAGATGGAGATAAATATAGAGTTAAATCTGACTAGAAAGAGCATTTCACACCCAACTACACACAAAGTCTTTATTAATCTGTGATTTCTGACAAACACCTAAAACCAATTAATGACGACATATATACAATGTTTAAAGGGAACCATTTTAAGGACACCCAAGTGTTATCAAAAAAGCCTCAGCTCTATGTAAAAGACAGTGTTATGCACAATTGTAACTTGTTGTCTACACATCAACAGCCTGTACACCTGTGGTACAGAAAGAGGTCAATGCCCTGCAGTTAAGCTGTTGTCCCAGCGTAGTGAGCTTACAGTGCCCTCAACAACCCCAACCACATTTAGAACATTCCTCAACATGATGTCTAGAGCTATGCATGTTTTTATTAGCTTCAGTGTTGTAGTGTGTCAATGCAAACGCTTTCTATTTAAAGAGCACCAACCACAGCAGCGTGTGCATACCAGACCAACAGAAGGAAGGAAATCATTTGTTTTTATAGCCATTGAACCAAAGATATACACAGCGGCATGAGAAAGAAGATAAGAATTGGGCTAAAGATGAGGGCCATATTCTTTTTAAATCTCCATACAGAGTCTTGCATGAGACTGTGTCCACACAAGCAAAATTTTAGGTAACAGTTGAAACATAAGCAACTGTGACAGCAAACAATGACAACATTGTTTATAGTCATCTCTTAATCACAGTTAATCATTTCAAAAAGTCATTATCTTAACAATAACAAAGTTGATTTGAAGTACTGTAATGCACTGACTCCAATACAGGTCAAATGGCCACATATGAGCAGCTACTCTATTCAAATTATTTTTAATTTTTATTTATTTTATTTATTTATTTATTTCGGTCACACAAATCACTATGTGAAATGGCAAATTTTCTGATGGTTACTGGTCTACTTTCCACTTCCTGGTTGCCCATTATTTAGCTTTACCACTAACACTTTTAATAGAGACATATTTTCTAAATTGACTTTTAAGAGCTTTTAACCAGATGGATGTAGACAGAAAGATTTTTAATGTTTTCCCTTTAATGTATGCACTTGAGTACCTTGTGCATGTTTGAAACATCTTTATTCACATTCAAGGCACTATTGCTCAATTCTTATAATATATAATATAATATAAATAAAATATAATATAAATAATATCTTTTCTTGATTTATGAACAAAAAAGCTAAATAAAAAACACCAGGATAATGTAGAGCGGGTTAATACAGAAATTTTAAGACCAAAATGATGACAGTGACATGAGCAATTAACGAGAGAACGGCAACGATGGGGCTGTAAGTGCAACCATGCTCATTTCCTACTTGGAACGCTGTGGCCAGCGTGTTAGCCATGTCCATTTACAACATACAGTCTATGGTTTAAGGTGATGTATTGTAAAAGGAGCAGAAAGAAATCAGGGCAGCAGTTTTTAAATGGAGGTCAGTCATTCTAGATCAATATTGCAAGTGTCAGAGAACAGGATAATGTGTCCTCTTTAAGAATGCTCACATAGTTAATTGCGTTTTTATTTGATGGTCATTGATAGTAATCATTATAACTGACATTATGGCTGCATTAGTCAGGGCTCTTATCACCAACTCGCTTTCAGTATCAGTTTGTTTTTTGTCGCAAAGGTCAGCCAACTCAGACAGACCGAATGGGATCAAATGTAATCTGTGTTTGTCCAGCCTCATATTTAAGTCATAGATAGTCGGTGTGTCTTCTTTGAGAGCAAACATCGCTATGTGCCTGCTGGATTTGAGAATGCATAGATTTGGCGTGTACAAATAGACTGGTAAAATGTGCTTTTGTTCTTGGCTGATTCAGAGTGACTCATGCTTTGCCTACTACGAGCCGACTCCCTCTTTTCCTGTTAGCCTTTGTGCATGGCTCCTCCCCCGCGCTCTTTATCTGTGCCACTCCACACTTTTGCCCTTTGCCTCATTTTAGTCAAATCTTTAGTCAGTGATTGCATCTGACACGATGTATATAATGGATCATGCCTCTTGGTGCTCAGGGGGATTACTGGCATTCCTGAATATTTTGGAACTTCTTTTAAAGTCATTTTGCAACTGTACCCCTGCCATTATTGGGTAATCTATTTACCATTCCTCAGCTGACCTCCTCAGTCAGTTTCAGGCAGTTATATCAAGAGCGCCCAGCTAGCAAAAGCAGCAAAAGCAGGTCTACCATGCACAGCCAGGCATTTTCATCTGCAGTTCAGACACTTTGATCCAGTCTTTTGAAATCTAGGCCAACTCCATTATATATTAATTTGTTTCACAACTCTCTCCCATTCCAGCGCACGAGACTCACTCGCCTTCAGTCTCTTCCTCTTCTGATGTCTTTTATCAAACAATATCTTTTATGTGGCATTGACAGGAACCTTGGAAAGAGGTTTTTTTATTTTTGTTTTTTTTTGTGGAAATGACTCAATCTGTGAACTCTTTTCAAAGACTGTTTACTCTTTCAAATACTGCAATCTTTCAACCAATGCTGCTCAGTTCCAGTGAACTATAAGCCAATAAATGATTTTTTGGAAAAAAAAAAAAAAAAATTCTAAAGAAGAAATGACAATACATCAAAGCTATATATACTGATATGTTTTTTTTTAAATTTTATATATATTAATACAGGTTTAAAATCACACAACTGTGCAGTGACTGTAAAGTACCTCACAAAAGTACAGAAATATCACTTCATACGATTGTAATCTAAACTTTATATGTCTTCAAAACATCACTCAAGTTATTTTGATAACCTCAGCTATGGCTGTGCCACAATTTAGAGTGAGAAGAGCTCTGCCAAGGAGTTGATTATTAGCGTGCCCAAACCTGGACTCAGATTTCAGGTCCTTATAGTCAAATGAGCCATGGAACAAAGACTCATATGAACTTGGCCCTCATTTCAGTTAGAAATTAATTATAGCGCCTCTGTACCTGCTTAAGGTGTTTGGACAACTGATGACTGTTCTACATTTCAGCAATGATTAAAGCACAACTAGCCACAAGTCCAACTGTTCTGCAGTGCTTTATGTGAGGAGAAACAGAAGCTTTCACCTTTGCTAGGTCCTCCACCCCCCCCAAAGGCAGTGACGGCCGGTGGGATGTGGGGCGTATCAGGCTCTCTGGGGCCATCTCTAACCGCGGGCGTTTGATCTCGGCATACTCCACCTCAGATTGGCCGCTGTGCTCAGGCAGGTAGATGTGCTCATACCGTATATGCTGTTCTTGTCCCCTGCAACACATCAAGATAAACTCATGAGAGGCAAATAGAGAAATAGAGAGAAATAGAGCTACTACACAGAATATAAGTTTAAATACTGTATCACTGACATTTCCAAAGTCAATTTGGTATTCAGAGAGAAATGGCAAACCTTGAATTTGATAGGAAGCTAATTTTATCAAGATGTTATTATGCTTCAAACTATACTTTAGTATTTCTAAGGCATAATGAAGGCATAATAATAACTGCGCTCAATATGTACATAAAAGTGCATAAAATAATAGATGACAAATATATCACAATCAAATCATTATTTGAATAGATGCCGTTTTCAAAGCTCAAAAGCTTTAGTTACTTTGGTAACTGAATCTTCGCTGTCAACAACAATATAATTTTTAAATGAAAAATGTGTTAAACCCTCAAGTATAGACTGTTATAAACTTGTTCTGAAATGCATGAAATTCTTGTATTTGTTTAGCAGTTTAAAATTCCACCTTCTCTCAAATGTAAATGCTCATGGACAGGTTTAAAATGTGAACTGTGAAATGAATCCTGCTTACAATTGCAAATATATTTTGTCCATCATCATCATCATCATCATCACCATCACCATCAACAATCATCATTCTTATTACTACTACTACTTCTACTACTATTATTATTAAAAAATATACATTGAATCAATGTGATCTTGATTTTAAGGAACTGTATATTTATTTAAATGCTACTCTGCAGACCTACTACAATCAGGGGGGATATATGGCAAGTTGGAAGGCTAATGTTACACTGGGCACCACTGCAAGTAACACAAGCTGCAAAGATTGTGTGGGTGTTAGCCACACTCAGCACATGCTCATCACATTTACTGACCCATTAGCCAAATGCAAGAAAAAGCCAACAGTTCATGAGTGTGCTGTAGTTTTGATGTGTAGTCAAATGACACCTTTCAAAGTTTAACTGGGCATGGCTATCAGATGTGGAAACTACATTAGCCCACTTGTGAATAGTCCTCTGTTCTTCCTGATTTCCTAGGTCCTCTCTGGAGACTATCTCTGTCCGTTCACATGGAAGTGGCTTGAGGAAAGAAGTGGGAAACACAACTACAATTGCAAACTCTGAGCCACAAAGGCCTAGTGTGTAGAGTGCCAGGGAGCGTGGAGCCTCCTTCTGTGGAGATGGATTGGCACACAGCCCAACTCTATTCTTCTTCATCAGATACAGACTATGCAACGAGTCCATCTTTAATGTTTCTTCCAATATTGTGCAGCTCTAGTGTGGGCGGTAGTGCTTTAATTTATTTAATTGTCTTGAAATAACGAAAATTATATTATATCGAAAAGTAGGCTGTATGTTACTGCTGCTCTCAAACCCTTTTCCTCTCATTGATTCAGTTCACTTCCTCATCTTCATTGAGTGTTTGCACTTACATAATCAACTACTACACCCCTCCTCCCTCCCTGCCCTCCCCCTCTCTCGCTCTCTCCCACTCTCTCTCTGTGGTGAGTGTGCTGAATAATCTAGTCCCTCAGGAGGATTTGTCTAGAGGATGAGAAAGAGGGTGAAGCAACTAGGACAAGAGGACAAGCAGAGCACCGTAGTTTGTCATTGGCTTGAGCTGCATGATGACAGAACATAAAGCATAAATGGTGATATTGTATTATTGGTAGAGAAATGCATTGGTTATGATTGTGCCAATCTCCTCCAACAGCTGTGTGGCCCTCAGGGACCAGTAACAAAGGGAGAAGCCCAGCGCAGTGCACTACAGCTGGAGTGACTGGGACTGATGAGAAGAGGAACTGGAAACAGGCCAAAAATATCTTTGAAAATGTACGCAACAAGCCTTTATGTCTCTTTATATGGCCGACTAGCACGCAAGCTAAGAGACAGAGCTGTACTGCACAGAGATGGGACTGCCATTAAGAAATGTATGCCTTATAAAACATTGGATCGGCACAAAATACCACAATTATTTTCATTGTACTTTGGTTTTGCATCAAACTAAATATAGCTTATAAGTGTGATCTTCAGTTAAATTATTAAGGATGCCGATGTATTGGTGGAAATATCTATGAAATTTTAATAACAGCCAATATCTGTAAAATGTTTTAATACATCAGTCAATTTATTCTACAATTTTTAGTGATTCCAGATAGAAGAACAATCAAGCACAAGAAGTGGCCGAATGTTTACATCAATATTAAAAAAATATATATTTGAAACAATAAGACAATACATTGTTACTGATTGTAAAATATTGAAATATTGATATAAAGACAAATATCAGTAGCTAGTTTGTCTGTATCTGTGTCAGATGGATTGTGTGATTTTTTTGTAATCAACTTATTTTTTATGTTTGTTCATGTAACCTGTATGAGCTGTACTCCAGAATTCCTAAAATACTTGTTACGAGCAGGGGATCAAGAGCTGTGTGAAGGGAACCCCTCAACAGGCAGCTCTGAGGCTCAATGTAACTTTCCATCTTTTCTTACACACTGGTCTGTTAATCTGCTGAAAATATATCTTATATATATCTATGTCTCAGTCTGTGCTTCTTCAGTATCTATGGAAAAAGTACTGGAGGTGTGCTGCCTCTCCTGCGCCACAACTGGTAAAATAAAAATTAGACAAAACAAGGGACTTGTGACCTGATAAATTTGGTAGAGGATTGTGGATGCTATTGCTATTGCCATGGTCTATAAGAGGTTTAGGTTGAAAAGGATAACAAATAGTCTTTTATTGAAACAGGGACAGTAAAAAGGAAATGTTGGAGAGAGTGACTGATGATTTCTAGTACTCTAATAATCTAGTACTACTGTCTCTGTACAAATAGTTATTGCGTGAACTGCCGGAATTTTGTTGGTAGAGTTTGGGTCATATATGTGGTCACATCATCATCACCAGTGCCACACAGTGCGTCCCCTTAAAACTGAGTAATCGCTCTGCAGAGCCTGGCTTTGGTTGACAGACAATTTCTTTTCAACTACAGCTAATACAGTTACTATGTCTTTGACATAGACTTCACAGTAGAGGCATTTGACAAACTAGACAAATAACAACATCCTCAATTGTCTTAACATAGGGCTTTCATTTAAAACACATTTTTATCTCAAACCCTTGAACATGTGCTACAGGTATTTTACATTTTCCTGAACAAAGTGCAGGAGATAAATGACAGATTTAGTAAAATTATCATTTGTGTCGCACGTAAAAGGTTCCCACTCAAATGAAAGAACCCTGTTTACTAGTCCCTGTGTGTCTTGTTTTGCTTTGCAGCTTGGTCTCTCTTTTCTGGAGTAGCCCTGGTGATTTCAGACAGATGGAAGAAGGCGGAGTGCTTGGGAGTTTGCCTGGAGAAAGGAGGAGGATGGGGCCAATAACTACAGCACAGTGGCTCACCACTGATTACACTGCTGTGGCTGCCTGACCTTCAATTACTTTGAATTTACCCCATTGTTCCTTTCCTTCCTTTTCCACTCAACAAGGTGTGAATGAGAACATGTCTTTTGTTTGTTAAACACTGTTTATTTCTAAAGTCTGTCACACACAAACTTTCCAAAATGCAAAGTATCAACAGACACTGTCTGTCCAAGCCTTAATTGGACAATATGTAATAAATTAGGAACATGTGCGCAGCAGTCAGAAACCCATGACCAACAATTCCCACACAGTGCCTTGGAGTCAAGGTATGTCTGACACTAAAGGGTCAGTCTGTATGAAATCAGCCATTTTCAAGGAATCTCCCCTATGAGCCATCTCAGATTTGGCTGAAAAAAAATTCAAAAAATTTCTAAAATCACCAAATGAAAGAATCTGAAATTTTAGCCCAATCCCTTGAGTCATTCCTGAGTTATGGCTCGTTGAAATTTTGGGGCCATGCTCACTTTTTCTGAAGCCTTAATTTATAACCATGTTTGAGAGTAGGGATGGGCATTCGATGAAATTTTCTTAATCGATCGTCGGAAGAATTAACGATCGATTATCGATTAATCATTAACGTTTTTATATTAAAATGATCATCATTATTATTACTATCTGCACTACTAATCTGCATAAATAAATTCAACTTTACGACATATAAACCGTAACGACTCTAGAGCCACATCAATCCGTTTGAAATTATAACGTGTTTAATGCAGTTTGGCGCAACTCTCACAGAAACGAAACTTAAAACTGCATCGGTCATTTGCATAAACTCAGCGAAGATAAAACTCCAGCTCTTGTGTCGCTGATGCGGTCAACTTCTGTCGGATTAAAAGACATGACTCAGGTGAATACAGGTTAGTGTGACCAGATTTGCGTTGGTCAAAACCAGGACACCGTACAGGGGCCGGAGGTGGGGACTTGTCATCGACATTGAGCGACTCTCACCTGGCAAAACTTTTTCCCACTGGACACCGAAACACATGTTCCTGCTTTGTTCACTGTGCACATGGCCTCACACTTGTCCCGAACGCAACGGAAAGCGTGGAATTTCTTGTACAAATCATCGTTAAATAGGCATTTGTGCTTCGGTACGCTGCAGACTGACCGACTGTTTGTGTCTGCTCGCTCCTTCTGAGTGCAGAGAGCTACATGTACGGACCCCTGTTTGGTCACGCTACGCACAGCAACCTACATTCGGTTTGTCGATTAAAATGAACGTAATCGATGAAATTCTTAATGATCAATTATCGATTAATCGATTAATCATGCCCATCCCTATTTGAGAGACCATCATTTCATAAAAAAATGAGTTAGGAAGCTGAAAATGTGTATTATTGTAGATTCTTGGTCATAGATTCTGAATCTGTTGTCAAATATCTTAATTGAGGGGGGTGCTGTGGGCCCATAAAATCTCACATTTGGTTGCCACTCAATTTTCCGAGATCTATTTACTCCAAGCAGATATTTACAAACTAACTGTTGAACCTGAATATATGAGAGAATGACCATTTCTGACAACAATCTCATACTTTTCTGAGCTTTCATGTGGATGATGTAGAGCCCCAAATATGGTCACAGACCAAATGTGATCTTTTTGGTCCCTTCTTTGGACCCTTGGTTCCCCATGTGGGCACAGTTAGATGTTGATCAAATTTTTATCTGAGAAACTTTGGCACATTCTGATTAGTTTAAAGTAATAAAAACATGTACTATTAGACTGAGAATAATTCCAAGGAATACTTTCAGAAAAAGTCCTGACGGCAAATTTGAGGAAAAGTCGGTAAACATGCTTTTTCCCATTATTTGAGGGTACTGATTCCAAATATCTTTTTTACCAAGCTCAATTTTGAGTTTTAAGAATGCTTATTAGCATAATAGCATAGACACCAGGCTAATCAAAATAAAGTTCTCTTTAATTGAATGGATTCATAAAAAGTCCAGAAAACAAATACCAGTATACTGTATATATATATATCAGATAAATATTATAACTAAGATAGAAGTCACCACATGACCCCTAATTAGCATACTGAAATAAAAACAAGGCTATACTACAGCTTTTTAAAGATAGCGTCCTTCATTTTTTTCATTTGATGAGCAGAAATGAAACTAATTCCTGATTCAGATTTCTACTAGGTTTGGATTCTAGGTGACTGCTCATTTTTATTTCTAGAAGTCATTTATCTCTGTTTGCTATCGACAGCTTTCATTCTTTATTGAGAATATAAGATACGGTTATGTATTATATCACAACATTTCAGTAAATGCTGCGAGCAGGCTAAGTGTCTTGCCCAAGGACACAACAGCATTCACCTGTGGGAGGTGGAATCACACCCCTAACCTGTGGGTCAGTGGATCTAACCACTCTACCAATGATGTTTATGTCGAGAGCGGGATTCGAACTGCCAACCTTCGGATCAGTGGAAGAACGCTCTGACCAACTGAGCTACTGCTGCAAAGATGCAAGAGCCACTCTTTTTTTTCAGATGTCAGGGACCTGAAGTTCTACCCCCTAAAGTGCTGCTCATGGCCTATTAGAAGAGCACATTACCAAGCTCTAGTACAGAGACAATCGAACAGAACAAATCCAGTTCTGCCAGCTGTAGAACTGTAATGAAACGTAATCAGTGGAAACCTGGAACCCCAAACTGATGCAATCCCAGAAACCTGCAACTTGATCGTTACCTGCAGATGCAAGTATGACTGTAAGACAAGCAAGTGCAGTTGTCACAGTGCTGGCCTGTTCTGCATAAATGGCTACAAATGTCAAAGTATTCCAGATCATTCATGCCAGAATGCTGCCAGTACAGACTAAGAATACAGCCATAATTAAAGTAAGCTAGCACTTCTTTCTCTAAACTCCTTATCTCACACAATAAACACAACATAAAAGAACACACATAAGAGTCCTGAGTATTTTAAGTCTCTGGATGTTGTGGGTCTTGGCTGACACGTCTCTGCAGCGTCACGTGGCGGTCAGGGACCGGACTGGCAGACAGGGGTGGTGGTCCTTCTGTATAAGAAGGTGGGACCGGAGGATGTGTTCCAACTCCAGGGGAATCACACTCCTCAGCCTCCCTGATAAGGTCTATGCCAGGGACTGGAGAGGAGAATCCGGCCAGTAGTAGAACCTCGGATCCAGGAGGAGCAGTGTGGTTTTCGTCCTGGCCATGGAAAACTGGACCAGCTCTACACGTGTCTGATGTTGTCCTGATGGCTTCATCAGACCAGGACCTGCAGCACTGGGGTGGTTTGCAGCTGAGTGTGAAGCGGCTGGGATGACGAGCAGCTCTTCCAAATCTGAGGCTCCAGGCCCCGGATAAGCGGAAGAACATAGATGGATGAATGGATGGATAATATATTCATAAGTTATATATATATTATTAATATGCAAATTAGAAGGATTAGAACTCAAAATCCAGCTTGGGTAAACAAAATATTCTGAATAAGCAATCTCAAATTATGGGGAAAAAAAACAAAAAAAAGGTCTACAGATTTTTCCTCAAATTTGCCGTTTGGACTTCTCTTCTGTGAAAATAATCCTAGTCTATATTAACTTCCTTCATTTCAAATGAAATTTTTGAAAATGAGCTCTCATGGGTCATTTTTGGTGGAGCTTAGGTACTTTTCCACCTGTGAGACAGGTTCAATTACCTTTATTAGACTTAAAAACTAGTTGTTTGTTATAAGGGGAGACAATTGGAGTTTATTTGTGGTACATTGCTTGGAAAAGTGCCATTAATCCTTTGAGAAAATTCAACTCTGTACAAAATTATGAAAAAAGGTTTGTTTGCATTGTTTATTCTATCTTTATTTGAGGAAGATAATTTGCTATCTCACAAAGAAACAGCTTTTCATAAGTAAAGCAACAAAAGTTAAGGTAGTATTCATGGAAACTGATTGGAAACTGATCAAAGGCAAAGTCTCTGATTCTATAACCATGGCTTTCAGTATGTGTGTATGTCAATATGTGTAAAATGTTTGCACAAAATATTACTAGAAGGCAGTAACATTAACAAGGAAAAAATTGATACTGACAAAAAAGTTACCAAAATACAGTAATCTGATCTGCTATTTGTTCAACTGCTAGAAATTACATTTTAAAAATTCAGTGTGAAAAACAACCTCAGCGGAAAATACCAACATACTGGAAAAAAGTGTCCACTTTGGTGCCTTTGCCACCTACATGTAGATCATCTGTATTGGTATCTTGCACATTCAAGTGTTCCTAACTACTAATGAACTTTGGAAGTAATGTTTGGATCCTGTCATAATCTGCAGTGTCAAGGAGGTAATTTTGTGCTCTTCTTCCCTGAACTTCTGGTGCCTTAATACAACAGATTATGTGATGAAACGGGACCCAACATGGTTGCCGATGTTCAGGAGGCCAGATGAGGGTTCTGTCGTCTCCATTCATGAATCTCGCATAGACATCACCATGTTCATCTGAACACACTTCCCAATGAACCACCTCATGTCATAAATACATGCACTGTTTTGACCTGGCTGGTCCAGAGAGATATCTGGCACAATCTCATTTTGTATTTCAGAAACTGACACTTCAGTACATAAATTATCTTGAGATATTCTCCTCATTTCTAATTTACCATTTGACAGCAGAATGAAAGTGTGGTGTGATCTAGTACCATTCACAGCCTTTTCCTTGCTATAACGCTCTTTAAAAGTTGTATAGAGGATTTTTTAAGGGAAGAGAAATACAGCCACAGTCCTTTTTCAAATGTTGTGCATGCCTGACACCACCTTCCTCCTCCACAGCTCCCTCAGTAGAAACATCTCCTCCTGCCTCCTGACTCTAGAAATCACGCTTGTTTACAGCCGTGCGTGTTCAGAATTACTGTTGAAGTGACCTGTGTAGAAAGAATTTAGCGACTGACACATCAGTTTTTAGGCCCTTCGTCTGCTTCAGTCACACCATTACTGGAAGGAATCTCCAAGAATCACCCCAGTTTGGTTTTGCTCCTTTTCCCCTTCTCTTCATCTTTCAGCGACCTCAAAAACTGACTTTCTTTTGCAACAAACTGGTCGTGGATTCTCGTCCGCAATCGCAACAAACTTTGTGCGAATTGCGCAAAAGCTACAGTTTAAAAAAGCCTCTAAGAACCGCTGAATAAACCATGTAATCCCAGTGCGCCGATGAGTCAATTACACTAGAAACATAGGGAGTTTGATTGACAGCCTAACAGCCAATAGAAAATGAGGGAGCCTCGTTTTCTATTGGCTGATGTTTATCTGGCTTCACTACGTCCACAGTTGATGGATTTTCATTCTTTTTTTTTGGTCATTATAATTACAAAGCTGCTGTGTCTCTGTAATGGTATTTTAAACTTTCATTGACAGTTTGAAACAAAAAAAAAATCCTCCATACAACCTTTAAGTTTGAAAGTAAGTTCATGGTTTGTAATGTCTTTAGAGCTTGTAAAGAAAAACTTTACATTATTTATGTTTTGTGAAGCCCACTCAAACATCTGGAGTGCAGTCAATATTTGATTGCTGTCAGTTGCCTGTAGACTGGCCCTTGCAACCAAGCCTATTACTGTGCCAAAACCATCACAATGTAGGCACAAATAATCTCCAATTGTCTTCCCTTATAACAAGCACATAGTGTTTAAGGCTATTAAAGGTAACTGAACCTTTCTAGTAGGTGGAAAAGTACCTAAGCTCCACCAATAATGACCCATGAGAGCTCATTTTCAAAAATTCTGTTTGAAATGAATGAAGTTAATAGTAGATTGGGTACATTAAACTAATCAGAATATGCCAAAGTTTCTCAGTTAAAAAATTTATCAACATCTAGCTGTGCCCACATGAGGAACCGAGGGTCCAAACAAGGGGCCAAAAAGATCATTTGGTCTGTGACCACATTTGGGGCTCTACATCATCCACATGAAAGCTCAGAAAAGTGTGAGATTGTTGTCAGAAATGGTCATTCTCTCATATGTTCAGGTTCAACAGTTAGTTTGTAAATATCTGCTTGGAGTAAATAGATCTTGGACCTCAAAAATTGGAAAAAAAAAATTAACCAGCAACCAAATGTGAGAATTTGTGGACTCACAGTACCCCCTGTAATAAAGACACCCAATATTTGACAACAGATTCAGAATCTATGACCAGAGAATCTACAATAATACACATTTTCAGCTTCATAGCTCTATTTTTTATGAAGGTATTGTCTCTCAAACATGGTTATAAATTAAGGCTTCAGAAAAAGTGAGCATGGCCCCAAAATTTCAACGGGCCATAATTCAGGAACGACTCAAGGGATTGACCTAAAATTTGAGATTCTTTTATTTGGTCATTTCAGAAATTTTTAAAAAAATTTTCAGCCAAATCTGAGATGGCTCATAGGGGAGGGCGGCTGATTTCATATGGACTGACCCTAAAGCCATTTAAAATCACACGTGTGCTAGTTAAGCATTTAAACAATGAGAATTACAAATCAGTGTCAGTAAAACCAAATCCACATCTGCCTTCAGCTTCAGAAAATAGTTTCTTCTGAGAATCATACAAAATGCATGTCATACAAATCAAATATTCATAAGTACTTATCAAGACCTATCCTCAAAAAAGAAAGGCTGTATAAATAATACACCAGTTGAGAAGGTACATGACCTGAGTCTGCAGGAGAAAATATAAAGCACACAATATGTTGGTTCCACATCTTCCTGTATTGAAAACAGCTCCTTTGGCCCACAAAGCTTTAAAATACAACATCACACAGAGAAGCAGGCACCAATTACATAAGGACTGCTCTGGGGTTATGTCAGAGAGATAAAGCTGCTGAGAAGGGCCACACTTTAGGCTTTCATATAAACAGCCATGAGACAATACATATAGTATAATACAAGTTTAGGCACAATTTTAATGGTCATAATTAGTCAACAGCAAGAGCTACACGCAATGCAATGTCCTCTAAAAAGGCAAACATGATATTCATGGAGTCTTGTGCATAAAACATGGTCATGCTTCTGTCTTCTATAAACCAAATGTCCATAGAGGCTGTAACAGCTCATACCTCTCAATCCCCGGCTGAAACTCTGACAGCAGTGAGGGTCGGCGGCGATGAGGTTGTCCCAGATGAGAGCTGTAATCCCGAGCATGATGACCATGATAGTCCACCAGCCCCACTTCCTATAAAGCAAACAACAAAATGTGTCAAATATACAAAACATGTTTCGGGATTGAAAAACTGTCCGTCTTATCTGTGCAGCATATGGTCATTTTTTAAGTAATACACACAGCATTAACATCAAGAAGTGGGAGATAACCCGCTAATATGAGAGGAAGATTTTTATGCAACTTTGGGGAATTTTATTTTCACCACGAGAACATAACGGAACAACGTGAGGTCAGGGGGTGATTCCTGCTTCAAGTCCAGACGGCACTGCCTCTGCTCAGACTCAACATAATCTGGATAATTAGTAGTTGTGACAGGAAACAATGGAAAAGAACCATTATGGGCCTGCACTGACAACATGAACTTTCTACTTGAACATCTAATGAGGGGGAGCTACTGTGTGCACAACACAGTGACCTAGGAATATTTCTGCAGGGGCCCAGCAGGAGGCTGAGGGGTCAGAGGTCAGGAATAATGCTATGTTTACAAAATACCACAGAAGACACTGCCAGACTCTAGCTTCAGATTTATTAACACTTTGTGTGCTGGGTTTGCAAGGGCTAAGCATCTGCCATACTGTGGCATACACTTAATTAAAAAAAAACTGTCGCAACTGGGAAGATGTCCCTACAATTATTAATGATTTCATAAGATCGTAAAACATCTATGCACTAATAATGTTGCAATACACTGCGAAACCCTGGGGGTATTCCAATGTGACGTAACTGGTATAAAAAGAAACTACTTTAGTTTCTTGTACGAATCATCGTTAAATACGCATTTGTGCTTCGGTACGCTGCAGACTGACCGACTGTTTGTGTCTGCTCGCTCCTTCTGAGTGCAGAGAGCTACATGTACGGACCCCTGTTTGGTCACGCTACGCACAGCAACCTACATTCGGTTTGTCGATTAAAATTAACGTAATCGATGAAATTCTTAATGATCAATTATCGAATAATCGATTAATCATGCCCGCCCCTACGATAATGTAGGATACATAAAGGAGAAATTAAATTCTGTCAACTGGACAAAAGTTTTTTTGATCAAATACATTTTGCAGCTCAGCTGTTTCTTCAGTTTTGAAGAATCAACTTGGATGAGTTTGGATGAGCTGCAAAACGTACTCGATAAAAAAAAAAAAAAACATAACAAAACATTTGTCCAGTTGACAGAATTGAACTTCTCCTTTGCTATGGATCCTACCAGGACGACTGAGGGATTTCACAAACATAATGTCGGGTCCTAAAATAGTTACTAATTTGAGCAGGTATCAATCATAGAAATGCAAGATTCTGTTTTGAAAGGTCAAAATCTTGTATAGAATTACAAATGCTAGAAATTTTAAGAGTTCAATTATGGAGATGGTAAAGACGTCAGGAGTGTATAAGACTAGTATATCAATGCCCCTGTTCATTGATAAGTACAGTATTGTTAAAGATAAGCTTTTTCTTTAGTATGAAAATTGAGTTTAAATTAAATAGTTTAGTATACAAAACTTGAATTAGTTCAATTTGATGAGCTACTTTGTTGATCCTGAGGGAAATTCAAGTTAACATGCATGTCAGTGCAAAATTTCAATAGAAAGGACATGAACTGAATCTCGTAAATTGCATAAACATATCTGGAGTACTCCACTGTACAGAACACCAATGCAAGGTGTTACACCGTGATCTGTGCCTGGACTCACCGTGTGTGCCCGCTGGAGCTGAAGAGGTAGAGAGGCGGGGTTGGACAGGTGCCTGGTATCCACTGTCCTCCGGCTCGGTGGCACGGACTGGTGGGAGGACATGCTGGCCCAGCCGCTTCCTCTACAGACAGGAAGTGGGAGTGGTTTCAGAGGAGGCGCCGCACATTATCGGCTGTTTCTCTTTGCCAGCGAACTGTGGAGATAGAGACTGAAAGTTAAGTAGAGCAAGATTAACACATCTTCTATATAGCTCGGTCCATCTGTACAGAAACAAAATGGCCCAAAGATTATTTGCATGGACAAAGCTGTCAAGAGATGAGATAAATTCATGATGAGCACAGGTGCTATAAGATTTGCTGTGGGTACTGCGGATGGCCCTAAGAAACAACAGTACAATAACAAACCACCTTCCACACCATAAAATGAAAACAGACTATTGTAGATATGGTTTACACTGTTAGTAAATGACCCATGGGCAAGACTCAAAAGAATACTGAAAATCATTATTGCAAGTTAACTAATAATAAAGCATCATTTGCATTGCTTGCGCCACCTTGGCTCAGGTCAGATTGGTGGGATCCAGCACCAGCCAAGGGTCTCCAAGTGAAAGCTCTGCTATGTGAGCAATTGACATCATCCAATCATAACAAATGTCTTTTTATCAAATAAAATTTAAACGTACCCAAATTATATGTTTCATCATAAGGCAGATCTCAAGAAGACACGTAGTAATTCCACATTTGTGGTGCTATAAGAGTGACCAAAGCTAGACAAAACTACTTCTGCTTTAATCAACAGCTTCTTTAGCATTTATTTCACTTTTCTGCGCCTTCATGCTGCGCTTAACGTGCAGTACAGTAACGTACAGTAATGTCATATAATACAGTGGGTTTGGCTTAAATTTGATGGATCCATAAACTAGAGGTGTCAAATTATCGTGTTAATTGCGATTAATTAATTACAGTCATATTTAGCGTGTTATGTTTTTTAATCGCGTTAATCTCATTTTTAATCTCTAACTCTACTGTTTCTGCGAGTTGCTTTATTATAAAATCTGTTTTTATGTGTTGTTGGGACAACACCACACACAAAAAAAACACATTTATACATTTTTTTATTTCGGTAATTCCACTCATTGCCGGAAACCCCCGCAAAACGCGCGCAGTAAGAGCAATGTAAACGTCATGTTCACGTTGGCGGCGTCAGTCGCACAGTGCACGAGGTCGAAGAGCCAGTAGAACAGAGGCAGCAGTGCACAGGTAAAAACGCATTCGTGTCTTGGAAATTCTTCTCCCGACGTGAAATATAAAAGAAAATAACAAATATAATATCGCCTACAACTTAAATGTCACTGGTGAAAACAGCCTGCACAGACTCATGATGTCTGCACTACTGTCCTATAGTGACCTGCCACATGAGGGGACACGAACACAAACACAAACACAAACACCTTCATCATCCTCATTAACCTGAGAACGCGCGGACCACATTTCCTTCCGTAGACACTGCGCGGACACCGACGTGCTCCCGTGAGCCGCGTGTGGATCGTGTTTTCTCGTGTCCGCTGCGTAAACCGCTCTTCCTCCTGTGCGCCTCTAAACCAGAACTAACACCAAGACTAAAACCGGGACTAACCCAGTCCAGGACTAAACCAGGACTAAACCAGGACTAAACCAGGACTAAACCAGGACTAAAACCAGGACTAAACCAGGACTAAACCAGGACTAAAACCAGAACTAAAACCAGAACTAAAACCAGGTCTAAACCAGGACTAAACCAGAACTAACACCAGGATTAAAACCAGGATTAATCCATTCCAGGACTAAAGTAGGACTAAAGTAGGACTAAAGCAGGTCTAAACCAGGACTAAAACCAGTGATCTCATATATAAAGCATTTCTCTATCAATAATATTTTTAATATGGTTAAGGAAAAACTGGACTTTTTATTGTCTTTAAGTAGACAAAAGTTATTATGTTCAGATTTCCTCATCTTTGCTACTTTACAGCAAACAGTTTCTTATTCATGGAGACTTGGGCTCAACAGCCAATCTGGAGAGATTTGTTAAACAATAAATTACTTTATAAAGTCACTTTTTTAATCTATATCAGTCTTTTGATCTGCCACAATAATGTAATAATGAATTTAAATGAAAATACCTCAAATTGAAGGCTTTTCTCAGCAATTTTTAGGTGAGATTAAAATGAGATTAATTAGATTAATTAATTACAGATCATAATTAATTAATCTCTCAATTTTTTTAATCGCATGACAGCACTATAAACATAAAACAGGTGTTGCTTATGGACACTAAAATATGGGGGCTTATCACAAGATCAAGTATACAGTGAGAAATTAAAATAATCTTATATCTGAATTATGAGGTCTTGTTATCCTGTCTTAGTTCTTTCTTTTCAAGTCACGTAATTTGGTTGTGTAGCCACGTCTTCACTAAAGCAATCTGGGAGCTGTACCGGACTAGATTTCTCTGGATGTTAAGACCCCTCAAACAGGCTGGTATGGTTTACTTTAGACAGAGGAGACACTTTGGAGCAATGGAAATAAGGCTTAAATAGATTATTTTCGAGGAGCCTTTGGCAAAACACTGTCCTGAGACAATTCAGGTTTCAGTTGTGTGAGCAAGTTAAACATGTGATAATGCAGCAATGGAAGGAGAATACTACAGTAAGTTAAAAAACAAGGGATGGAGATTAACGATAAAGCTGTATTATTTTTACACACATGTAGTACACAGGGATGCCAAAATACTGACATATTATGATACTTAACTTATATTAGAGGTTGCTGTATCAATATACTATACGCATTTCACAAAACTAAGTTGTGGCGGGACAACAAATTCCTTCCTTATTTAGAGAAAGTAAGGTCATTCTAGTCAAGTGGAATATTCACAGTTTTGATTAATTAAATGATTCCTTAAACAGAATGTGCATGTAGTAGTTTAACAAACAAATACTGTAAAAACATTTTCCACTTTAAAAAACTATGATATATGCAGAATGTGCAATGTAATGATCATCATATGTATCAAAAATGCCACAGTGAGCGTTGTATTGTGTATTGTATTGTATTCCCAACCCTAAATTTCAATAAGAGTACTAAAATGTTATTATAGTCCCAGTATTATCTTGAAAACCTGCACTTTCAGGAGCTTTGAATGTTGAATCCTAAATAAACATTGCTATCATAGTAGTTCAAAATGCCCTTAATACTGTATTCTATTCCCAGTAACACAAACAAAACTAGTCACTTGATATGACACTTATGCAAGTGCTTTACAATAGTATCATAGTGTAAACATTTACAGGAAAACCGACCCTGCACGTGGTTACGAATGTCAAGGACCTGCTGAAACCCATCTTTGGCTGCACATTATTAAGCAGGCCATACAGTGATGTCATACTGGTGTCCAACCAAAAGAGCAGAGCATCGAAAAATGAGAGATCCTCTTTGATAAGCATCCAGGGGACCGGAGAGGGTGTCCTGGGGGAGGGAGAAAAACAACTCTGAAGGCAATCACAAGATCTGTTAAGGACAAAAACCTGAATCAAGATGAGGAGGCAAACACAATGAGGGAGCTTTGACATGAGCTCTGAGGCGCATGAGGCCTTAAACACATGCGCTGGCACTGCTACAGACACCCACAGGCAACACAGGCAAGTCCATGGCCCGCTGCCAACAATCCACGAACTCACTCACCTCTCTCCCCCCTCTCCCTCTCCTTTGCGAGCTTATAGGGACGTCTCCAAAAGCGGGCCTCAGCTTAAAGCACACTGAGCCAATATTTCATTCTCTAGAAGACCCCCACCCCTTCTTCACTCCATTTTAGGCTGGGTTGTGGAAATACTAGCAGAGCGGTGTACACAGAGACAGAGAACTCAGTGCATGCCAAAGCAGGAGACTTCAAGCAACGGCTAAATTCGACTGAAATAAACATTCAATCAAACCTGTCGAGGGTGTTCTTAGACAGTTTGTGGAGGCGTTGTGGCTGGTCCAATGCAATGGTAAGGACTGAATCAACAACAAGAATTTCACAGATAGATTGAGCCTTGAGGTAATAAATGAAAACAATCCAACTTGAAATCTGACTATTAATATAAAATCATGCCAATTTTAACTTGACTGTAAAAAACACATGAAGGGTACAATCAATCAGCAAGGTGTAGATTCTTTGGGTGGCAAATCCAGAATGAGAGATCTCAAAGTATTTTTTTTACACATGGATAACAGTTTGGTCGCCACACCCTGTTACGTCTTGAGCCTGATCAAACATGAACAGGAAATCAAATTATTATATTTTTTTTTTTTTCAGTGATGCATGTGAAACAAAGGAGCTCATTGGTCATGGTCACGTATCATTTACAGATTAAATCAAATTTCTCTCACTTCAAATTAACAGAGTTTAGTGCTTTGCTCATTTATTCCACAAAGACATGCAATGTTTTTCAGTCCCCTGTGATATTTTTTTTTCTTTTTTCTTTCCTCTTAAGCTGCCATATTTATTTTGATATGGACGGACCACACATGATCCTGACTGGCTAAGCCACCTGTCGATCCACCTGCCACCTGCCCATCTGAAAAAAATGACCAGACTGACATCTTCCACTGTGAGAAGTGTGCATTCTGGATTCCAGGAAAACAGATTCTATCTTGAAATAATAAAGTAACTCAGATCAGAAACAGATTCATATTTTGTTCGAATCCCCACCAACAATGTTCACTATCTGCATCATTTGGTCTATTACTGCCTTTTCCTAACACTGGAAAATACAATCCAATATAACTTCTCTCCAATAAACCCACACTATTAAGAAACATTTCCCAACTGTGGACTGTAAAGCTAGCTATAGAAATGAGTCAAAACACAAGCTAAACTTACATAACTAACATAAATTTGAAGCTTTATGACAAGACAGTTCATAATTTAAAATTCAACAGTGCCGGGTCATTTTGAAGGTTTGATGACAGTTCCTCTGAAGCAGATGTGAAAAAGACACTGTGATGTGTATACTGTAAACTTTGGCGATAGAAGAGTATAAAGCGTCCCGGATGATGGGAGGATGAAGGAGGGGGGCTGCTAGGACTCAGCCCCGAGGAATGTGACACCCTGTCAGCTCCCATAAGGATTTATCTCCCTGGAGCCTCATTACCCAAGTGCCCGGGACAAGGAGACCCAAGCACCTAACTGTATACACAAAACACAAGCATAATTCACAATTAAATGTAGGGATGCACTGACACCACATAAAAGATTTTCATAATGTTGCCTACTTTTTATACTTTAGAATACTTCTTTGGGGGGTTGTTTCAATTATCTACTAAAATCACTAAATATAATAAGTATACTTCATATCTAGGCCTGTTAATAATAACATATCGACTTAACGTTCAATTTATGTAAGGTAGAACAATATTTTTTGGGGTCAGTGTTTATCGTGTGTTCATTTCCTTTGCACTACTGGGAAATTTGTGTTTATTTTTTGATTATAAGATAATGATATGATGATGTTGTAAAAGTTTGCATAAGTAATGAGTCAGACATATTATTCCAAACTAATAACTGTATGTGCATCATTCTGCTTTTTATTTATTGCAGTGAGTGTGTTTTAACCAAATTTTACATTTAGAATATTTTTTGGGGATAATTCTAGTACTTTGGCTAGTCCCCCGTCTGTCCCTACAGATGTGAATATTATGTGCAAATGGATGCATGTTAATCCTAGACACCAGGGTTCTCTTTTTCCCACTGGGGTTGATGCATGCACAAGCAAAGAATTGTCAGCACTACCTAGTGACGTTAGCCTGTTGCTATCGTAATAAACACAAGCAATGGGCTGATATCAAAGGTAAACTATTCAATTCAGTAACACTTCATTTATCTTTGCTTTATCCAAGAAAACATTTAAGGATTACGTGATTAAATTAAAGAAAAAAATCTGAGCTTTAATGTGCAAAACAGGTAATGAACGCTCTTGATGGCCAACTTCTCACTTCTCAGTGGCTCTTGCTCAGCTGAGGTTTTAAATAACACACAGAAAGCTTAAGTAGTATTGATTCTTTGTATCGGCACAATAATGCAACTAGGGATGGTCCGAAGCTAATAACCAATATATAGCTCATTAAATCTGCTTCCGTAAGGACCACAAATTGTTAAGATATAGTTCAAAAATAAACTTTTTGCTTTTGTAAATAATAATGCATTATATTAATCTGGGATTAAAATAATTTATTGCATACAGCCATATTTACTCATTAGTTAGATACAGATATGTGATACTGCTATTTAAGTCTCTAACTACAGATCATTGTCCTTTATATTGTAGGAAACTGTTTAACCCAATGTTTAAGCATGCACCAAGTCAAGATAAGGGCATCACTGCATGCTGATAGAAATCCCCTCACAGCAAAGGTGCATGTTTTCACATTTTTTCCACGAACATGATTAACGCTGTGCATAATAACATTATTTATATCTTAAAAAATCTATGTGCATCAAAAATTATGACTGAATATTAGAAAAGGCATAATATGGCCTGACATAAACAGCTAAGTATTTTGCACAGGACACTCCTAGCAGAGAGAACTAAATTAAACACATGAGAAAAGCTGAAACAGTGCAAAGCTCAACACTTAGAAAACTGCCCTGTTTCTGAGGAACATGCAGACACATTATAAACAAGAGAAAAAAAAAGCATGTGGTGTCCTGGAAAATGAGACTGATGCGTGTATGATGTAAGAAGAGTAAAAAATAGATTGTTGAAAATAACTCAAAATGTTTCCCTTTGAGCAGATGAGAAATCCAGCCACAGCTCGTCTGTTGCATCAGCTCCAGCTCTGAGCCCCGGGCTGTTTTACACCAACAATAGTTTGTTCAGAGTTTCAGAGAGCTGAGAACATTTCCTCTTTGGATTTTTGCTGACACATTGTCACCCAAATTGGGTTTAAAAACACACCAATATATATGTTCAACAAGCCTCGGTCTATTCAATCTGTAACAACACATGGAAATAGCTACATCATATTTAGTGTAAATGAATTACTACAATTAGATATAAAAGATAAATTGCAATCAAAACAAATATAATTCAGCACTCACTCATAAATTTGTAAATCTCAACAGCAGCATCATGACCTCTACAAAGAACTATAGTGCCTTCTCTATGGGTCTTAATCTCATTCATCTCAGCACCTCCCGATTAAGCAGTGGGTCCCAACAATCGTTTTCATAAAGCTGATAGATTTCCACCAAAGGAGGACCTTGTTTTCTGCAGACAAAATCTATATTTATCTGGGAATCTAGACACATTTTATTCTGATAGACAGTGATCTCCAACAGTGCACCTGTAAATATGTTATCAAGCCCAATCAGCTGTGCTATGCACCCTCCATGATCACCAGTTCAAGGGAATCCTGGCTCGAGCATCACCCTGACTTGAGCGTCCCCCTGGCTTGAAAGTCCCAGCTCAAGTGTCCCATTCTCTCTGCAGGAACGTCCCACTCCTCCTTCCGGGTGCGCCTTCTCTTGGGCGGCACACAGGTACCTGCTGTGCCCAGAAGAGGGGGGACCTTCTCGCCAGCCTGTAGTAGGGCGCATCAAGCACTGTGATACATTGAGTTAGAAAATTAGCAATCTATATCATAATAAAATGAAATAAGAATGTAGTGAGACTAAATGCCGGGCTTTGTTCATGTCATTTTACAGATCTTCCCGAAGTGGCACACATTATGAAATCGTATTTTAAATATTTTTTTCTTGTTCCTCCGATCTTAGCTCTAGTGGAAGTGTGGGACATGGAACTATAAACAAGAGGTGTTTCATGCCTGATCATCCAGTGGGGTGGAGTGGGCTGAGGGCGTGGTGTGGCATGTTCAGTGAATTGACAGAATCGTAAAAATAAATATCAAACTAGTCCACTGAAAAACAACCTGTAACATGCTCAAGACATGTACCCTCCCGACCGTCCAGATGCCCTCCCACAGCAGAGCAGAGCCCCTTGCTGCTCCCTGTATCAGCTCAGCACTGCTCTATAGTTTGGTTTGATCTGGATCTGTACAAAAGCTGCTAATTCACATGAGGCTGTTTACGGCGATGTCCTAAAGGGTTTTTTTGTTTTGTTTTTTTTACTGTGTCTGTGGTCCTAATGCTGCGATGTCGGATTTCCTCGCACCACATATGTCCTTTCTGCCATCAGCTCCATTTAATTTTGTGACCAAATTATACTCATTGTGCCACTTTGATTAGTTTAAAAAGTTAGTCGCCAGAAGGTAAGCTATCATCAGAACCGTAGAAAACTGGCCTCAGAGATCAGCACACACATTCACTGACAGCTCAGGGCTGTGACAGCGGAGCAGACACACGTCTGATATAGTGCACATGAGCACTGCTCTGTACATACACCTGCACATCCTGCTCTGTACGCTCATGGCGCATATCAGTCACTGGACTGCTGCGTAATGGCGTAATGGGAGGTAAACAAAAAGAGGAACGCAGAGAAAACTAAAAAGGTTGACATGTGTGCACATGTACGTGAGAGGGATGTACGTGCGCACAGTGTTTGTAACACAAACCCAGTCAGTTCTGTCACGGCCTATCCAAAATTCTGTATTCCTGCTACTGGTGCGTACTCACGTTGTGGGGCTCCAGAGCTGTTTTATTGTACGCACGCACGCACATGCACGCACACGCACGCACACACATGAGGTAAAGATTACAGAAATTACCCACACTGGCAGTGGTTTTAAATGCTACACCGGTCACAGAATGTTGTTGCTGTTGTTTATTTATTTATTTATTAATATGTACATAGATTAACTAATTTTGTTTCATAAAGGGTACAATTCAGAGGGACTTTCCAGCCAGGGGCACTTTCCAGCTGATTTCCTCAATGAACATGCCTTAATTATGTCTTCAAACACAATGCAGACATGTTCAAATCAAATATTGATCTTATAGATAACAATTAAAAATGCTGATTTATTTACAAAAACATTGGACATGATTGCCAAGTTGTTTATGTGATAAATGGGTGTTTTGGTTCTCCTAATTATCCAATCAGAAAGCAGAAGAACAATATGTGATATTGCAGTAAAGTTCAACAGCCATATTGAAATTTTGCAATATATTATATAAATATACAGTATAACATACTTTGAAGTTAGTTATGTGCTGTTGTTGTGTCCTTAGGCAAGATACTTGACCCACCTTGCCTAGTATGAGCTGGCTTCTCTCTATGGGCAAGTTATGTCCCATCACTTGCTGCTCAGAAGAGAGATGACATGAGACAGTAAATTCATGAGTGGTATCAACTCCTGGTATAGGGACCACGTTGACCAGTACAAGTAAAAGCATCTCGGATCAAGCAGATACCCAATACAGGAACGTGGTCTTTTAATTGGCCTGTTAATTGGCATTTAACAACTGGACTATGCTCTAGACCACACTTGTAGTTTCAGAGGATTGAGGACCATTAGAAATGACTAAATCTCAATTAAAATATTAATTTTAATTGCATGTGATTCTGTGTACGCTAAACAGTTAGTGGGAACAGACTGTTTTAAAGACAATATTCATAATCACATATATTTTCTGCCAACAGTAACCACAAAACAAATAGAGCAGAGCAGAAACAAAAAAAAAAAAAAAAAAAAAAAACAGAAAACAAAAGTCAGACTCTGCAGAAGGATAATAGAACCACCACTGTCTAAACTGCTCCTCACTGCTTCCTCATCACAGCTTACATAATATAAATTAACCATCTGATCTACTTTCACATATTCAGCATTCTCCAACACAAGATTCAGATCTACACTTCGTTGCTTGAAGTTTGTCAGATTGTAATATCTTTAACTGATACTCTGCCAGACAAAGTCTGTGCTTTCCTCATGTAGTGTACCAGAAGAATTCAGATTCAGTGTTGCTTAAGACACTGAACAAACTTCTCTCCTCTACGTCTCCTCTACTTCCTTTGAATAAATACTGGATAAATCCAGCTCTCCACCCCATTCCAAATAGCTCCCCAAAGGATGTAGGAATTATAAATATGACACAGAATAATTAAAACTTAATACTTATGTATATAATTTAGAGTTGTATCTTTGGTTTATGTTTATAGGCTTTTTACTGTACCTCATTTAAGGCTAGCCATCACCTATATTTAATTTCATGCAGCCTCTAAGGAGTAGTTCTCTCCCATTAATTCACCAGGGAAAAAAGGATGGAGGCCCTGATATATATTATTTCCAAAATCGAGACTGTAACAAATATGTTATTCAACACCACACACAATACTACAAGTTAAAGTTTAATTTGATACTAACAATCTATCCATCTATTGTGTGGCCCTGGATAAGAGTCCCCACCCCCTCCAGATGTGGTGGTGCGGTGCAGCTGGACACACACTCCAGAGTAAAGTAGTGAGATTGGATTTCATGTGCAGTGACTGTGTGTGAAATGGCATAAGGCCCTCCTCTCCCTCTGTGCAGTCTGACAGTCCTCTAACAGACTGATCAAGCCAACAGTCAGTCACTGTGGAGGCACCGGCACCACCAAACACACCATCTTTATAATATACACAAGCAGGGCTACCATAACCTGACAAGCCAAGCACAAAAGTCTTGTATTTTTTAGGAGCTCCCTCCACAGCATCTCAAAATACAACCAAATATTGAGAAACACACACATTTATGTTTTTATATTGCCTTGCAAAGGCCAGGGGTGTTCCTGAATGGTTTTCTGTGCAAATTGTATGCAGTGACTGAGACCCAGGCCTGGGTTTCTCCACAATGGTGCTGAGCTGGAGAAATTACTGTATTTTGGATCTCATATGTTTGCGTTGACACTGCAGGAGAAGGAGTGAATGAGAGTTAGGCTCATGAGGGAGACAAAGCTGAACAATCTCTATGAGGAATACTTGTGATTTCTTATTTGCCATATTGCCCAGCCAGAAGTGCATCACAACTTTTTTCTACCTATTGGAAGCACTGTGGCCTTGTTGCCAGGTCAGCAAAAACCAGTTGCTTTAACCATACATTACCTGCCCTTGGCCTTGAATAGCCTTGAATCATATTGTATCCAGTTTGAGTTTTGATAATCTGACTATCATTCATGCTTAACCAACCAGGTAAACACATTGTATAGAACTGAACGATCTATCGTTTTGGACCTAAAATCACAATCTCAGACAACACAATGTTGGGAGCGTCAAAGCACTGTTTTTTGCAGTGCTCCTAACTGACCCAGGTTTTGTTTTGTCAACTATTTCATATATGTATGTGTGTATATTAGGGGTGGCACGGTTCATGAAAAAAAAACGAACCGTTCGGTTCGCTTGTCACAGTTCGGGATATGTGCGTACCGTACGGTTTCCATGGTTCCTGGCTTGCGCATTGTAGCCTTGTACCCGTGTGTGACCTGTTTCGCTTTTCTGCAAAAGAAGAGGTGTGGGTGCTGCACGTCACCTGTAGAAATGACAAGTAGGAGAGAAGAGGGCCGCTCGAAGATGCAGGATGCGCCCGTGTCATTATGAGCATAACCTTGCGAAACCACCGCTGCGCATCAACGCAAAGACGGCTCCACCGGCAGCTGTAGCAGGACGTACAAGCGCAGCACTGGCTCTGTGTTTGTCCATGGAAAAGCTGATTAAACTTGACTGGGCGCATTTAGCCATGTAGTGGAGCCAGGTCCTAAGGGCATGGCATGCGTATTTCGCCCTACACGAGAAACTGCAACTTTTGGAAGCGTAACTTTTAGAATGCATGGAAAGTGAATGAGGGCGGCTCCACTGCACGCGCTAGACGTAGATTTCAGTAAATAGGATCCATCCTATTTTTTGATGGTCTACGCGAGCGTAGGCGCGTATCTCCATCAAAATACACAGACAGCATGAATCTTTGGTTGTATTTGTGCGTTTACTATCAGCACAACGTGCTCCTGGGGCAGATCGGTGTTGTGTGAAAGAGCCCAGGCCCAGAAAGACTGTTAATTAGTGCTTTAAAATTGACTGTTGAAATCCTCGAGTTTGCCGTGGTGAGCCTGGTAAATACAAGTCTGTTCAGCTGTTAAGGCCTGGCTCCACTGCACACGTCAGCATTTATGCGCGTAACCTCGCGAAACCACAGCAGCGCGTCAACGCAAAGGCAGCTCCACCGGCAGCTGCAGCAGGACATACAAGCGCAGCACTGGCTCTGTGTTTGTCAATGGGAAAACAGATCAAACTTGACTGAGGCACATTTAGCCACTTGTTTCAGGTCCACAGTGAAACTAACAGCTAACACTAACTTTGCGTTGATGCGCAGTTACGTGTGCAGTGGAGCCAGGCCCTTAACCTTGCAGCCAAGAGGGCAATCTCCTAAATCACTCCTGAGGAGGGTTAGGAAGGTGGTAACATTTTTTCACCGAAGCACAACAGCTGCCTATGTCCAGTAATAATGTGCTTAAAGTCAAGTCAAATTCAGTTTGTGCATGATTACATTAATAACTATAATTTTAAAACTTTTTTAATGCTGTATCCTAAATTGTGGATAATTAAGCTAACATAACATATGATGACGTATATTTCTGGAGATTAAAGATTAAAAAGAAAAAAATGACAACAAGAACCGTACCGAACTGAAAACCGTAACCTTAAACCGCAATACGAACTGAACTGTGAATTTTGTGAACCGTGCCATCCCTACTGTGTGTGTGTGTGTGTGTATATATATATATATATGCGTGTGTGTGTGATATTTATTTATTTATATATATTTGTCTAATATATATTTTATTCACCTGACCCTCCCATGTGTAATCACACCCTCATACCTGCCTGTAAATTCCAGAACGTTAAAATCCACTTGTTTCAGCAACTATTTGCGGGCACCCGACCCAGTGCAGGACAGGTAATATCTTGACATTTGCATTTGAAAGACACACTTAAAATAAAAGGCTGTGATTGAATGGCCTCAAAACTAGACATTTGTCTACTGCGTTATGTGGTCTGGTTCCAGTCCCTCCTGCACTCAAACGGAAAGTAGCAGGGCTCACCTCACAGCAAGAATGCCATGAATTAAGACTCCCAGACAGGCTAGTGGATTATGTGGGCTGTTTGCATGCCCTCCCCATGTCTGGGTGGGTTTCCTCTGGGCACTCCAGTGGCATAGAAGGATGGGTCAAATGCCGAGAATAAATTTCCCAAAAGGGTCAATAAAATTTTCCTTAACCTATGGAAAGATATTTGGTTCCTTATCTCTAAAACTTGGACTATAATACCATTAGGTGTTCGATATGTTTTGTTGACAAATGTGGGCACATTTTTCTTGGACAAAATCATGTATCACATTTCCAAGCCTCAATGAAATGTTTCTGTAGCAATATTTTAAAAGAATCTATGCAAGCCAGGTCACATGAGTTCATCTGTCATGCTTTACATAGTAGTACTCCCTCACAAAAAAATATTTTGAATGACTGAACATGAAAAGGATTTGTCTTGGCCACAGTCAGTACTGTTCACTGTTGCAACCTTTCACTCACAGAATCAGCAGATAACATGAAGAAAAACAGGGCAGTCACAGCAAAAGGACTGCCACCTTGACACTTCAGACAACTGTGTTTTTCTTAGAATAAAAAACAATAGTTTCTTCTTTGAATAGCATATGCAAACATTCCATGTCACAAACGTCAGATTGAAAAAGGTTGTGTTAAAGACTGGAAAAGCACTTTAGGGATTGTTTTGTACACTTCTCATAGATGAACAAAACTACACACTTCTGATCAGTGATACTGAAGATTTCTTAATCACAGTTGTGCCAGATATTTTAAGTGTAGAACTGAATCCAATTAATTGGACCGTAGCCTGACACTGTTTTTAATGTAGTGAAAAATTGGATTGTATAATTTTGGGTCACAAAAAGATTAAATTAGTTTCATCGAGCTATACTTGACAACATATACTTCTTCCATGCGCCTTCTGCAAAAAAAAATATATATATTATTAAAGGGCCATTTTCTGATCTATATTATTATGTTGTTTTTTCATAAAAAAAAAAAAATAATAGTAATGATTAAAAAAAAATCCCCAGAGTTGTCTTTAGTTTCATTCACACATTTTAAGACACAAACCCTGCATATTTAAGGCTGAGTTTTTCATACTCCTGCTCCACATTTAGGTAAAAGGTGGCTGCTAGCTTGAAATCTATGGCTTCATGACATCACAAGGTGGAACAGAGTATTTTGAGTTTTGGAGATATAGACAGATTCAAACAAGTGTGAATAAAACAAAACAAAACTTCATGTATGTTTTTGAAGAAGTAACAACATTCCAACAAGGCCTAAAGCTCACAAGTGTAAATTTTATGTAATATAGGACCTTTAAATAGTAGTAAATACTGCATATCATGGCAGTGAGATTTGCTCTTCCAGTTTATTGTCCAGTCCTAATCATTTACAGCACATGTTTAGAGCACACAAAGAGCCTTATAAAGACTCCTGTGTACATGGAAGCTGGGCCCAGGGCTGACCTACTTGTTCTTACTGCTCCTTAATAATTCAGCAGCTCTGAAATGTTCCTGTGTAAATGCAGCGAGCAACCCGAGTGTGTCCGCCCGGCCTCATGACAGGAGCCTCACAGGGCTGCACTTTATGGATGAGAGCAATCCTGTTAGAGCAAGTACAGTGGAGAAGCGGATCATTACAAAACACTACATGAAACATCAAAATACAGGGGGAGATATTAGATATAAGAAAGTCTATTCCCAAATGTGTGTGAAACCAAGTCACGTTTCAAAAGAGGAATTCAACGTGCTATACAATATACGACTAGCACATATCTATACTTGTGATATGTTTAGCACTAGGGAAGCCGCGTAATAAAGCATTTTGAGATGTGATTATTATTACAATCACAGTACGAAGGATCACAATTATGCAATTAATCCCAATTGCTGACATCTTGCCCAGCGCCCAAAACAACTGACATTTTTTTATGTTCATCATCAGTCCATTATTAGTGTGTGGAACTAAAATCTAAAGTTTTGAAAAATTCTGTTCATGTGACATAAATAAGCCAGACAAGTGTGCGTATGACTTCTAAAATTGTCACATTGTTTAGTTCCTGAATTGTCATAATTATTAACAAAAATTATCTATTAACCTTGATATCCTTATTTAGAGCAAATGAGCCAAATACATTAAAATACTTTCAAACACCAAAAACAGCTAATTTTCATTGTTCATTTATTTCAGAAAGGTATTATCATTACAGAGATGATCATCTCTCCTAAAAAAAAAAATCATAGCAGGTATCATGTCTCAATTATTAAGACTTTTGACAACATGCTTTGTATTCCAAGTCTAAATAACAACATAATCATTAACAGGGTGCTTTAATTAGAGTTACATGTGAATTGTGAATCTACAGCATATGTCCTGAGTGCCACCCAGCCCTCTATAGCCTGTAATTACACACACTTACCCTGGTACCTTTCCCTGTGACATGTCGCAGTCTTTGTAACGTCAGATCATCTGAGTTGGGCCACTTGCTGCAGATGCAAACCTGCTTTACTTGAATGTTCACAGCTGAAAGTTGTCAGATACATATGATGCCACGCGCACACAGTAACAGCCCATAATATGCTGTCATCTCTGTTGCGTAACCGGCTGGAGTGAATCGCACAGCCAGGCCTAATCTGCGCTAATCCGCCGTTTGTTTCTTGTTCAGTAGTCTTAAATATGGGTGACTGTTTAGGAGAGCCACCATAAATTAGAAAGCACATCAATATTTGCATTCTGGAAAATAATACATTTATTATACTATACTATTTTATTACTAATATCGAGAACAACAAAGTAAGTTATGGTGTAGAATTTTCTGATTTAAGTAGATTTGTGTGTGGTCCTGGTCAAAGACCTGATCCAAGTCCTAGTAAACCAATTCTAAAGTTATTGCAAAAACTTGCTTTTATTAACCAAATTAAACAAAATTTTCTCAGGTATCACCTATCAGAAGTGGCCAAACACATAAAGCTGGCCAGGTGAGGTCCAGTGTGTTAGTAACAGTGGACAGCTGTTGTAACTGCCTCCAATTTCTCCTGCAATCCTTTAGTCAAACATACAGTGAAGGGGGTTCATAGCGGTCTTTCCAGGAACCTACAGGCTGTGATGTGACTGAAAAACTCTGCTCAAATTCGATTAAAAATGTGACTTCAAGAGCATGTTATTTTCTGTGTCCTTTTGCAATTTGTAACTATTATCAAAAATGCCATGAGGAGTACTATGCTGCTGTAGGCTATGTTTGGTGTTAATCTATGATTCATCCCTGCATACCTTCAGTGAAATATGATCCATAGGAATTCATTTTTCATTGTGGCTGATTTGCTAGATTCAAAAAAGGCCCAAGCATTTCATCTGGGGACCTATTCAAAAATTATAGTACAGATAAGGACACGTATTGATTCGGATACAGACAAATCAATGGCGCACCATGGTGCAATATCATAACATAAAAAAATAAAAAATAAAATCCAAGTCATTATTGTGAGGAACTGTATGACCCATAACAATATTACAGCATTATGTGATAAAGATTAATAGTGGCTCTTTATCAAGTGTACTTTTCCTTTAGAATATTTACATTCAGCTTGGCACACAAATATTACAGAGACTTGTGTGCAGCTACAGTCTAAAACTAAAATCAATAGTGTAAATCCTTAGCGTTATAATTCATCTGAACATTGGATCACCATTTTCAACACTGTCAGAGTATTTTACTGACAGTCCAAATGAAGCTGGGTATCTCTCTCCACAGATGGCTGCATTCGTTTTGGCAGAAATACCACGTCATACTGTTTGTATTTAGTGATGAACAAACACACTTGTCTCACACACAGTTCAAGGGAGCGCTTTGTTTCATAACTGTGGCATTTCATAATGAGAGCACTGAAACGTCTCCCTGAGGCGGATTATCTTTGGCCTCATTGGCTTCAGGATAAGGGGAGACATCTCCTCACTCTCCCTCAGCTCCACTCCTATCCTATAGCTAAGCTCGGTCCCAGCAATACACAGCTCTCCATTCACATAACACATAATGTAGCTCAAACCTTTAATGTCCCTCTATTATACTGACAAATCTCACAAGAGAGTCTCTGTAACTGAAGCATGATACAAAATAATATGATTTAAAGCATTTCCACCGTCAGATCAGCAGTATATCATGACAACCTGGTCACCTTACACAATGTTCATCAAGAAATTAGTACCTACAATCATCAAGTATTCCATTCAAGTAATGTGTTCTTGTTTAGGTGGGATAATTTTTTTTTTTTTTAATCTCCATATCACGTTATTATATGCAGCTTATATATAGCATCACCACTTACAGTATTATCTTATCATAATTGCATAAGAAGTCAAACAATAATTTGCTCATGAAAGACCGCCTACATTACAGTTGAGTGACTCAGACAATCCAGCATCTATTTCCTTGAGAAAAAAGGACACAAATTACTACTGCACAAAACCACCATGTGATTCTCAGTAGTTATTTAACAAAAATAAATGATCAGTTAATGTAATACTGTACATTCAATCATGTGTGTGTCTTTGGTTTGTTTGGTCATTTTGAGTCTTAAAGAATGACCAAGTGGCTACAAAAAGTACAAGGGAAACAAAGTACCAAAGACATTTGAGGGAATTAATTTGGCCAACTTCAACTTTCCATCATCACAATCACCAAATGGAGACTGGCGATTCAAACCAAAGCTTTATTTAAATTGGTTCATTAATTAATTACATTTCATAATTTTATTGGAAAGCCTTATCAAAGGTTTGTTACGTCTTCCATTGGTCAAATAAGGTCATAAACTAGCCAAATACTCTAAAACATAACTCAGACCAATAATGAAGCAAGTGTTTGTAAACAGAATGGTGCAGGGGAGGCTAAAGTAAACATTTGCTCACAAGTGAGCTGAAAGGACAACAATGACCTCAAAGACATGTTACAATGTATGATACATGCATATAGAATAAATATAAAAACATGCTACACATATAGATCGGTAGTCTACTTGCTCACTGACAAAGAAACCTGCCCAGACTGTTACTCATAGTCAAACAAACATCTGATTGTTTTGATAATGGTTAAGAAGCTATGGTGTTAAGGTGTTTATTTTAGGTGTGTGAAACTACATCCAAACAGAGCCAAACTGTGTAATTAAGAAATAAATAAACAATGTATCGTTGTGCATATGTAGGCTACTGTGCCATGCACCATAAACATAAATCACAGCAGCGTCAGCAAAGCAGATCGAGGGTATCATGTACTTTGGTTTATCTCGAAGTGAAGACATGAATAGTATCAATAGATTTTAGGCAGAATGAGCTAGGATATCTGACAGCTAGCTTGGTTAGCAGTCACTGTTAGCAGTTAGCTTAACTATATAGCACGTGTTAGTAATTTAAAAACATTAACCAGCAGACAATAGCCAATTGTTAGACAGATGTGCTGTACGGTGTAAAAAGGAGGTACCAGATGGTTGGATGGTTTGGTGGGAGTTTCATCTCCTTGGATATCGATAAAAGGCGTTACTGTAAATCCTAGCTTTGAAAAGGTCAATACAGCTATGTTTCTTCTCCAAAGATTAGCCGGACCCCAAGTCACTACCCGATTTGCCTCACCTCCAGATTTGCTTCACTTGAGTTCTGCGCATGCGTGTGCCGGTCTGCCATGTCTGTTACGGCTACCCCACTTTGACAAACAACATACAGCGTTAATTGTAGTTTATCGCATATTGACCTTCTTTGCAGTTGTATAAACATGCATGTTTCATAAAATATTAATATTTTGTAGACTTCAAGCACGGGGTTTACTGTTAGAGTACCCACTGACAAATTCAGTAAAACATTAGTCCGTGTTCAGATTGTTAACATTAACTTAGCTACTGCATTACCATTATTTGGTATTGTACCATTGGCAACTGACAGCTATGACAAAGCTACCACTGTACACATGTATACATTTTCAAGCACGATTAGCAGCAAAAACAATGCTGTTGTTTGTCCGAGATTATAGCTTGCCTGGCGCAAATCGGGTAGTGACACCCTACCGTTCAACAACAGAGCAGACAAACCCCCCACCCCTAAACAGCGGACAGCAGCAATGGAGGCTAACTAACCTCAGCGGCGAAGCCAGAGAAATCATTCGGTGGTGTTATGGTAGAGAAGGTACAATCCACAGTCAAGCCAGGCGCTCAAAATCCAACAATAGTCCTTCTACTTCGACTCAGCGTGTTGCCCCAAAATAAATCCACACGAAAGCGTAGTTTTGGTTTTCATTTGTTCGCTTTGACGCTGTGCAGAGCCTGTTCCTGCATACACAGCGCTCTGGTGCTACTCCGAGCGGCTCAGGCTGAGACCGTAGCAGAGCTGAACCGCCTCTCTCTCAATAGGTCCGCATGCTCACTCGCCCCTCCTCTTCACTTACTCATAGACTGCACATTTCCCATGCCACAACACATAGGTCTAGTGCTTTACAGATGCAGTGATAAAGGCAAATTATGTGGCCCACTGTTAAACCTGCAGAGATGATATTTTAGCATAGGTACCTTTGTAAACAAATATTGTAGTACCTTTGAAGACAAGTTATCTTATTGATAATCCTTGGGCCAGAAAACAGGGGAGTGTGCCAAGCCTGGAAAATAATGTCAGGAAGGCCTTCTGCTGTGAAAGCTGCTAATCAAACCAAAATTTCCTTTGCATTTAAATGAACAATAAGGTGTTATATGAAATTATTAAATATGATTTTTTTTTTTTTTTTTATGACGGTGGGCCTACATATCATAAATTCAATTTTGACAGACATAACAGTTTTAAACCACTGTTATAAATCAAAATGATCTGCTTATTAATGTCTGTAATGTTTCATTTTGCAGCTCTTCATGAAAATAGTATCTAAGAATCAAAATATAGTCTAACGCTGTGGTGTATGTTGTTGGTCTAAACATCTAGTAGACTATAAACTTAATAGATGGGATCCCATATGAAAACATACCACTAGTAGAAACTATGCCTATTTCTCTTCATGTATCCCCTATTTTGCTATGGCCCAAATTACAGAGGTTCCAAAAAAGGTCAGAGCGAGCATTATCTCTCCAGGAAGCCTCCATGTGTGAGCAGCTTGAAGCTCATACACAGTGCAAGCTGTGAATACACTCTGAACATTGAAGGATAGTATCTGAGAGATCATAACAATGCATGCTGTGCTCAGTTCATGGCTCTGAGCTAAAGCCAGTGCCCTTTAAATGAGCTGAAACCTCTACTACCCTACCACTTTCCATAACAGCCACCCAGACAGCACTTTTACGAGTCAGGGATGATACATTATGTTAAAAGACATTGTTTTCAACTAGTGTTTTTCTTTCTGCTTTTGTGGTTTGGGAGAGCCTCGACCATTAGTAACCACCTTGTCTGCAATCAGCCGTGGCAGGAAAGAGTGTGTTTACTTCAGCTGGACTCAGCGGACACACACATGTAGAACTAATCTATCCCATCGCGGCTATGCCCAATTTGTCAGCTCACCGATAGAGCACAAATGTTTCGCACTTGTCAGTTTCGATGCCAACAGCTGCATCTCATCTGCAGCAGGAGGACCCATAATGTCCACATAAACACAAGAGGAGATAGAGCCTATCAGTTGGTAATGCAAAAAAGACAAGAATAACTAACTAAGTCTCTATGGACGAAAGGTCATTTTGAGCATTGTTGTATCAAATTTTAAAAAGTTAGACCCTTAATTGTGAGAAATAATATACCAGTTAACATATACATAATGGTCACAAGCTGAAGCTTTTCAGCTTTCAGCAATTGAAAATCATGGTTCACATGGTCCAGAGGTTTGTAAAAATAGCAGCACCAAAATTCAAGGTTTAAAACTGCACCATTTGGCTATATTCTTATTTACCAAAAACATCAAACTGCAAATTTGTTTTAAAGATTTACAGCAAAAGAAAAGGAAATAGGAGATGGATCAATAGCCTAACACATTGTCACTGAATCATTGTGTAATATTTAGTTTTGTTCTAAATTTGGGCATTTGGCACTTGGAAGCACTAAAAATTATTTATCAATTATTTTTTGCTACAGAATCACATTCTTCCTGTACATTTCCCCTCTGGGTTGCCATGGTGATTCATTTCCTTTCTGCAGTATGCTATTTCTTCAGTATATTCTTTCTAATGCAAACCTCATATTTATCCAGGCTTGTGATTGACCCAAAGAGTACACTTGGTTTTGACACTGTGTGGCTGATTTACCTCTGCAGCATGCCATTAAGTAAGTCAGAATACAATTACACATTTTGTACAGTATCTATAATTGAAATCATGTGCCCTGTGTATGTATGTCATCTCACTGATGGATATTCTGCTTTCTATAATGTCGTTATAATTAGACACCAGGCTCGTCTTTTGAATACATTTTTAGCCCAATCATATTTCATTCTACCTCTGCCCGCATTTATTACTGTCAGGACCAAACAGCCTGGGAAATCATCTTTTATATCAGCAAGCGAGGCAGTGATGGAGAAGAGAGCATCATTTTAGCCCTCATATCCACAACACTGTTTTCTCTGTATTGTAATGTGGGTATTAGTATCCATGGGACTTCACACAGCCACCTCCGCGCCACAACAAAGACAGCAGTGAGAGTGAAAATGGCTGTATCTCAGAGAAGGATCCTAACGACTGGCCACATTGCTGGAATTCCGGCTTAACTTCCTGAGTCTGTCTACAGCTGGACCACAGCCAAGGCACGCTCCTCTCCCTCTGTTCCCCCTCTCCTCCTCCTTTTTTATCAAGATCACATGTAGACTAAATTTTCCTGCACAGACATAATACAGGGCCAGTCCACTCACCCATGTTTAATGTAATATCAATATTTGGTGCTGAGTGATTTTATCACTGATATTATTTTCACTGTGTTTTTGGCCCGAGTGGAAAAATGCTTAGAAAGGGGATTTTGAACCTTCTCTTGCTTCAAGCTCTCTCCTAATTCAAATTCACAGCACATGTCTGTACTACACCTGGAACTAGTGGATGAAAACGCGCAGTAGAAATGACTGAGACGGCATTCCTATGACGACAATGTTGCTACCCACAATCATACACAAGTCATATTTTAGCTTTTTCATATTTATTTATACTTATCAAGTGGAGCAATTATCTTTTAAATTTCAACAAATTTGCTCTTTGCTCCATTTTAAGACAAAAGTATCAAAAAATATTAATTGCTTCTTATATTCATTCAATTAAGTAAAATTTGACCTTTCCTGCATAGTTTTAGAAGTATCTTTATGTTTATCAGAACTATTACAAGACAATGGGGATTGGAAATACTCTTATTGTGTAAAAATTACATTCTATGTTTAAAAACTGCACTGTCTGCATTATCTTAAACAGGCTTTGAATTCAGAAGGAAGAAGAAAATATGATGCAGTTAACATACTCTATATAGAAAACCCATAGATAGAAACATGTTGTTATGATGCTTGAATGTGACGGCTGTGGGTGTGATAGACATATTCTCACTGGTGCCATATCCAAGAGACTGACTGTGCTCCTCTCACTCCTCCATCTGTCAGCAGCATTCACGTGGTGTACACTACAGGAGTACAGCACAGTGGACACCATGGATGCGTTCCAGAGAGGTGGTCGTGACATCAATGATTACCGTGAAATTAACCAAAGGGAGACGATTCCTGGTTCTTTCTGATGTAGAATGAAAGAGAGGGGGCCTGTTCCTCACATGTTGTGACTAATGCATGTGTCAAGCCTTTGAGTAAATAGCACAGCACACATGCACACTACATTCATGTCATCCGGAACAGCACATGCAAAAACAGAGGCAATTGGGGACTTTTTAAAAGTGATTTTGTTTCTAAACTGTGCAGAAATCAATAAAGAAGATGTCCTATTGCAATTTGCTGACAAGATCATTTGAAAATAAGAAAGGATTAGCAGCAGCACTGAGTACAACTTCATAATAACTACACCTTCATTAGCCTTAATGAAACATGAACAAATTTGTAATTCTTAATTACTAATTAATTTTTCTTAATAACCTAATGTCTTTTCACATGCTTTAAAAGTGTAACTACTATAAAGAATACAGAATCCTCTGTGCCTGTGCCAATATTAGTAGTAGCCATTGCAGGCTGAACCCTGCCTAACGCCTATTTGCAAAATATTTAGTTACTCACCTTTTAAAAATATTGTTTGCACCTTGTAAAACGGGTTATTAAGCTGTGACTGGAGGCTTTTCATTTCTGTGCTGGATGAGCAGCCTTGGTTCATTTTTATCAGAACATTGAAGCTACTTAATCATCATCAGTGGAGACATTTTTCATGTTGCCCTGTCAAATGTGGGACGTTTGACCGCACATGAGGATAAAGGTCCCATTAACACTTACACAAGGACAAAACTCAAAACTCTCTGTCTTTTCAAGGACTCAACTATGTGACTGCTCAGTTTAAAGGTATGTGTCCTAAAATGACTGACGCCCCTTATTTAAAGGTGCATTGTGTAACTTTTCTGGTGGAAGGTCCGTCAAATGCTTTTCTCCATGGAGATGTTATTGCTTTGTTTTAAATGTTTGACAGTATGATATTAAACCTTTCTATCTTCATGGAGACTAAATCAGACTAAGTTACAGCTCAGATCTGTGGAGAGGCCAGCTCATGTAAAGTCCAAATGCTTGTTTTTCTGGGTATTTTTCCAACCAGAAAACTGCCTGGAACTGAATAAATGAAATGTAGAACTATTTAATATCATACTGTGAAACATTCCAGGGAGAGCAATGACATATCCATAGAAACAAACAGGTGATGGACCCTCAACCAGAAGGTTACATAGTGCACCTTTAAATAAAACATGCAAATTTTTGAGAAAAAAAACTAAAATTAAGTTCAAATTAAGTTTTGTGAATATTGTGATTGTATTTAAATGTGCGGCATGCTCTGTTCAGCGTGCATATTGTTAAACAGTACCAGGTGCATCAACATTTGAGAGAAGACTGAATTATTATATTATTATTTTCAGCCATTTCACTTAGAGCAAGTGTGTAAAATAAAGTAAATAAATAAAACGTTTACAATAAAGGGGTAATAACAATTTTATAAAACAACATCTTTATTTTTTTTTATATTTAAATTACTAATCACCTTGGAGGTTTGGGTCAGAGAGGGCATGCTGAGGTTGAGACCATGGACGAAAAGCCAGAAAGATTGTATCTCTTTAATTAAAACAATATTTGGCTTCAAATAATCATAACATTTATACTCTTCTCAGCTTGCACATGACCTAGTTTTCTAGGCCAGGTTTCATTCGCCAATAGTGAAAGAAATGTCATGGGTTTTAATGCTTCTTACCCATACAGTTGAAATATCTTAAAGCAGTGATCAGCCCATGAATGGTAGAGCAGTGCAGCTGATCTGTGTGCGAAGAAGGGATAGGAGTGTTTCCAGGAAAAAAGGGAGGATATGGTGTGGTGGGTGTATGTGTGTTGCTATAGCACGATATAAGGGAGGAAGAAGAATAGTGGCATTTTCAGTGGGAGGACAGAAGGGGAGGGGTCCGGCCGAGTGCAGCACCCCCATAAATAAAGCTAATGAAATGGCAGTTGAGTCTGGAGAGAGCTGGAATGGCTGGTTGGGTCTTAGCCACTGTCTGATTTATCCCTGGTGTCCCTGTGTGCACAGCAGGGAGATCCATTACCTCACCTCATCAATAACAGCCCATGGACAGGACAGGGGGAAAGGCTCTGACACCCCACCCCAGGGACCTGAGAGCTCATGGGGCACAGTCGATGCATGGGGGAGGGGTGGCTAACATAATGTAGCCGCTAACACACATATCGAAGTGGAGAGAGCAGAAATGTCTTGGCTGATGGGGATGGGGGAGGTGCAGACATGGGTATAGCTGAACGTATAGAGCAGCATAATGCACATTGCAGTATCATATGAATTTGATCAGGCGTAAAGAGACCGATGGACGCTCACCTGCTATCTACACAGATAGAGTGTTTAGTATGAAGTGAAAAGATGCAGAGTCAGATGACAGAGCCAATTATCATTAAAAATTATAATTAAAGGGTAGAATAGTTAAGATTCACTATATGTAACTTCTGCTGTTCAGCCTACAAGGGATCTCATATGCATGGGTTTTAACATTTTAAGAATTTTTCAAACAATGAGGATGTTTTATGTTAAATTATTAATTGCTACGGCAACGATCCTGATTTTTCATCATTCAGAAACCCATGGATAGTACCAGTTTAGGACAATGAAATAAAAAGTGAGCAATAGTAATATGGCTCGCAAAAAGTGGATGGTATCTTTTGCTCAACCTGTTTACATTTACTTACATCTGCCTTTATATTTTAGTTAGATATTACAAATATTGCACCGTCAGATTGCCAGATTGTCAGAACATTATAATATTCAAATACCATTCGCACTGTAGTTTCATGACTGGTATATGTGTACAAGGCTTTTCTCAAACTCTAAGACTAGTAAACATTTCCAGATTTCCAGAAGCTTTAGTGAGTTTTCAGTACAAGCTTTACCCGTTCCAACATTTGTTATTAGATGTATGATATTTTTGCATTGTGTGCCATTGTTTGTGGGAATTGGGCACTGAAATAAGGAAGTCATTGTGAAATAGAAGACTGTAGTCATGTGAGCAGGATCCTCTTTTACCGCGTTACCGCAGAACAAGGTGAAATGTCAACAGAGTTTATGGTCTAGAGGGAACCGATAAGCACAGAGTGATAAGAATAGTGCAAACGCTGATAGTGTGACTGAAGTTATCCTCTGAATGTGTGCACCGGTATCTCTTATTTCTCTCAGATCTGCAGGAACCGGAGGCGTCAGTGTCAGGGCAGAGAGAGATGCCCGCAGGGAGAGGGCTTTTTCACAGTAACACAAAATCAAATCCCCATCAATCACTGAAGACATCTCCCAGTGCCATTTTCTGTGTGTCAGATAAGCACAGTGTTAGACTTTGATCGTGAAAGTGAAGGTTAGTGTGGACTGGAAGAAAGGCTTGTCTTTAGACCAAGTACAGCAACTCAATGGAAAAGTCACACTAGAATCAACTGAAACTGAATCCACTTTGGTCATGATATAATGTTCTATTGAAGCTGAAGGTTGGATTATAAGTCCCTTAACGAATTAGTGAAATGTTTTAATATTTGCCTGAGCACCAGTGTTGACCTCTGAGTGTTACAATTTGATGATGTTATACTTTCATATGAAGGGAAGAGGCTGGAGTAGCACTATACACTGTTCTCTCTTCTCTTTTAATGTTAATTTTATTATGATTATTTATGTTCTGATCTGTTTGTATTGTGACTTTAATATCTTTCTTATTCTGTAAAGCACTTTGAATTACTTTGTGTACGAATCGTGCTATACAAATAAACTTGCCTTATCTAAGTGAGTTTCACTTTTCGAGAGAAGTTTACAATCTCCTGACCCATGAATGCTGAACCTTAAAGGAAGGCTCTACAAACTTGTCATGCTAATATTATGGCTTTTAAGTCAATTAAATGCACAACAATTAAGTCTTAGGGGCTGAACAATAGCGCCACTGTTTCAAGCTATTGTGTTAAAAAAAAGTTCATTAATGATAGATGGTATTGAACTTCATGTCAGTTTTTGTTTCATGTGAATAGACCCATGATTACAGAGGTACCCTAACCATGAACCTAGCTCATCTAATCTGCAATCTGAAAGTTAAAGGGCCCATATTACACAATTTTAAATCTATGTTATGATGTTGTTTCCTCATCAAAAACATACCTGGAATTGCGCTTAGTTTCAATCACACATGTTTAATACACAAACCCTGCATATTTTGGCTTCTACTCTCAAACAGAAAACACCCTTCCTAGTGATAATACAGGAAGTGCTTCACTGTGTTTATAAACTTCATACACTTTCACTAGAATCATTTAGATGATTTTAGTCCTGGAATTGCAAAAAGCAAAAAGAGCATTTCGAGTTTTGGAGATTTCTACAACAGAATTCATGCCACCCTGCTCAGTTTTAAAATACTGTTACATATCATGAATACAACCTATGAACAGATAAAAAGTAACACAATTTCACATAGTTTTGCACAATTCAGCCACTGGGATTTTTTGTGTGTGTGTATTTATACCGCAATTTGGCATTTCCTCTTATTTTTCCTCAGAATTTTTACTTTACTCTGTTGTCCTTGGAAATGAGAAGTGAAGGGATCCTACACATCTGTGAATCACCACGGCTGAGAAACCCAGAGAATGAGCTATTTTTAATCGAAATCACTTGCACGCGTTAACGGCTGTCTTTAGTGTCACTCCCAGAAGATTACAGTAATGTGTCTAGTTGCTAAACCCTGATAATGAATGATACCGGCCAGTGCTTATTCTTTCATAGGCACCCAAACAAACAAAAAGGCAGTGTTGTTGAGATGGTTGTGGAGGAGGAGGGAGATATCCGATTCAGCAGCTTGTGTCTGGCTGTGCTGACACCAAGGTCAAAATGTGCACGGGGAGAAGCACGAAGAGACCATCAGGCAGGCAGCAGAGCACGAGGCTGGGCCCTGAAAAGCATTGACGCAGAGCAGTGGTCCTCTGAGAATACAGGGCGCACTGTAAGCATTCAGGCACTTTGCATTGGCTGAGCTGGCGGGGTGTACACAAAGCACTGACATTGAGCGAGAAAGAGAATCAAGTGAAAGCAATGTATTTACAACAGCAATAGAGAGTGTCTATTCAGGTTTTTTTTTTTTCCAAGCAAATAGTGTGAGTTGCCAGGGACAACTGTAAGCAACAATGGTTCCTTGAAACCATGAACCAAGTATTAATAAGCCTGCTCCTTCCTAACTGTACCAGAGCAGAAGAGACATCAGCCACCTCAACCTTTCCTTCTCTTACTCTTCACCACTACTAATCATATATTTTCATTTTTTCACAGTGTTTCCCACAGATTTTATCCAGACTCTTGTGGGACTAATACTTTTTATATTCATATTTTTTTTTATACAAATTGTGGATTTTGAATGCCACTTATTGCCTGTATTTCATATTTCATTTAAGCTGTCTTTTTGTAGTTGCTTTTTTATGTTAATAACAATACAAGAGGCAACAAAGTGATATTTTGTGATACCAGTGTCTAGTCCATATTTTTTTAGATTGTGGGGGAGAATTTTAGACTATGCGGGGCCAAAACTTTCAGTAGTAGTGGCAGCAGCTTTTATAATAACAGTAGTCAGAAGATAATAGTAATGTAATTCCACCATCAACCACGATGGTTGTAGTAGTAGTTGTAGTAAAAGTAGTAGAAACAATAGTTGTGGTGGTAATTAAAATAGCAGCACAGATTAGAGAAGCAGAAGCAGTGAATCATTCAGTTCATACAGCTTTTCATTCTATACATAGCACTTTCAATTCGCCTTCATTTCAATATTTCCACATAAAAACATAGATATAGATAAGTATTGGCTGTTCTTGCTCTTTTAAAGGAAATATAATGTGAAATGCACTTTGCCGTTGCCAGGTTTGATAACACAAGCATTATTGGTGTGAGAGAATCAAATGTATTAAAGTGGTTCAGATAGAGCAGTGGTCGTCATAACGCACACTAAGAGAAGAAGAATGTGGCCTTGGACTGCCAAAGTGTGTGAGTCACATCCGATCGCACAGATTCGTGTCAGATGTGGAACTGTAGGAGGTGTGTGGGCTGCTATAGAAATATGATACAGAAAAGATCCTCTACTCTGCCAGTGCTTTCTTCACAACACATAGAGACAAACCCGTCCTCTTTGGAAAGTCCTCCAGGCTTTTCACACCACACCACAGACTTGTGATTCTCAGCTAGTGCGTGTGTGTATGTATGTGTGTGTGTGTATATGTATACGTGTGTGTGTGCGTGTGTGTGTCTGGAATAGTCACAAAAAGGTGCTAAAGAGAAACTTGACAGCACCAGCTATAGTTGCAGCCCTAGAGCCATGGCTTTTACACTCACTGACCTTTCAAATCATTTCAATTACAGAAAACATCATTTTTCAACAGCGTCATCCAGGGTTGTATCCTCCTCTGTGTTTCCTCAAATGGCTGTGTTTTGAACTCACAACTCATGTCCAGTGCAGTTATATGTTGGAAAGCCTGTGGAAGCCATTTTCAGATATCAGTTTTGGAAAAATTGTGCATGTAAACACACAACAAACATCTAATTATTTTAGTTTATATATATATATATATATATATATATATATATATATATATATATATATATATATATATATATATATATATATATATATATATATATATATATATATATATATATATATATATATATATATATTTTTTTTTTTTTTGTTTTCTGGTCACACAAATGTATCCAGTGGCAGTAGACGAAAACAGCTTGATTCAAGATTGTAGTTGCAAAGAGAAGGAGATAGAGAAGTTGACGAGGCTAATGATTCTGCTGCTATGATTGAGAGATGACTGGTTGGTTCCAAACTGTCAGAAATCAGGTGACAACAAGAAGAAAATGAGAAAAACATAGTTCCTTGGACGTACAGTGCAGCTTTTTTGGCATGTTGCACTGGGTTAATCTACTAAATTATAATGCTACAGTAGTAATAGTAGTAATCATAAGAGGTAATGCCATGTTATGTAGTAACAGTAGTATCAGTCAAACTGTTTTGCATTGTTATTCTGCCCATGCTGGATATTTTGTATGCGTATTTACTTAACATTTTATTTAATCTCTAGTAGGGGTGTGCAAAAATATCAAAATATCAATATATATTGTGAGACTAAATTTGGCGATACAATATTGTTACTGTGAGCTGCTGTATCTATATATTGGTAAGAGTATTTTTTTTATATCTTTTGGCATATTTTTGTGACCTTACTACACACTACTGTATTTTGTAGAGTATTTAGTGAAAGGAAACTTGTTTATGCAATACACTTGACATTTTCACTGCGGGGATGACTAAAATGTATGTTTTTCATAACTTTGCACAAGTGGTGAAAGAAATAATATTGTATTGTGATTCATGTATCATGTATTGTATCGAATCGTGAGGGACCTTGAGATTCCAAGGCCTAAGCTCTTGTACAATTTATCTTTTATTTTTATCATATTTTTTTACTATTGAATACTATTATTTACTTGTTTTCTGTTGCACAGTATCACCAAAGCACATTCCAAGATTTGAATTTGGTTCACTGACAACATAGTAACACATCTTAGACTTAGATTTAGACAAACTTTATTGATCCACAAGGGAAATTATTTGGACGCAGCAGCTCACACATCACAATATAATATAATAACAAAGAGAAAATACAAATGGAAATAATAAATTCTAAATAAGCTGCAAAAATAACAATATCAAAAGTAACTGTCAAGGATTAATTTTATTGCATACTTTGATTTGAAAATACAGATCTGATGTAGAATTCCCCCAGTGAATTTCTGTAGTGATAATCCTAGCATTCCCCTCAGATGTCCCCATGGTGATGTCCCCGTAGTGATGTCCCCGTGGTGATGTCGGCTGTGATTGGAGTGCGTCCCAGTGGAATAAAGTGCCCATTGGACTGTGTTTCCTTGAGCGGTCAGGGCTGTGGGCTGATTAACACTCAGGATGTGACCTTTCATTCACTCACAGCTCCTGCAGCATTCATCTCCTCTGCACCATTCAACTCCCATAATAGCACGGGAATTAATGACACTCTTTTGAGGTGTCATTACTTTAAGTGCTGCTACTGCTAATACGTCTCAAATGTTCTTTAAATATCAAATACGCACACAGAAAAAAAAAAAACTATGATATTTAGAAATCCTGTTTCTTCGCAAGTGAAGGTCTGTCTCTATTGAATGTGAAAATATTTGAATAGTGCATTTGAACAAGGCTGGAAAAGCTACTTGTGTGGTAATAGATGCAGAAATATTGTAAAAAAAAAGTAATGGAAACAGCTACTGCATAATAGCAATGTGTAAAAATATCTATATATCGTGAAACTAAATTTGATGATATAGTATCAATATTGTGGGCTGCTGTATCAGTATATCTCCAGGAGTATTTTTATTTTATTTTTTTTGTATCTTTTAGCCATTTTTTTCATGACCACACTACAATTCTGTTGCTTATTTTGTGGAAGGTTTGTTTATGCAGTACACTTGACATATTCACTGTTTCCATTATTTTAAAAGATGTATTTCATATCAATTTGCACAGGTAGTAGTTTAATAAAGAAATATTGTTGTTAAAATGTATCTGATTCTTAAAAAAAACAACAATATGCAAAACAAAATGTGTTATTTTTGATTATCGCATGCATCGCCATATAGTAATAATATTGTATCTTGAGCCATGTATCATGCATCGTATTGAATCATGAGGGACCCTGTGAATTCCAGCCCTACTGTATAGCCCGCCTTTTTGAGCCGATCTTTCACTTGTGCAAATGTTTTTAGGATCGGGCCGAGTTTTGCTTTGTGTAGTATACATGGGGTAACAAGAACCGATTAATACCTCACGACCAGTTCCCAATCAGCAATCGTAGGTCAAAAGAATATCAAACCTGTTTAACATCCAGGCTCCTTTCTTGAGGGTTTTGCACTGTTGAAGTAGTTCATATAGTGTGAGAACATGAATTGTGAGCTGTGAACCCTGCTATTTGGTCATACAGTTTAATCTGGGGCAGAGCGAAACAAGTGAAAATATTGCAGTGTATGTCTGGCATAAGAAAGAAGCTGCATACATAGATAAGTCAAGCTGTCTAAAAGTATTAAAGACTCTTGTGAGCTTTAAGCCATGTTAGAATGTTGTTACCTCATCAAAAACATGCCTGGAGTTGTGTTTTGTTTCATTCACACATGTCTGAGTAACCCTTTCTACATCTCCAAAGCTCAAAATGCTGTTTCACAGCATTATTTTACCTTGTGTTCAGGAGAGACTGGCAATTCCACTTGACATCACAGCCTAAATATGTAGGGTGTGCATGCTAAACAACATTATAACAGATCAAAAAATTGTGTAATATGCTTCCTATAATATGAAAGAATAGTGATGGAAGAAATAGTATTAGTTATAGCATACTTGTGCTTGCCAGAGTCTTTTTTCAAGGTTTTTGGGAAAATATAAAAACACATTTTAATTGAGAGTTTGAATATTTTTTGGTTTCTGTAATGGTGAGTTCTGTGAGAGTTGTTAACAATGCATGAAAACACGCAGCCATATTTGATAACAGAAACAAATGACGTAGGCTGTTTGTGCTAAATTGGTGGTTTTGCATTTCAGTTCTATTTTTTCTCAGTTTGTGTTTTTTGGCTCTAACAATTTTTTTTTGATTGGTCAAGGATGGAGCCAGTGACACCTAGCAGGCTCTGAAGATTATTATGAGATAGAAACTCAGTTTGGCCAAAACACTACCTAGGCGGCCTTTGAAGCGGCACTGTCTCTTTGTTGTGATATTGTTGAACTGATGACTGCATCAGGTCTGGAATGACAAAGCAGGAATTATATTAGCAGAGCAGTACCATACTTGTTGAAATCCATGGTATGGCTGCAATGTTACTTGTTTAGTTGTTAAAGAAATTACAGATGTAAAAGCATCAATAATAGCAATACAGTATAAGTAGCAGTGGAGTCTTTTTTGGTGAATTGAAGTAAATGTCACCTTTATTAAATAAGAAAACATTGGTATAGTGAGTTTGATCAGTACTATAAATGCTTGTGGCGTCAGCATAAGATTTATAGGCTTTGTCTTGAGCCCTGCATACCTGCTCTGAATGCATGTTTTAGCAGGTAAATGTCAACCACTGCTCTCTCCTTCATCACAGTCAGCTACACCCGTGCACTCAAGGACTCTGCGGGCCTGCTTATGCATATTTGATGACATATTTACACTGTTGAAATGTGGGATGTTTGTAGAGTGGTGTGAAGAAGAGGATGAGTCAGGCGGTATGGGGAGTATGGGGGGACATGGGGGTAGAGGGGTGCAGAGCAGGGCCTGTCAGTCTGGGAATGGTGACAGAATTTATGAAGATCAATGTCTCTAAGGGCAGCCAGGCTGGAGCACAGAGCACATCCCCCCCACACACATATCACACATATGCCCTTCCCTTTTGAGTTCAGTAATCTGCATCTTATGATATATATGACAATACACACGCACATGAACGCACGCACACACACACATATATCCATGCTGTGTTTTTTTTCTCAAGTGGGTTAAAGTGGAAAAGTGGAATTTCAAAGTTATTGTTGTTCTCTGGACAGTGGACAAATGTTTTTAGTTTTTAGTTTTTAGTTTTTTTTATAAGAAATATCAAATTAGAAAACCACAGATCCTAAGGTTGGTCAAAAGCTCTATTACTACAGTGTATCTGAGTATATTCATAACCCACCGTATTTGGTTGGAATATACAGCTCTGTGACACAGATTGAGATGCAGATGACACCTAGTTCCTGCTTGTTTTAAATCACTTATGGGTCGTCCAGTCACTAAAATCCCTTTAATCCACCCTGTTCTCAGAATGATCCCTACAGTAGTACAGTCACTCCAATTTTTTCTCTTAAGAGATAAAGTTACTATTGTGCAACTGCAACTCAAATAAAGCAGATGGGTGTTCTGTACTGAACTGACAAAGTAAAATATTTATGAACCCAAGCCACAGTGTAATTTTAATGCTCTGATAGTAACCAGAAACTCTTATCTTGCATAATCAGCTCAACAAATTCAAACATATAGCCTTTTTATTTGTCATTCCAGGAACAGTGAGCTTGCACATTTGTGGTTGTAAAATGTGCTGGAATTTAATGAAATTGCTTATCATGTTGATATATGAGCATACATTTAAATACCAATATCTAATTCTATAGTCGTCAAAAACAGCATATTGAAGTGTTTAAATAGTTTCAGTTTCAGTTTTCAGTTTCCCCTTCCTCTTTCCTCCATTTTCACTCCCCCTTCAGAGTGCTACCACAACACAATCAGGGTGCATCCCCCTCATCAAACTACTGCACATCTCAGGTTTCTCAAGTTGTTGTTTTGTGTCCTCCTATTGTAGGAAATGGCCATGCTGGAGCATGAATTGGGCCCAGGAGAGATTGCAAGATTACTCAAACACTGATGACATATAAAACTATTTCAAGCATGTTTTGGATGAAGGAACAATACTATGACATAGGTGAAAACTCCAAAAAGTAATTTCCCCACGTTTAAACAACCAAGTACTGGTAGCAAACAGGATAGGCCTGCAGGCTGCAGTAATTCATTAATAGTCGCACAATAAAATATAATACAGTAAATAAAAAACAGATCAAAAAACAGACTGCAAGTTACAATCTGAAAGGGAATCTGGTGTAAATCACTGCAAGTAACAGCGAGCAGGCGATAGGCTGACAACTGTGTGAGGAAAGTTCCTTGAAACATAAGAATAGTAAGAATATATATAGCCTATGCCACAAATCCAGGGGGGCCCATGTAAACAGAGGCTCAAACTAAAGCACCAGAGGAAACCACCACAGCGCTAAGTCTGGTACATGATGCGTAGCAGAAAATCCCCAATAACCGTGAATCACCCTCCCTCCTTTCCTTCCTCAATTCCTCTTCCTTCCTCCACTGTCTCCTACCTCCTAGCCTCCTCTCCTCCCCCTCTCCTCTCTCTGTACTTTTTTTAAGGTACAGAGGCCCCTGTCCTAGATACCAGAGCCCATCGCCTACGTGACATAGCAGTGCCGGTGTATGTGTGTATGTGATTTATGTGTCTTGTCCAGGCCTAGAAGGGTTACAGCCGTACCCCCTACGCCCATGTCACCCCCCTCCTTCTGTACCACCACTCTGCAGGCCAACAAAGCAGTCTAAAAATGCACTAAGGGGAACAGGGGGTTCCCTGGTTAGTTAAAGTGCAGGTTATACCCATTTGGCTAAAACATACTTAACATCATTATATTTAAGGTGTTGCCAGGGTTTGTGCCTAGTTTTTTGATGTGTGTTTTCTTTTTTTACTTCCTGGTTGGACACAAGCATGTGGCATAGAGGTAATTCCATAACTGTTTCCTAGCAACCAAGGGCCAAACGTTTACGTTTACAATAAAGGACCATGAAAGACAACACCTTTATTTTTTTCATGAATGATTAAACTATTAGAAAATGTCCATGCATATTGGAAGAAATGTTGTGTACTGTCTGAATATTTCTTCAGAAATTGACACTTGACTGTAAAAATTGTTGATATTTAACTCAGGTAGACCTACTCTCCCAACAAACAAATTAATAATCAGATAAAAGTGAAAACTTGTCATATACACTTTAAACAAAATTGACCAAAGAGTGGTACTAAAAAAAATCTGATATTTTGAAATAGGGACATGCAATGAATTTCATTATTTATAAATTGAGAGAATGTCTGTGCATGAAATATTACTTTGAGGTGTGGGTCCTGGTATGACAGAGAAAATGCTTGGATTAAATGTTTGTCACCCTCTGTTGGAAAGTGAGGGGAGTGAAGCATGTTGAAATGACTAATTAGCAGCACAGCCCTTAGCAACAGGGTGATAACAGGTATTGTATTTTCAGTGAACTGTTCTTTCAATTGCACATATGGTATTAACCGTAAAGGATTATTCGAATTAAACAATACTTCAAATAAGTTTGTGTAAAAGTAGAAGTGATACATTTGAGTCATAAATTTAAACATGCAGTGCTGCTGTTGTTACTCTTGCAAGAATAACTCACACACCACATCTGAACAGAATTAACAGTGGCCAGTGGAACTATGCTATAGCTCTTAGGTTGACAGCACACGCCCAGGCCAAAGTTAAAAGCATTACCTTTTAGAGTAACAGGCTTGTTTTCATTTGTCATGTCTGCTCTGCTGTATACACACAGAGCTGTCCTCCATCCTGATTTGGGCAGGTGCTAGGGAGACCCATCACCTGAGAATGCACTTTTATGCTTTAAATCCCACACGCTGACATGAGCAAACAGACCCAAGAGCATCCCCCTGAACCCTCAGAGGTGATAAGTTACAGTTACCCTGTTAGATTTAGTTGACTAATTATTAAAAGGAAAAAAAAGTTTCACAGGCAGTTTTATGTATTGGTTTCAAAACACAAAGTTCACTGTGGAAGTATGCTTTCAGTAATGGTAAATGGTCACATTTTTCTATAGCACTTTTCCACCTTCAAGGCACTCAAAGCGCTTTACAACAAGGAACCACTCACCCATTCATACACCAGTGTACGCAGACACTGTCTGTGTGTCTCCAAAGAGATGTTTGCGAGGTGACCATGCTCACAGGGGTATTTTTGAGCAATAAAAACTATTAAATGCAAATTTGATGGGCATACTGTGGGATATTCCAGGCGATCCAGGCAATAGCATCTCCATGGAGACAAACCATCCACTTGAAAGGTTACATAGCGCACCTATATATATAAAAATAATAATAATCATGAAAAAGTGAGACTTGTACCATATTTCATCAGAGCTATTTAATATAGTTTGCCTAAATGTATTCCACAGTTTTGACTTTGTTTGCATATCCCATTGATTCTGGTGGCCCACAATTACATAGTTGTAGTGAAGGATCTGGCAGGAGGCTCATAATGCATACCCACACATCGCTCGTGCTTAAGTGGGTTAAAGGAGCTGCTCTCTCTCCTCTCTGGTGTGGGGCGCTCCAGGCTCTAAATGATTATGTCATACGCCAGTGCTGTTATCGACAGTCCCAGCTACAGGACAGGAGCGGGCTTCATGTGTATAGACACACTATAGATCTATACAGTACAGTTTAGGGTAAAATGTGCAATGTGGTTAATATGGATTGATCAATGAGGAGAAAATAGTAGCATTATATATCCCTATAATTATAAGCTGTGGGTCTAAAGATTCATCAGGCTCATTTGTACATCTTATATTTGTCATGTTGGTTTCTTTGTACTAAAGATGGTCCCATATGAAGCTAAATACTGAGAAGAAACATCAAGATTTAAAAATGCACTTTGTAACTTGGTGTGGAGTCTGCCACTCACTTGTCTCTACAGAGATGTTATTGCTTTTCCTGCCACAGTATGCCATTAAACCTGTCTATCTTATATTTATTCAAGCGTTTTATTGCTCAAATTTACCTTAAAAAACATGCAATCTAACTGCGTGGGGTCACATCTCCACAGATCTGACTTGGCCTGTGGAGTATTTCAAGTAAAGCCGTGACATCTTCATGAAGTCAAGCAGGTCACAGAAAAGAAAAGTTATATAGAGCACCTTTAATGATTATTCAGTGACACCACTGACATTAGCAAGACAAGAAAGTGCATTTATTTTAAATTTCAGCATAATGTCTGATGTTTTTGTAATTAAGTATTATAGCTATATTTGATTTACCTGACTTACCTGGGGACACAGACAGGAAATCTTATATAGTGTCCCTTTAACTGAGTCACATACGGTATATTAAACTTTATGCCTAAAGGAAAAATTCCTTTGAGTATGAATCTGGCTGATATTACTCAATACATATCTATTTACAAAGTGTTGGTGCAAGTCTCCAGCCAGCATGAACAAAAGCTACACTTACACAATACTCCTACAGTGCCTTCAGGCTCCAGAGACTCATCTAAGATTATCACAGTGAAATAAATCTCCTGAGCTCTGTCACAGTAAAGACCAAAGCTTAGTGCGGGCTATTTCTACAAATGAGACACCCTCTAGTAAAAAGCCTGATCAGATTTGTGGATACAAACTTTATATATTCACTGAGCTAAAACCACATACAGATTTAATAGTTACATGGTTAAAGGGCCATATTAAGGTATTTTGTGATCTATGTTATTATGTAATTGTCTCCTCAAAAAAAGACCTGTGGTTGTGTTTGTTTCATTCACATATGTTTACTACTCAAGCTCACACTGTGCATATTTAGGATGACTGAAAACACTCTGTTCCACCTTTTGATCTAATAATAAAGGGTTACTCAGACATGTGTGAATGAAACGAAACACAACTCCAGGTATGTTTTTGAGGAGGTAACAGCTTTATAACATGGCTTAAAGCTGACAAGAGTTGTAATATTGCGATAAGCTAACTCCTAACATTTTCCCATTCACTGTCTCCATAACAGTGCATCAGTGTTATCTAATATAGACTCTGATGCCAGTAAGTTTTCTTGTATGTTTAGTATCTGTCTCTTTCTCTCCCTCTTTTTAGCCCTCCTCTCCTTTTTTCTCTTTGTGAGGAATGCCAGGCACCTGAACCGTCCCGGGCCTGATAGGAACCATATGTGTGGGATGAAGTCTGGTTGGTGGGAGATAATGGAATTCCCTGTCACAGAATCTCCCAAATACAGCACGTGGACCGTACAAGTCAGTCAGCTGCTTGGTCTGCATTAAGAGGCCTAAACCCCGGGGCGGTGTGCACTTCTCTTATGTCTCCTAACAACCGTATTCTTTTACAATAGTTCAGGGGCCATGAATAGCTCCAAAGTGCAACCAAGTATATAACCAAAAAGTAGGAGTTTGTTGATATTCTAACCACATTGTCTAACCACAAATCCCCTCCCCTTACAGCAAAGGACTCAAAGCAAAGGCATGCAGGGAAACTCATAAGTGCCCCTTTGTACCTGGAAAAAGTAATGTTTATAGCAGCAGATTTAAGGCCTGGAAATAAAACTTAGACTTAGACTTAGACAAACTTTTATTGATCCACAAGAGAAATTATTTGGACATAGTAGCTCACTAACAATCACAATATAATATAATAAGAAAGAGTAAAAAATATAAATGGCATCAGCTTTCTACAAATGTCATAAAAAGACAGTGCAACAATGATATGATGATTGACAGGACATAGGGTTATCTGTTACATAAAGGTGAGTTATTGTACATCTGTATGGAGTATGTTATGAATATAGTCCTGTATATTTCACTGTTTCAGCAGAGCTGTAAGGGCCTGTTGGAGAATGAGTTCCTCTGTCTCTCCATAGTCTGGTGCAGTGGGTGAGCATGAGTGTCCATGATGGAGAGCAGTTTGTCCAGTGTTCTCGTGTCCTTCACTGTGTCAAATGTCTCCAGCTCACAGCCGATCATGTGACCAGCTTTACGGATCAGTTTGTCAATCTGCCCAATGTCCCTTTTACTGGTGCTGCTCCCTCAGCAGGCCACAGCGAAGTACAGGGCGCTGGCCACCACAGACTGGTTGGAAATCTACCGGTCTGCGGTGGCCAGAAGAAAACAATAACATTTCTATTTTTATTCATTCATTCACTCATTCATTTTGCTGATGATTTTTGTTTACATTACAGCTACTATATTATGCAAAATTGACTCCTGTGAGCTTTAAGGCATGTTATACTGTTGTTATCTCATCAAAAACATACCTGGAGTTGTGTTTTGTTTCATTCACTCATTCAGTAACCCTGCATTATTAGTCTGTCTACATCTCCAAAATTCAAAATGCTCTGTTCCACCTTGTTATATCATGAAGTAGATTTCAAGTTCACCTTTTTATATTTGTTCAGAAGAGACTGGGAAGTTTAGTAGACTGAGAATAGTTCTAAGAAATATGTTCAGAAAAAGTTCTATCGGCAAATTTGAGGAAAAGTCAGTAAACATGTTATTTCCCATAATCTGAGGGCACTGATTCCAAATATTTTGTTTGCCAAGCTGAATTTTGAGTTTTAAGAATGCTAATTAGCATAATAGCATAAACGCCAGGCTAACTGTCAGGTTTAAACCCACCTAAACATTGTAAAAACAAGAAGAAAGACAAGAGATTAATCAGGTTTTACTTGCAAGGAGAACAGACAGAGAGTGCATTCAGTTACAGTCGCTACCCGCTCCGATACACTCAGAGCCGTCTCCTCCTTTTATTTCCTTAGGGTGGTCCCTAGTTACAATGGGTGTTTCTTTGCTCTAAAGGGAGGGGGTGAAAAAAGCAGAAACACCAGACAACATTATTCATTGTACAATATGTATGATCAACAGCAGGTGACTGGCAAGATGCAACTACGTAGCATTCGGTAGTCAGGGAGTTGTAGGGACAGTTCCTTCCCTGCAACCTTGAGAACTGTCCCTTCGCAGCAGAGCGTTGCGCCAGCCGTTGTGCATGCATTGTGCATGCGGGTGGAAGGTCACTGCATACAGTTTCTCAAGCACAAAGAGATTATTCAAATTCACACAAATAAAATACATAGAAAATATGGGATAATATACAGTTATTCTAACACTAATCAAATTAAAGTTATCTTTAATTGAATGGATTCATAAAAAGTCCATAAAACAAATACCAGTATACTGTATGTATATCAGGTAAATATTATAACTAAGATAGAAGTCACCGCATGACCCCTAATTAGAATACTGAAATAAAAACAAGGCTATACTACAACTTTTTAATTTGATTAGCAGAAATGAAACAAATTCCTGATTCAGATTTCTACTAGTCATATGTATTATATCACAACATTTCAGTAAATGTTGCGAGGCAGGCTAAGTGTCTTGCCCAAGGACACAACAGCATTCACCTGTGGGAGGTGGAATCACACCCCTAACCTGTGGGTCAGTGATTCTGACCACTCAACCAATGATATTTATGTCAAGAGCGGGATTCGAACTGCCAACCTTCGGATCAGTGGAAGAACGCTCTGACCAACTGAGCTACTGCCGCAAAGATGCAAGAGCCACTCTTTTTTTCAGATGTCAGGGACCTGAAGTTCTACCCCCTAAAGTGCTGCTGCTCATGGCCTATTAGAAGAGCACATTACCAAGCTCTAGTACAGAGACAATCGAACAGAACAAATCCAGTTCTACCAGCTGTAGAACTGTAATGAAACGTAATCAGTGGAAACCTGGAACCCAAACTGATGCAATCCCAGAAACCTGCAACTTGATCGTTACCTGCAGATGCAAGTATGACTGTAAGACAAGCAAGTGCAGTTGTCACAGTGCTGGCCTGTTCTGCATAAATGGCTACAAATGTCAAAGTATTCCAGATCATTCATGCCAGAATGCTGCCAGTACAGACTAAGAATACAGCCATAATTAAAGTAAGCTAGCACTTCTTTCTCTAAACTCCTTATCTCACACAATAAACACAACATAAAAGACCATACATTAAACACAACATAAAATCCTGATGTGTGACCTTTTGTGATTTTTGCAGTGACTCTAAGGAAAATGGATAATGGTTAGTGTCTCCTAGTAGAGTGGGAGAAGCAAGTTCTGTTAAACTAAAAATGTTGTAAATAAATTTGATTTGTATTTGTTGGATTCATATCCATTCTTAGTTTGATTTCCAGTTTAAGACTTTTTTTCCCATATGCGATCTGCTTTGTTGCCTTCATCCCATAAAAAAAAAAACGTTGTCAGGTGGTGGAAGGAATACTTTGAGGATCTCCTCGATCCCACCATTACGTCTACCGAGGAGGAAGCAAAGGCTGGGGGGGGGAGGGAGCTCCGGAGGTGGATGAGATTCGTCCTGAGTATTTTAAGTCTCTGGATGTTGTGGGTCTTGATGGTGGTCAAGGACCGTGCCTCTGGACTGGCAGACCGGGGTGGTGGTCCCTCTGTATAAGAAGTGGGACTGGAGGATGTGTTCCAACTCCAGGAGACTCACACTCCTCAGCCTCCCTGATAAGGCCTATACCAGGGACTGGAGAGGAGAATCCGACCAATAGTTGAACCTCGGATCCAAGAGAAGCAGTGTGGTTTCCGTCCTGGCAGTGGAAGTGAAGTGGCTGGGATGAAGATCAGCTCTTCCAAATCTGAGACCGTGGTTCTCGACCGGAAAAAGGTGTCTTGCCCTTGTCGAGTGAGGGGAGGATGGCGCGTGAGATTGACAGGTGGATTGGTGCAGCGTCGGCAGTGATGAGGTCACTTTATCGGACTGTTGTGGTAAAAAGGAAGCTGAGCCCAAAGGCAAAGCTCTCGATTTAGCGTCAGTCTCTGTCCCTTCCCCTCACCTATGGTCATGAGCTCTGGGTAATGACCAAAAGGACAAGATCGCGGATACAAGCAGTTGAAATGATTTTCCTCTGCAGGGTGGCTGGGCACTCCCTAAGAGATAGAGTGAGGAGCTCAGTCACACGGGAGGAGCTTGGAGTAGAGTCGCTGCTCCTCCACGTGGAGAGGAGCAGCTGAGGGGAGGGCATCTGTTCCGGATGCCTCCTGGACTCCCGCCCTCGGGAGGTGTTCCAGGCACGTCCCAATAGGAGGAGGCCCAGGACACACTGGAAGGTCTATGTCTCTGGACTGGCCTGGAAACACCTCAGGGTCCCCCTGAAGGAGCTGCATGAAGTGTCTGGGGTGAAAGAAGTCTACTTAGACTGCTGCCGCCGCGACCTGGCCCCGGAGAACGTGGATGAATGGATGGATGGAGATATGTATATATATATATATATATATATATATATATATATATATATATATATATATATATATATATATATATATATATATATATATATATATATATATATATATATATATATATATATATATATATATATATATATAATTAATATGCAAATTAGAAGGCTTAGAACTCAAAATTCAGCTTGGAAAACAAAATATTCTGAATCAGCACCCTCAAATTATGTTAAAAAAAATTACCTCTAGGACTTCTCTTCTTTGAAAATAATCCTAGTCTATAGTGTGGAAATCATGCAAATGATTCTAGTGAAGGTGTATGGAGTTTAAAAACATAGTGGAGCACTTCCTGTATGACCATAGGACATCACACAGTGTTTTTTGTTTGAGGGAAAAATTCTGCTTAAATATGCAGGATTTGTGTGTTAAACAAAATACAACTCGATGTATGAGGAAACAACATAAAGTAGATCAGAAGACAAAGTACTGTAATACGGGCCCTTTAATGTCATATAACAGCTACACTGTAACAAATCTCTTTTTGTTGCCAGGTATTTGCTGAAATATTTCAGCAAATTACTGTAAATCATATTTACAGGTAGGAGATGGGAACAGTTTACAGGTTTTTGTTGGAGTATTTTTTACAGTTATTCATTGGTTTGAAGTATACAGTAAATAAAAGCTCTGCAGGTTATGCCAAAACCAATAATTTCCTGTAATTTAAAATACAGCTAGCCTACATATTGTCATAAGAATAAACTGAATCAGAGTTTAAAATTGATTCAAACATTTATAAAAAAAAATTGTTAACATAAATATACATTAAAATATGTAAACAAATGATGTAAGAAACAATTTAAGAAAGCTAAAGACACATGTAACGGACTCACAGTTGGACATGAGCAGATGTATAAAGTCCATAAAGAGCCTGAAGAGAAGAGATGCGAGGATCATTCAGCTTTGTGTGAGCTGCACTGAAGTCCTTTAGGCTCCTTCCAGCCCTGTAGTGCGTTCACATCATGAAACACCTGTAATCACAGATACAGATGAATTAAAAGTGGTAACAGCACTCTGATAATCTAATGACGTGCAGTTTAACTGTCTGAAGTGAGTTCAGCTCAGACAGTGCTGAAATATGATCTGGTCTTTACTGATCAGTGCTCAGTATACACCCGGTGACCCAAACAAAACAATCACATTTTATCATTAGAAATACACCTAATACATCATTAGTATTCACACAGAGAGGAATAACAGAAAACAATTGTGCTCAGTGTTATTACAATGACCTCAGCATCCCATCACTAAATCTGTACATTAATGACATGCTTACCAATCCAGTGTGCATGAGGCTTTTAGTGAAGAAACCAGCTCAGATACATTGGTGGATATTCAGTTTTCAGTATAAGAGTAAGCTGTGACTTCACCTGATCTAACATAGTGACATTTTACTAATATTATAGATGACAATGACACTTATGCCTTTAATGCACCTATAATCACAGAAAACAATAGTGGTCCATGCTATTCTAATGACAGAAAGTTAATATCACTAAACCTTTACATTAATGACATGCTCACCTTTAACTGAAACCTAGTTTACAGTATACTTTTAGTGAGGAACGCAGCCAGCTACAGAGGTGATGTTTGGTCTCCAGTCCACATGGTGCGGTGACACCTAAACAAATAAATACATAATTTTATTAAACATGGAGTTCATTATTACATCTGCAATCACAAAACATTGTGTTCCATGTTTTGAGACATCTTTGGCCAATTCTTTAATTTAATCTCATAATTACCTTTACTTTAATCCAGTGCACAGGTCATGAGGAGCTAAGGCCTGTACTCCGTCTTCTCTCTACAGCCCATGGTAGGCCTATCCAGACCATCGGAAAAAAAAATAAAAAATTGAATATCATGAAAAAGTTCTATATTTTTAAAAATGTATTTCATAAAGCCACATACAGTATAAAACATATATTATAAAGTGAAGCTTTCAAGCTTTTTTTTCTTAACATTTTGATGATTACAGATAATGAACATAATGTATGTTATGTCTCAAGCGCAGTTTACACACTCAAGTGCTACAGTTTGTCTTTATTACCTTGTCAAGGCTGGCGGCCATGCGCATGTGCATTTGAAAGTGTGTATAACGTGTGTGAGGGTGCAGCACGCGCTCTGCCATGTCCAAGACTGAGACTAAGACTAAATTCTGATCACACATTTTACCAGCTCTGGATCGGTTTAGAGCCTTTAATCATAGATTATATGATTATTTTGGGGGTCCAGCATTTTGGGCCCTGCATAAATTTTGGTTCGTGTGCAGTCAGGTGGAGGACACACACATACACACACACACACACACGCACACACGCACACACGCACGCACACGCACACACACACACACACACACAGACACATCATTGCCTCTTGTGTGCGCCACCCTTGCATTTATTCCACACAGGTATTTTTAATGGTCAAAACCACCTTAGAAAACATGCATTCTTTATGTTAGTGGGGTCACCATGGGGTCACATTTATAAAAGTTTACATAGAATTCTTACTAAATGTGTACGCAGGGACAAAGCACAAACTCCCACAAAAAAATGTTCAGAATTTTAGGACAGGAACACTTATTTTCATGTAAAGTTGTCTTTTTATAGATCACAAACTTAACGTGGAAAGACCACCTTGTGTCCATGGAGACTGATATGTTTAATGCCATACTATGGATCATTTAAGGTAAAGAAATATGTTCTCTGTTCAGACTAGCAGCTGTACATTAGCTTGGCGAACCTGAGAAGAAACACTACTCAGTTTACATAGGCTCTCATAGATGCCTCTGTAAATTAGACAATAATGACAAAATATCTCTGTATTTATATGTTTTTTTATGTATAAATATTTATTTACATTTAAATATAATACTGACAAAACAATGCTGATCCAATAAAAATATGCTAAAACTAGTCTTTAAATGTACAGTTGAGGATCAGGAAAAGAAAATGTAAAATTACATATACATTCACATACGCATTTTTATTTTCAGTTGGTATCTATGTCTTACTGTCACTCAGTGGAAGTAATTACAGATCAGACTCTAGTAATATTACAATAATACTCAAAGGCAGTTTCACACATGGGATCTTGAGCCCGGAGGGTTTCTGGGGTAATTTGAAACACTAAGTAAAAAAATATCTCTGAAAAATTTCTTAGGGTGTAATATAATCCACAGTCAACAAAAGGCATGGCTGCTTTGAAAGGCTGCTGTAATTACTCATAGGCTTCAAACTCAATACCATTCAACGTCTGTACATGAAAAAAAAAAACAAAAAAAACCAACAACATATTACTGAATTAATATTCTGGTTAGTTGCTAGAATAGACTGTACAAAGTAAGGTTGTCATGATAATTCATTTAATTGCTAATTGTTATTGTTACAATGTATGGACTAAAATATTATTGTGAGTTGTTTAAAGGCGCATTGTGTAACTATTCTGGCACAGGGTCCACCACAAACTTGTTTCCATGGAGATGTTATTGCTTTGCTGGAAATGTTTCACAATATGGCATTAAACTTATTTATAATGCATTTATTCAATTCCAGGTGTTTTACTGCTCAAAAAACTACGAAAAACATGCCTTTCTACAGTGAGTGAGCTCGCCTCTCCACAGATCAGACTTATACCTTGGCTTGGAGGGATTGCCAGCTTGTTTCCATGGAACTAAATAAGCTGTTTAATTTTATATAATATCTAAAATTTAGTTAGTTATATCAGTTTTTTTTTCTTTACTGCCATATATCCTTCAAATATTTGTTTATCAAATGTAGAAAGTAGCAACTATTAAAAAAAATTTAAATGAGATGGTGTTTCCAAACCTTTGACTGGTAATGTATAACAAATTCAAATAGCTTCCGTTTCCTTCTTAAAATGACCACAGTTGTAATTTTTCATTTAGTTAGTTATTATTATTGTTATTTTTTTTAGTTTAGTTAGTTATAGTGTGAAGAGAATTATTATTAAAGATGCATTGTGTAATTTTTCAGTGTGTCAAATTCCTTTCTCCATAGAGATGTTATTCTTTTGTTTGGAATGTTTCACAGTATGATATTAAACCTTTCTATCGTCATGTAAACCAAACCAAGTTACAGGACAGATCTGTGAAGAGGCAACCTCCCTTACAGTCAGAATACCTGTTTTTCTAAGATTTTTTTTTTAGCAGCAAAACCACCTGTAATTGGATAAATGTAAAGTAAAGCTGTTTAAAGTCAGAGCAATGACATATCTATAGAAACAAGCAGGTGACAGACCCCCAAGCAAAAGATTACACAGTGCACCTTTAATTAACAAAAATAATCTACACCCCAAGTGAGTACATGTTGTCCAAGCACAAAATCTTCTCTGACACAGTGCAGAGGAAGAGGAGACAGGACGTTGGTGTGTGTGGGAGGAGGGGGGAGGGGGCGGACCTCAAAAAAGATCAATGGCGGTGACAGTGAGTGCACCCGGGAGCTTGAGATTCAAAGTAAGCCAATAAATAACATCCTAGCGAGACAACCACTGCCTCCTCCTATCCCAGCTCACGATCCCTCCTCACCCTCCCTTCCCGGCCCTTGTCCCGCAGACTGTGGGAGCCCCCTTGATTACTGCCGAGGGGGGTGGTAGTGGTGGGACATCCAGGCTGCACAATACAGCTCTCATATGGGGCCCTCACTCACCTCTTGCCTCCATTTGTTGGACATTCATCTTTCAGCATGTGAGCCAGTTTGTTTTGGGGGTAGGGGCCTGGAGGTGCTGGAGGTGCCGGTGCATAGGGCGTTGGTACAGACTGGTGCAGAGAGAGATGAAGAGATAAAGAGTTAAAATGGATTACATTCTGGAAAGAAGATGAGTCAGTGTTAAAACAGACAGATTTAGACTTTGACTTAAACAAACTTTATTGATCCACAAGGGAAAGTACTTGGATACAGTAGCCCACACATTACATTATATTACAATAACAAGGGGGGGGGAATAAATGAATAGCAAGAGACTGGTGTCAAATTTAAACCACAAAAAACATTATAAATGTAAAATATTGCTTAAAAAAATCATGAGCTGCAAAAAATAAACAGCAGAATGAAGCACAGTACTTAGTTTGCATCTGTGTGTCAAAAGTATTAATTCAAACGTTTGCGGCTTAAATCTTATTGTATAGCCAAAAAAAATAGCCATACATTTCCTAGTAGAGCAAAGAAAATGTATACACAATATTTACTCCCTTAAAATATTGTTCCAGTTTTCATATACTGAACAATAAGTCAATATAGTGATTGCCGTGGCAGGCCTATCTTAAAATGCATTCACGTATTTTCAAAGTATAAGAGTGTTGGAAGTATTTTCATTGAAATGAGATGATGATTTATGCAGTGTGCTGATGCAGAGGATTTGTTTAATTACAGATTACTGTATTTGGCATACAGCAGGAATAATGCCAAACAATGAGCTTACAATCCAGGTTTGGAAAATAGTTTTGTCTCTAAGATTTGAAGAAAGTTCATAGACAATATTAAGAAGTGAACTAAGAGAGAGTGACATCACCCATATAGGCTCCAATTAAATATAAACACCAGGATAATGTAGAGAAACAGAGACAGAGAAAAGAGGGGCAGACTTACAGTGCAGTGCATTTCAAAGTGCATAGTGACACTTCAGATCCCAATGAGGAGAGAAGTGGAGCATGGGGACTCCTGTGCCCTCTCACCCTATCCCACAATCACTGCCATCACCATCCCACTTCATAATATCCATCCTGACCATGGCCTTTATAAAGAAGATACATATACAGGGCATATGTATATATTATATATACAGTCTGTAACACATGTGTTTAGAGAAGATTCCAAGCCTGGAGAGAGGGTGTTCATGTCAGAATCAGAAAAGTAAGGATTTGCATCCTCTTTCCAAATTCATTCAAACCAACAGAGACGCAACTTATTATTCAGAGGAATCCTCAGTGAAGGAGGGAGATTTTAGACAAGGACACCTCAGAAATACCATGAGCATTTAGGCCAAGTGGGAGAGAGCAAATAGTGTTGAGTATCTTAAAGCAGAGCGTCTGTAGCTCAGTGATGGTGGATGCTGGGACAGCAGCACTATTTAAGAGCATTTGATGCAGACCATGTCTGAAGAGCTTTACTGCCAGTGTGCTACATAAACCATTGTTCACCAGCTCTGTGATTTCCACTAAAGGGGTCGCTGTGGGTTGCCATGGTAACCTTTCAGTATAGATGGCCTGCTTCTTTTCCAACAGCGGTGATCATGAGCATCATTGGAGGAGTATCATTAGCGGGCGGCCCCTGGGGCTGTGATGGGTGCCTGGCTGGGACATTAGAGTGTGCAGACACAATGACAGACAGGTTTGGCCTATGTGTAGTGAGCACTGAACACTGTTACAACACACCTGTGTATCTGCTGCTTTCAGCTGGCTCCGAGGCAACAAAGCCATCCCACGCCGATCCCACTGTTGTGTCAACACATGGTGATTGTATCATCCCTCTAAAGCCTGTCATTCACGCTCCTACAGCTCCTGCTGCTCCGGCTTTGGGCTCTTCATGGTTCTGTGCAAATGGAGGAAAACACACAACAGCAGCAGCCGCCCACATCACGTATTTGACACACTTTAAGAGGCTTTGAAGACCCTCCCGAGGTAAAGCTCTCACTGAAGAGAGGGCTGAGGGTCCTAGTACATATAAAACCCTCTGGCTCAGACAGTCTGTTTTCTGATTCACATTTGCAGCATTAGAAATAAAGAAATCAAACTATGAGCATCTCTGAAATCTTTGCAATGAGGGCTCTCTAAACTCTTCAGCTGTAGCATGCATATAAATCTACTCAGTTGCATTCAAGTCTGTTTTATTGAGATTTAAGGTGAGACGTACAGTGTTTATAGCCACTTGGGCAGGCTGCCTGCTCAGACAGTGTTGGAGTGAGAGCATGAAATCACACTGAAATGATAAGTGTTTACATTTTCTTACTTTAAATACATTGAGCGAGGCGGGATGAGAGCAATGAGGCTCCAAGTTGGTTCATTCATGGACATCTACAATGCAATGCTCTGATTCTGCTGCTACTTCACCCAGTGCTAAATCATGATGAAAAAGGAGATGCCTTGTGCATCAGGTATTAACACCGCCATTGCGTCTTTAACTAATTATAATATACAGTATATTTGTAGCGAGGTAAAGCTAACTGGTTGCACTGCTCTGTCTGAAGCTCTAATATTCAAGACAAATTCTAATCTGATCATTTATTTTACGTCAATGAAGCATGGAAGTAGATCCCATGCGATGGACACTGACTGTGCTTCTCATTTTGGCATCCTTGGCGATTCAGGGTTTGAAAAATGTTATTGCCAAGCAGGCGCCTTTTCTTCATGTGAATGTGGATTGGACACTGACACCAGGGTGTGCACCAAAGAGCAGATAGGAAATTTCAATGAGATGGAAAATCTAATTCAAGGGAGTCTTCACAAATGGCAATACAACACAATAGCGCCCCTATGTGGAAGAACAGGGAGTTGTAAAGTAATACAAATTTAGCAGCTGTGGATGAAATACTCAGTTTTGTTGCTTGAGTAACATTTGGCTCTGTATCTGTTCATTTACTTAATAAAAGTAGAAATATGACAAAAGTAGAAAAGTAGAAATATGACATGAAAAAAAAATCTACTTAAGTCAATGTATTAAAGTACATTTTTAAACAGGTACTTTAAGAGTAAAAAGTAAAAATATTTTATTTACCATTTAAATAATGGTACATATTTTGGCTAGCAGTTGCGATATGAATCGGTTTAATTTTCTTTGTGAATTTTCTGTGTTTGTTTAAAAATGTCCCTTAAAATGATATGAAAAGTACTTTTTACGTTTCAGTCTGGTTCAAAAATGCAATGGAGTAGAAAGTAGATACCTGCTCTCAAATGTATTGAAGATAAAATAAAAAGGATCCACTTTAAAAATGTAATTAAGTAAAGTACAGGTAATTCTAATAAAACTGTACTTAAGTACAGAACTTTACTATTTTTCCTTAGTTACCTTCCACCACTGGAATTAAGAGTAAGGTGAAATAATAAAGGGTAATGTGTGGACTCGAACACCCAATCACCATCCTTACTTTGTGTCTGCTGAAGAATCACTCACTCAAACACCAGTGTCAGCAGCAAGTCCAGACAGTGCTGAGAGGGTTTTCTGGTCCCTAATGTTCTCTTAGAACCAGGGGCAAGATCCATCAAATACATCGTCTGCTGTGTGTCAAATCATCAGTCTACAATTGCTGCCAGAGAAATCAATAGAGCTGGGAAAATACAGGAATAGAAGTGTGCAAAAATAGCACTCACTGATAAAAGCAAATCTAATTTCTGAAGTTAGGCAGTAATGTATATGTAGTGAAACATTGTGGGTTCCATGCATGGTACTCTCACTGCAGTTTGAAAACACCCTGTGTATCCATGTGTAATTAAAAATCAACAAGCCAAAATACTTACAAGGGATTTAATGAGCAAGCTGAAAATAAATAAAATATTAATGAAAAACGATGTATTCAGTGTATAAAAACAAAACACTTTATTACAATTAGGCTGAAAAACCCAATGAAAACACAACTACTTTACAAGTACAAATGTTTCTCATTGATATTTACAGTTATTTCTTTTGACATTAATAAAAAAGACAATAATGAGAAAACACAAAATACTAAAGTACATGTTTACAGTGTGTTTGCTGCAATAAAAAACAAAGGACTAAAGGAACGTGCATTACTCTGGTATGGCATCTATAGACAAGGAAATTATACATAAAAGGGACTATGAATGGATACACTTAATCTAAGAGGCAGCCTCAGTCTCAGTTCTCATGCCTTTGAATGCATGAATGTCTTTTCTTATGTTGACAGCTGTGGAAACAATATTTAGACTATTTGTTAATTACACATTGATCAAAAGATAGAGATTTGAAAGTGATGGTTCATTACATCAGACCCCAGTATATGAGCAGAAATGCTGAGATTCCTCTGCCAAAAATACAGCAATTAAGCGGGCTACAAATTACTAACATTGGTTCTTCTTTTCTTTTGTCTTTGAGTCAGATGCTTGTCTATGTGTTTCCTCCACTGGGTTTGGCCGGTGTTTTGGCCCGGATATTGCCCTGCCTCGCCTGGCCCTTGGTGGTTTGCTGTGGTTGAGCAGGTTGCTGCACTGGGGACTCTGAGGTGGTGGGTGGGGCGGCCTGTGGTTGGGCTGGGCTGTGAGGAGGTGGAGTCTGGAATTGAGGTGATGCTGCCGTTGCTGTGACGACCTGTTGCTGAATGATCTTCTGCTGCACGACCTGCGCTGCTGCCGTGCCCGCGGGGATCATCTGCACCTGAGCCTGAGCCGAGGAGGGTGCCTGTGTAAGAGCCACGGTCTGAGGCTGGATCTGACCACGACATTCAAACAACAAACATTTTACTCTGTGAACACTGTTCTATAGGCAACATTTTCAGTTTCTTCTTACGAATCAGGCATTCACAAAATTTACAAAAAAAAAACAAAAAAAAAACAAGACCCCATTGATTATTCCTTGTATTATCAAAATGTTAAATTCAGTTTTTTTTTTTATTGTTTTTTTTTTTTATAAATCAGCAACAAAACACTGAATCCTTCATAATCTTTTTTTTTTATGTAATCATTGAAAATATTGCTAATGCTGAAGAACATTTTATAAATGGGGCTAATAACCATTTCAGTTATCTTTTAAATAAGATATGTTTTGTGAAAACCATTATCTTATTTCTTTTCAAAAAGACGTAAAAAAATAAAAACATTAAATTAAATAAATCAGGAATTTTATTTCCAGAGCTACTTGTGGACCACTCCTTTCCCAAGCGGTCCCAGTTTACATTTTACACTGACGCACTGAATATGTATTATTCATATTGTTTTTGAGAGGATACAAATCACATTTTCTTCTACCACAAACTACTGCCAAGGATATGAGACTTAAATATTAAAAAGTTTGCAATGTAGCTAAACAACAAATCCAATGATAAATTAACGATTCCCTTTACCTGTTGAGGAGAAGACACTATTTGTTGAATATTGGCCACAGTCGGCTGTTGTTGCACTATTTGTGGGAGTTTAGCAACCTTGTAAACAAGAAAGTCTCAGATAAACAACAGTTCTTGGCCATTGAAGCTCATGTGGGTTTGGTGTTAAGAGGAACAGGGGAGCATACACACCTGAATCTGCTGAGCTCCGGCAGGTTTCTGGGCCTGTGCGATTGAGGTTGTGAAGATCTGAGTCTTTATCCCAGACGGATGCTGTGTAGTGGCGGCATAGGCTACTTTCTGTTGAGGCTGCTGGCCTGCTGGAGCAGCTTGCACAGTTACCTGCTGCGTGGCAATCTGAAGAGGAGAAAAAACCATGACTACACCAATAATTAAAACATAAAATAATACATTTTTAAAAATGGAGATAAATGAAGGTAACCTCCAAGCTTCTAATAAAATATTTTGAAATGAATTCTATTTAAAAACTCAAAAGAACTTGTGGAATGTTCATGAAGTAGGGTAATATTAATGTCTTTCAACTGTCACTACAGAGTTTAATCTGGTCACAAACCAGCATTAGCCAAATGTTTTAGTTACGCCCCTTCTTCTTGTTTTCTTGAGTTTTCAGGCAATCTAAAAATGTATCTGGTTGTGTTTCATATTACATAACAAAGACTGTCACTTGTTGCCAATGTAAACAGTAGCAGACCTTCTGCTGGACAGTGGCTTGTGTTTGCTGAGGCTGTTTCTGCTGCGCGGCAGCTGCAGCCTGAACAGCCGCCTGCTGCTGCTTCTTCATCTGCAGCAGCTGCTGCACCTGCTGCACCTGCATCTGTGGGAAGGACTGGGTCAGCACAGGGCCCCCTGACACACAAAACACAGCCACATGTTAAATCACAGGACAAATCATTCTATAGGTTACAGTGATGCTAACACACCTGTCTTCTGCGCTTGCCCAATAGCAACACTAATGCCTGCAACAGTGACTGGGAGAGTAGTGACTCCAGCAGAAGATACCACAGCAGGGACAGACACCACTGGAGGCTTAGTGAGGGTCACCTGAGCTGTCTGAGCAGCTGGTCCCTGGCCTTGAGCTGGGACTCGGGTCTAAAGAAAATATACTAGAGTTCAGATCCCTATAACAGTCAATAATGCCCTTGCTCTATAATCAATCTCATGGTCATTACCAGTCGGGCCACCTGCAGATTGGCCACAGTAGTCCCGGTAAGCACAGCTCCGGGCCGTGGTGTGGCTACAGCGGTCAGCTGAGGACTGGCCTGAGCACTGGGGGCCGGTTGGACCTGAGTGGACTGTTGGGCCCCTGCTGTCTGCTGACCCTGAGCTGCTGCCACTGCCGCTGCCACCTGCTGCTGCTGCTGGAGCTGCAGCTTGTGCTTGTGCATCTTCAGCAGCTCCTATGGATGAAACATGTACAAAATTAGACTTAAAATCAGAGAGGAGTAAAGCATCCAGAGCCCTATCCTCAGCCCTAACCACAGCAGTGTACGAGTGTGGCCCTGATGCCTGTACCTGTGATTTCCCCACCGTTTTGATCTGAGGAGAAGCAGCCTGCTGCTGCTGCTGGAGCTGTTGTTGCCTGAACATGAGATGCGCCTGAGCCAAAGCTTTGCCCTGCGGCAGTGTAATTCCTGCGGCTGAACACACAACACACATTTGTCAAAACACAGTCAAAGTGAAGAAAAAAAATTACTTCCTGTTCATACTTTGAGTAACTTGGGGGACTAGTGGGCGGGTCTGGGCTTGTACCGGGCTCAGAGTAGTAGACACTACAGCAGATGCTGTCATCGGTGTGACAGCTCGAACACTCTGCCCTGTTGCAATGGCAACCACCTCGGCAGGAGCCTGCGCGGCAGCAGGTCTCTGCTGAGCATGTACGACCTGGGCTCCAGCGGGCTGCAACAACAGCACAACAATAAGCTAATAATACCACAGTCTCAAGCACCAAGCAAGAAGAACTGATGAAGAGCATAACTCACCGAAAGGGTGCCAGAGATGACTGGAGATGCCAAGCGTTTGTTGGCCTGGAAGGGACTTGGAGGGACTCCAGCTACTGTGTTGACAATCACATTGCCCGCTACAGTGGCTGAATGCAACAGGGATAAATAAATTATTCACTGCACTAGAGCAGCTCTGTAATGAAAACCACATACAACATACCCGTCTGAATTGTTGTGCCCACTGTGGCATTTTTTATGGTTCCAGCCTGTAAAAACATACACATCAGTCAGACTGGACATTATTAAATTATGATAAAAAAAACCATGTTAGCAGTGGTAGTTGCCAGTCTGTACCAGAACAGCAGCATTAGGCGCTGCGGCTCCTGTGACAGCCGTGGCCTGGGGGACCTGAGCTGCTACTTGGGCCTGGCCTGGAGCTGCCACTGCGGTCTGAGGGCCTCCAGCCTGTTGTGCCACCTGCTGGGCTTTCTGCTGCTCCGCAAGGGCCTGCACATACAATAAAGAAGGAAATTACTTTAGGCACAATGCTGCCAAGGTACAACATTAATACACTAAAATTTGTGTGTTGATGGGTCACCTTTTTCTCTTTTGCAATCCTTTCAGCACGCTGTGATGCGACTTGAATAGGAGGCAAGGGCTTGTCGTAGCTGATCCCACTGGAACAACAGCACAAGACATGAGGTATTGTTGAGGATTTAGACAAGTGTCATAGAAACATTAGCATGAACAGACCTCTCAGCCAGAACGGAGGCGTGTTTAGGATTTTTCTGAAAGGGATTCATTCCAAGGCTGAATTAAAACAAATAAACAAACAAAAAAACATTAATACTGTGGATTAATATAACATCCTATTAGCCTATATTAAGGTCTTCCTCATCTGGTCCTGGTAGGTACTCACAGTGGTTTGATTGGTGGGCTCCTTTTGCTGGCAATGATTTTCATAAGCTCAAATCGACTGTTATAGAGTTGAATTTGTGTTGAATTGTCATCTTGTGTGTAAATCTGACAGGTTCTCAGAGGACGACTGTTCTTAGACTAAAACGAGACAGAAAACAAGCACTATTATTTTTATATATTTTTTATATACATATACACACACACATATATATATATATATATATATATACATACATACATACATATACATACATACATACATACATATATATATACACACATATACATACACACACACACACACAAAATGTCAGGAGCTGTGTGTAAAAGTCACCTTGTATATGCTTTTTGTTTTCTTCTTGGGATTTGCTTCATACATCAACTGAAATAGCAAAATGATAAGTCAGATCAAATATTCATGATGCTACTCGGATTGAAAACTAGCAGACAATGCCCACCTTGCCCTCTTCTCTAGGGATGATGACATTCTCGTAGCGGTTGCGACACTGTTTGGGAGAGCGATAGATACGGCTGCATGAGTTGACCACATCACTGACCAGGTCCCAGTTGGGTGTGTGAGCGGGGGACACTATCGTCAGGTTCAAAGGTAGCTCCAACAACTGCTTCACAGCCTGCAGTAGTTAGACACAACATGAACATTTGTAACTTCTACTGTGGCTTGTTTCCATGGAGCTCCAAATGCCTGATGTGAATACTGTCTTGTACCTGAAGCAGTGCCCAGTCTTCACTGATGAGCCACTCTGGGTTGTCCTGGCTGCTCTCCATGGCAGGCTTAGCCAGGGAGGGCAAGGGTTTGGCAAAAGGAGCCTGCTGTTTCAGAGAGAAGTTCTTCTTCTGGTCTTTGCATTCACGTCGTACTTTTAGCATGCTGGCCTTTTCGAACAGAGACCGTGGAGGAATCACAGTCTCTCCATGGCCCTTTTTCTTTTTTCTAGCAGCTGCTAACAAAATTAATCACATGACATTAACACTTTTAAAATACATTGGAAAAAATGCGAAAGGTAAGAGGTATCCCAACATACCTGAAGGGTCCATCTTGAGACGCTTGTGCTCTTTGCGAATGTATATTGGAGGCAGTTTTGACTCTGGAATAGGTGTTGTATCATACATAAGACACATGACAGAGTCTATGTAAATGTCATTATCGTCCTGTGGTGGTGTGGGAGGAGTCCAAATCTGTGCAGGAAAATTTTAACTCAGACTTTGACATATTACCACAGACCTACTATGCTGAAGCAAAGCTACAAAAAAAAAAAAAAAAAAAAAGTATTTACCGGCATGATCTCTGTATGACCATCTTCTGCATCAAATACATATTCCTATTCAAAGTAGGAAAAAAAAACATGTTTGGGCTGTGTGCATCTTTCATGAGCAGTAAATAAAGACAGGTCCTGACTGACCATGTTGTATGCATCCTCTCTGGTATAAGTGAACAGATCCTCATCATCTTCCCTCATCTGCCTCTCCTCCTCGTCCACTTTGAGTTTTTGAAGCTGGTGCAGTTCCCAGCTTCTTTTAGATGACTCCAAACGCTCCTGGGGCAAAGACAGGAGGTTGAGTTAAATGAACAAACAACTACGTGTACATATGCGTACAAAAAACTCCATTACCTTAACAACTGTCTCATCGTCATTGACGTGAATGTACTCCAGGTAATGCAGGGCATACATTTCAATTGGTGTGAGCTGCAAAAGAAGCAAATATAGACTTCAGCATCACTAATGTAGGCATTTTTCCTATTGTTTTATCACCACTGACCTGCTCCATGACAGCATTCAACTCCTCTATCTGGGCAGGCTCCATTTGATCCTCTGGATTTTCTTCTTCCTCTGCTGACTCTTTATTTGTAATTTCCTCCTCCATCTGTTGGTAGTCTTCCTCATGTAGATCATCCAGGTTTATGCTGTGAAGCGCCTGAATGTACGGTCGAGCCACTTTGGGAGAGATGGCCTCAGAGGCAGAAGGCTCTTGATGAAGAACCACAAATTCCTCAACTTTCTCTCCTGATCCAGCCTCCACTTCAAACAGATCCTGGATGGTCCGCTATTTAAAAATATAAAATCATACCAGAAAACATAGTGAGCAATACAATATTAGCAAAAAGTGCAAACAAGGTTTGTGAGTATCTCGACCACCTAACCTATACATTATTGGTAACCCTAGGTGTGTGTTTTAGGTCACCTGTGTGAGAAAAGCCAGAGTGTAGTCTGTGCCCTGCGCAGCCACTTCTCGTATAAGATCTTTGGTGCCATTCTTCAGCAGTTTCTCCTCAATTGAGTTTCCACTCTCTAACCTAAACATGGTCAGACATGGTTGGATATACAGTTGATATTTACATCACATCCAATTAGCAGGCCATACACACCTGTAAATGTGCACATCCTTCGAGCGGCCAATCTTATCACACCACTCCTGAGTGCAAGAGTCTATGCTTGGATTGAGGTCAGTGTCATAGAAGATGATAGTGTCTGCATCAAACACAGTACCGACTGAGGAGCAGCAGTGGTTGGTCAAGATGCTGCAGAACAACTGCCTGTTCCTGTTAAATCTCTTCATATTCTCCTACAGAAAGAGGACACACTTTTGAAAAATGAAAAAATTATAGAGAAATACAATTTAAAAAAAAAAAAACAATAATAAATGTGCACTTGTCTGTAGGCCCTGAAAGGAATAGCATCCAGCAGGGAGGGAAGAAAGTAGTTTATTATACCCCATTAAAAACCAAACCTCTCCATTCATAAGAGGCCCTGGTGTAAGTTGGGGACCAGATTCCTTTGATATACAGACTTATTTAAAATTGAAATATAATGAAATGAGTGTTCTATAATAATTCACACATGGCATTTTACCCGTCTTTCATCTGGAGTAAAGCTTTCATCCACCCGAACATAAGACAACTGTCTATGATCCAGAAATGTTTCCAGAATGTCCAGCATCTTCACCATCTGTGTAAAGATGAGAACGCGCCGATTCTCTGACCTTAGCTTCTGGAGCAAAATGGCCAATGCTTCTAATTTACCTACAGAAAAGCAAAGCATGGTTACAGAATATTAAAAAGCTTCAACAATAAGAAAAGTAAGTATATATTTTGGAATTTAAATAAAAATGTTGATGCACCTGAGTCCATCTGCATTAAGTGCAGATCAGGAAACTGCACAAGTTGTGCTGGTGCAAAATGCTGGATATCAGCTCTGTGGGAGGAGGTGGCCTCAAGCAGTTGACGGTGTAAGGACTTCTGTTTGAGTCGGTATGGCACTGTTGGATTGACTGCATATATGTGAGGGGGCGGAGCTACAGCTGGAGGTACCACACATGCCAGCCTAAAAAGATAAAGATGCATTTAGTTATTTAGAGTGTCAGAGATGGACTATTTTATTCTTGCGCATGTAACATTTTACCTTGCAGCAAGGCTTTTTGTTGCATCCAAGCGATCCTCAACAGACAACAAGCATGACCTCAAGGCAGATGTTGCTCCCTTTAAGGAGGACTTTGCTCGGAGGCAGCTCTCCAGTCCCACCCAGCGCCAGCCCCCAGCGGTTAGAGCAGAGTGACCTGGTTCAGAACTTACTGTACAGGCCTGTACCAGGTCTGTCCCATACAGCACACTGCGGTTACAGCGGCGCTCATTGGCTTCAAACAAGCGGCCCAAACGGTCCTTCAACTGTTGGCTTTTCTCTTCTGATGACTCCTGTATATGAGGGGGAAAAAATTGCATTTGCCATTTAGTTTATTGGCTGTTGTTAGTATAATTAACATGGAAAAATTACTAACCTGAGGAGTTGAATTGACTGAAGTGACCTTTGTGGAAACTGCATTTGAATTTGTATTAACACCCATTGCTGGAAAAGCAAACATGTCATAAAATGTAAAAAAAAAAAAAATAAAAAATATATATATATATATATTAATTTGGATAATTTGAAAGAACACCTTGCTGTGCTGAAGCAGGGGACTGAGTGGTGCCAGGTGTGGATGTGGCATTAGTGCCAGCTACAGTTTGTGGTACACTTTGCATTACCATTGAGCTCTGTGGCCGGATGATCTGCTGTCCTGGGGCAGACACTATTTGCAGGATATTTCCTGGAAAAAATAAAATAATTCAAAATGAAATCTATCAAAAGGTATGGGTGGGTTTTTGAGTCTGATGCAAAAATGATGGTGTAAAAGAGAAAAAAGTGGAAAAGTGAAAAATGTAAAAAAAGAAAAACAGATGGCCATGATGGGAAGTACATTACCGAGTGTACCTTGAAGCTGCAAAGGCTGTCCAGTGGTAAGCTGGCGGAGCTGGCTTGGAGATAATGTAAATTTGGTACCCTGAAACTGGAGGGTCACTGGGGTCTCGGGCTGAGAGATCCGAGTCTGATTGCCAGCTATATTAGCCAGCTGAGCAATCTTCACCACATCACCACCTTCAAAACAGAAAATAAAACTTTACCCACAACAAAAGCTATAACCCAGAACCTCTGCAATATAAACATACAAGGGTAAAATAAATATAATAGTTAGTTTAAGAGTGAAAAGGGTATCATGCAGAACCAAGGTGTATTAATATGTGAAAGAGGCAAAGTTCCTCCACAAGAACAGCATCTTAACATAATGAACCTTCAGGGGTAAAGAAACTGCTTCATGTGTCCTCAGGTAAAACAGAGTAGGATGAATACACATATGATAAAAGCCATTAAATCATCTAAAATGCTGGCAACAAAAAGAAAAACATGGTATTTCCATTCTAAAAGATGTGAATTGTTCAGAATGGTTTAATAGATCATTAAGTCAAATAGAAAACCATAACAAAAGAAATAAAATACCATCACACATAAAACATAAATAAATAAGCAATAACACAAGGCTTTTTTCAGGGTTTCTAAATCATGAACTTGAAAAGGCTTCTGTGTTTACATTGGTGGAAGAAAAACTCGCAAAATGTGGGACCATTTTCCCATGCTTAAAACAAAAAATAATATTAACAAAGAAAGACAAGGTTTCAGGTTGCTTTCTTCCTGCAGATGGGCTAAAGCAAGAAAAAAATATTAGTAATAGTTTGGGAGGCAGCTTTATTAAAAAGGGAGGATAAATTCATTAAGGTTAAAAACTCAAGTGCCAAGTGCAGTAAAACAATATAGTTTCTAGTGAACATGCAGGTCTTGAGAAAGAAACAGGGAACTCCTGAGGCTGTGGAGATGCTGCTGATATGACTTTATATAATTTGGGGGTTTCCATGGAGGTTCAGCTTTCAGCAGTTTTTTGCTGTAATATTGTACCATGTTGGTTTGTGATATTGCTTTAACCATAAACACACCTAAGCAACATATCAGCAGTGCCCCAAGTAAAACCTCAGATCAGAGCAGCCCATACTGCTGTGCAGAGGTAGAGGGGAAATGCTGAAAGGGATGAAGGGGAGGCCACTTACTAGGCAACCGTGCCTGGGCCTGAGATGTAAGAACCAGCCTCTGAGACAGCAAGTTGGGCTGGAGGGCATGACTGGGGGCTAGTGTGGGTCTGGCCACCTGTGAGACCCCAGGCTGGCTCATTGAAGCCATGGATCCCACAACTGTATGGCCCAAGTTCTGGCCCAAAGGCACAGAGGTAACCCCCAGCGCATGCTGTCCAGGCCCACTGGTCACAGTGGCAGACACAGTGGAGGCGGCAGTGCTGTTGCTGTTGCTGACAGGAGAGGTAGTCTGGGCTCTCTGAGTAGCTGTTCCAAACACTGTGAAGAACAAGGCAATTGGGCACGCCACTACATGTTAGGGGTAAGGGCAATTAAATCATCAGGTTTCCATAATAATTTACTTCAGTGCAGGTCAAATGCTGGGTGAAAATACACAAGCAGGGTCACTGATGTCAGTATAAAGCAAGCACACAAAAAAGACTGACTTCACCAAAAACAGGACTACAGTTTTTCCGTGTAGGTTCAAATTTTGACAACTGATAGAAATTTACCATGGGGTGAAGGAATAATTTAGATAAATTTAAATTCATCTTCAAATGTTCATCAGAACACCTTCAAAACTGCACAAGAGACCTGGGACCTTGGACACAGCAGCATTGTCATCCTGGAGCTATCCATGTAATTATTATTAATTATTAATTCTGGTCATTAATGAGGTTGTTAAAAATGAAAAGACATACAAACTGAAACAACCATTCAAGACCATCAGTGGAGCCCAACTCTGTCCCATACTGTATGTATGTGGGATGCAAAGTATCAGTTTGTTCTCTGTTTAATCATAGGCTCAGAGGGGAAGATTTGTCCTTGTTCATTTGTGTGTCCACATTTGAAAAAACCTTACCATGTGAGGTAGGGGCAGTTGCTCCAGTGGTGACAGGGGACTTTCCCCTGGGTTGTGCAGCCGGGTTTGCCATGGGGGGGGATACAGAAGTAACAGAAGAGTTCAAGGCAGGACGTTGGCTGGTCGTACTTGTAAAAGAGGCAAGACGCCCCTCTGGCTTGGTCCCATATGAAACTGGCTGGAACAATCTAAGCACAATTCATACAATTTAAAAATTGGAAATTTCATTTTTTTTAAGTTAGAGTACTGCAAAAATTATGTTACAACAGACCTCATTGGTTTTATGGGACATGGTTTCGGTCGAGAAGGTTGGTCTGGGCCAGTGTAAAGCTCTTCTATAAGTGGCTGTGAGAGCTTTAGTTTAGGTACTGCCTCTTCAGTCTGATAACGAGTCAGTTTGTTCTCATTGTTGATTAAATTAAAGATGGATATGTCTGCAGTCTAAAAAGAAAACACACAGAGGGTTGGAAAAATACAATAAAATGTATTAACATACTAAAATCTAAGCATTTACCATATCTGGATCTTTCTGTATTGCTCCAAGAATCAAAGATGGGACACTGAATTGCAGATTTGAGAAGAAAAATGAACTTTTGGCATCTCTGGGAGACACCAACTCGGGGTGATTGCATACTCGCTGTAACTGCATCAGCACCTGTAGCACGCTAACAAAGTGACCCGTCTTGAGAGCTTCTTGGGTCCTAATCAACAAAATCAATCATAAGCAAGGTATGTATAAGACATCACTTTCCAATATCAGTAGGAAAAATGTGCTCAATGTTACCCTGACTGAGTGAGGATATCCTCATACAGGCTCTTCTGTCGATTGGAAAGACGGCACTTAAGGATATGTTCATATTTCTTGGGTAGCTGTTTCTCCACTTCCCTTTTAGAGCGCCTCAGTATAAATGGTTGAATCATCTACATTTGAAAGCAATGCATGTTTGTTACTGTGGAGTTGTGTGAAAATTTACTATTTAAATGCTGGCAACTAAACCCACCCTGTGTAAACGAATAACCAGTTTGTGGCAGTAGTCTTGGTTTTGGTCTGTGCCTGCCTTCACTGGGAAGTCTGAGTAGGGTCGTGTGATTCCTGGCAAAAGAAAATGGATCATGGTCCAAAGCTCCTTCAAGGTATTCTGTAGGGGAGTGTTGATGAGGAGTATCCTTTGATCGCTGTTTTAATAGAAAACAAAATATTCAAAATACTCACAAGACCATACATGTAGTTGTTTTGGTTAGCTATTACAGGGAACCCACCTTTTGATAGAGAATATGGTTTCCCAGTGTTTCTGAGTGATCTCTTTAATAAGCTGAACCTCATCCAAAACAACATGTCTCCATTTTCTTCTCAGAAAGTGGCTGTGGTCAGCCATGAGAAGCTTGTATGATGTCAGGCACACGTGGAAACTGTTAGCCTCACTCCACCACTGTACAAGAGAGACCAACACTTATAAGCTCGAAGTCTTCGATTTTGTGGCTTAAATGTTTAAACTAAATACAAATGAGATACCTCTCTTAAAGATTTACGCTCTTGTCTGTTGCCAAGGTACAAGAGAATCTTGAGCCCAGGACACCAACGCTTGAACTCGACCTCCCAACTTAGCAGCTTGCTTGTTCTTACAACAACAAGATGAGGACCCCATATGCCTATGCAAATACAGAATGTTAATTTTACATTTAAATATCTAAACATTTAAGAGGAAAAACAACAGAGAATACTCTGTACCTTCTTGCCCAGCCAAGTGTGCCATGTAGGCAACTGTTTGTACTGTTTTGCCAAGGCCAGTCTCATCAGCCAGGATCCCATTGAGGCGTTTTTTGAATAGACTAACCAGCCAGTCAACCCCTATTTGTTGATATTCTCGCAATGACCCATGTAATAGAATGGGAGCCGGGCTGCGGGTCTAAAGCCAAAAGATATATTAACAAATTGTATAATTTAGAAATCTACATAACTGAAAAAACATGTCTTACAGAAGTACTTACAGAAGTAGTGGTTCTAAAACTGCCTTTTGGAAGCAAAAGTTCAGTAGCAGCCGCTACTTCAGCAATGTCTTTAGCAGATTTTCCATCAGAGCTTGATGCAGCTTTTTCACCACCTTTATACTGCTCCACACTCAACAAGGAGTCAATCACCACAGCTTCAGGTGGACTGCCCTCTTCACATTCTGTTTCTACCGAAAAATGTAAATAAATGAAGACAAAAAAGCAGAAGTTACATTGGTGAGGAGAAACGCACCTTCAGAGTCTGTGTCGTCATCATCCTTTGGAGGGCTTGGCTTTGGCCACTCAAAGCCATCAGCATATGCACCAGCATACTGTTTCTTCAAAGCATCTAAAGACATTTCCGCTAGAAAAGTAAAAATGCAGGGTGTTTCATAATATTCCAAACAAACTATGTACAGTAGAATGGAAATGGAAATACAAAGTATGACAAAAATATGTATGTAAATAGTAAAAAAATGCATATCATATATCATATATATACCTTCTTTGGCCAAGTCACCCAGCTCAGTTTTGTGGTCTGCATGGCCCTCCATGGCCTCCTGTTCCTCTATAGTGCTCTCTTCATCAGCAACTAAAAAACAAAAAAAAAAAAACAAGTCAAAAAAATGCTGTCATTACAAACTAATAAGCAAATACAAGACAGATTAATAAAATACAGTTTACATGATTTTTCTTACCATCCTCATCTGTCAAAGATAAACTTGATTTTCTTTTCCGGCGTGATGATGCCATTTCCTTAAAGAAAAAAGAAATTTAGGATCTTTTAATGCAATAGGTTTAACATAATCAGAAATGCACTTCCCACCTCTTTATCAGCATTTTCTCCTGTTTGTTGACTAGACACTGTGAAATGGAAAGTATTCAGTTAAGTCCATTTGTGCATGTATAAATAAAAATAATTCCAAGAATATACAGGTAAACAGCATACCTTTTGCTGACATATTTTGTAACTTTAATGCTTTAAGTCTTTTGTCATACATCTGAAATTGGAGTTTAATTTCCACAACCTGCAGTAAAAAGCACATACCCAATAAGAATTTCAGCCATTATCAATTTCTATAATTACACATTTAATTTAAAACCTACTTGCTCAATGTTAGACCAGAAAAATTCCACCTCTCTGGCAATGGTACTGGCAATATGACGAAGGTGAATGTCTTGATTGGTCTTTGATCGTTCTTCTGTTTTCTTTTGCTCCTGATGGTACCTTGCACAAGTGCGAACCAGCTGTTGTGGCGATATAAACAATTTAGTTAGTGCATGTGTGCTTTATCTTTATTGAACATAAATAAAAATGTCCTACCTTCTTAGCAGCAGCTTCTTTCCATCTTCTTTCCTGTGCAAAATCTGCTGCCATCCACTGCATTTCCTCTAAAAGGTAGTCCCATTGGGACTTAGGTCGTGAGGCCTCCATAAGTTTGGGAAGCCTACTTGAGGACCACTGCCCCTCCTTCCTCAGTTCAGAGATGCGCTGATGCACTTGACTTTCCTGAGGGACGATAAAAGAAAATTAGCATACTTCTCTTCAGGCTATAAAATAAGTTTTGTCTTTGAACTTACCAATTTGGCCTGCTCATTTTGCTTGTCTTGAGAACCATCTTGTGATGTCTGCATAGAACCACCTTGACAAAAACCTCCCATTTTCACTGATGAAATGCCATTGGTACCAGTGAGTTTGGACTGGGAGCTCGGGTTTGTGCTTGAGCTGAGTGGCCGTGCAGTGACTGCATTATGAGCAGCAGAAACAGCGTTTGACAGTGGAACAGGTGACACACTGGCCATGGAGTTGGCCATAATCCGCTGGACTTGATTGGGTTCTGTTGCTGGACGAGCAAGCGCCACAGTCTGAAAGAAATAATTTTTAATATATAGGAAAAGAAAACCACTGCTTTGACAGTTTAAAAACGTTCTTTATTGTTTAACTTACTGCCTGTCCTGTTTGCAGCATTGCCTGGGGTTGCTGTTGACCTGGCTGCATCTGAAGATGCATTTGCTGCTGGAGTTGAGCTTGAAGCTGAGCGTGAGGATTCATCTGTGCCAGGACAGCCCCACTGGCCTGCACCTTCACCTGTGCCTGGAGCTGAGCCCCGGGCTGGCCAGTCCCATCTACCAACTGAGCCTGTTGGGAGAGGGCCAAAGGCAAGCTTGCCATAGGAAGGGTCCCCTGGGGTAGCCTGCCAGGTAACTGGGGTGGGGGTGTGTGCAGACTTGCAGCATTTTGCACTGGGGGTCCTTTGGATGGGTCGTATTGCTGCTGATTCTGCTTCTGCCCTGCAATCTGTACTGCTTGAGGAATAGGTGAGGAATAGGTGGCATCCCTCCTATATATAGGTAATAAAATGATAGGCAGAATAGGGATGGTAAAGAGAGTAACACAAAGAGAAATAATCAGTTATGAGTAATATTATTTACTTTTGTTGTTGTGTGTCTGATTATCTAAAATGGTTTACTACAATGTTTCATACTGATCCCTTGATATAATTTTAGGTTTAAATAGCTGAAAATGATTTTTTGTTGACTGTTTAGAGCTCCTCAGGATGTTGCTTTAATGAAATAGATATGAATACTATATGAATAAACAGCAAAGTACTAGTTTCTGATGATCCGAGCAAAAATTAATGGAACTCATACAGCAATGATTACAGAAGAAATTAAATTAATATGATCATCTAAACATTTTCAAATAAAATACTACTTTGATTAATGCAGAAAACCAAAATATTGCATTTTAAATGTTGAGAAATGTAATTCAACATCAAAAACTATACATGCAATAATAAAGGTATTTTAAGAGGAGGAAATAGTAATGATTCATAGGAAAATGGCACAAGTAACAGACAGGGAGGAGAAAGGGAAAAAAGAAAATACAAAGCAGACACTAAAAGACCATGTGGTTCAGCATGCATGAAGGAATGTAGCAATATCAAGGCATGTAAATGCCTCACAGAGCCACAGAGCACAGAGGTGAGCAAAGACACACATGGGGTCTTGCAGACAGCAGGCCTGAGCGGAGCTGTGCACACTAAAGCAGCGCCTGCCTTACCTCCCTGAACGTCACTTCACCTGGCCTAGACGGCATCAACACAGCCCTGACTCACCCAACCACCACAATCCAAAACCCTGAGCCGTGAACAACTCCTCCACATGTTTCCCCTCCTACTTAGACTGAGGGAAAGAAGCCAAGTCAGAACCAAATGCCATGACCAACATGGAACAGGAAACTAAATATGAACATGAAAAAATCCGCAGGATGAGAGACAAATGATGATAATGAGGATTTTGAATCCTTGATAATATTACAAAATACATGTGGAATAAAAATGATCAGAGAATGGATGACAATGTAAAACCAAATTATTATATGTGCAGTATGATACCATAAAATGGAAAAAGGTTTAACCCGTTTGAGTTAATTTTTTTCCATAAAGCTTCCAAATATTTCAATGATCCCGCTCCACAAAAAAGATGAAGGTCCAGTAGTATGGAAGGTCTGTCCAAAAAAGAAGACTTAGAAAGAAGACATTATAAAGAAGAAATGGATAAGACTGATGATCAGCAGAGGAAAAAAAAAAAAAGGCTTAAAAAAAAAAATCACAAGACATGGCATCTTCCCATTGAGAGGCTACTCTTCTTCAGACTGGAATTATCTTCTTCCCAATTTACTCTGTTGGTAGAACTAAACCTGAATGAACTGCTGAGGACTTCAAGCTGTTGCTGGGATCTGCCTGTTGATGCTTGTTTGTAGCAGAGGACACTGTGATTCAGTTTGTGATCTTCTTTGATTTTAGGGGGCATGTGTCCAGCAGCATCGGGCAGAACAAAGAGTGGCCTGGTTGTAGCACTCCTACCTTGCGCAGTTGGCATAAGCTGCTGGAGTGGAACGCCAGGTGATCCTAAAGGAGCTACACCAGGATGCTGGAAAATCAGCCCATGGCGACCAACGTCAATCCGGGACCTCTTAGCCTGATCTGGGATTTAAAACACACAATACCCTCAAAACGGAAAAAAGCACTAGGTATAAGGCAATGACCGGCTTGAGACCACATAGGTCACCTCTCCTTCCTCCAGTTAAGACTTGAAAATTGAACGCTAAAACATGATGCCAAAATTCTAAAAGCAGAAGCAATTAGAGGGGAGAAAAAAAGAAACAAAAAAAGCAAACGGGGAGGAAACAGAGCAACAAAAGAGACACAGGAGTCAGCAGCCCTTGCCCTACCTGCTTGCACCATTGCCTGCTGCCTCTTAAAGGCTTCCATGTCTCCAGCACTGGCAATGCCCCCAGCAGCAGTTCCCTGTAAGCAATCATGGTTTAGATGAATGAAATATAAACTTATACAACTTGTGATTGATTCTTCTTCAAAACATCTTTATCACCTGGAACTGCTGCTGGGCAGAGAAAGCTGCAGAAACGTTAGGTGGAAGCTGTGTTGCTATGGCAACTGGTGTCACAGCTTGACCGTCCTTTCCAGTGACGACCTTCACCTGAAAGAAAAAAAGTTATGTAGAACACTTCCACACACTAAACCACTAAAACAAAACAACTACTACCTCATCATTTATGACTTCAGACTGCTCTTCATCTTCCTCCTCATCCTCAAGGTCCAAGTCATTCTGCCTCAAGTATGTATACAAGGGAACACAAGGTTTTTTCTTAAAAGCTAAGTAGTCCATCATGTTTCCCTGTAGATGCTGGAGAAAAAATAACTCAATCAGATATTCTTTGAAAACATCCTTCAGGTTCTCCATTTTCTTTGTATGATGCTCCAAGCACTGCTTCCTCAGTTGAGCAATCTCAGGAGTAGATGGTGCAATCTCTTCCAGCTTCTTAGGAGCCTGCTTCTTTATTGCCCCCACAGCCATGCCGCTGGATCCCAAGGGATTGCTGGGAATACTTTGTGTGGCATTGGTGAGGGAAGGGCTTGATGGTGGAATAGAAGTGGTATATTGAAAGACGTTGTGACTGTGGAACCTACACCAGCAACCACACCCTGTGGGGTCTTCTCAAACATCATTGGGCGAGCTAGCTGTCCTTGTATGATATTGCTGATCTGTGGAGGTAGATTGGAAGTGGTAATATGCCCAGGGCTGCTCAGAGTTGGGAGAGCACTCCCTGTTGCCACAGGACTTTGAGGTCCAAGATGGTGGATGGTGCCTCCTGTCTGTGAGTGTGGTTGAGAGAGACGACGTTCCCGCACAGAGCCTGGTGTAGCTGCTGTAGCCAGCTGCACTTGAGTCGCTGTTGCCGGTGTGATTTGAGCGAGCCCAGTTCCATCTTGATAAACAAAGTGACTACCTCCAGAAGGACTGCCTAAACTGATCTGTCGCACTAGCATACCAGCTTCAACAAAGCGAGTGGGGCTTTGTGCACAAACATTTAAGGCTGCTGCCGGAGCTCCAGGGCGTGTCACTGCTGTGACTGGGCTGTGCTGGGTAGGACTTTGAGGAGGAATGGGCTGAGGCACAGGTGAAGTGACCTGGATGTAAGAGGACTGTGCAGGCTCAAACCTCCACTGTGGTGTAGTGTGCTGAAAACCAGGGGAAGCAGGGGTCTGAAGGGGCACAGGGGTTAGAGTAATTTGTTGGTTTCCAGTCACCATCTGTCCTACATTTTGTAAAGTGATGTTCATGTTTTGGCCAGTAACTGGGCTTCGGCTCATGATTATCTGATAATTGGGCGATTGGGGTGCTGAAGGGCTGGCAGCAGAGGTAAATGTGGTCACAGGGGACTGAGGGTGATTAGTTGTAGCCTGCTGTTGTGTAGCTGCCAGGGCAGGCTGCTGCTGCGGTGGCGCTTCCTCAGCTTCAGATCCACCTGCTGACTTTGATCTCTGAAGTTGTCGTTGAATATTCTGTGATCCACTTCCATGGTGCATTGCTTGGTGCTGTAAAGATTATTCACAACTGTGAAATAGAAGTACAGTTCCCATTAGTTTGCAACATAGGCTAGTATCAACACTGAATACAACGTGCTAAACACAACACATGTTGTCATTTATTATTGCAACTTGTCTCAAGAGTCGTTTATCAGGCATTTGATAAACCGAAAGTCCACTATCATAATTAATTATTACAAAATAACTGACCACATATCAACTATTTTGCAACGCTGATATTCTAAATTATGTACTCAAGCAAAATAAATAAATAAATGTCTATTGATTTGGTTTTCTCGATTATTGATCGTGTATTACTAGCTTTGTGAGACAAAAGCAATTTACGGAATACTAGCTAATTATTAAATAACCTCACAAATGTGTCAGCGCAAATAAAAACTGAACAAATGATTGATGTCATTAACTGAGTTTATCATTCACAATTTTTAAATAACCTGAATTTTATGCATAAAAGCATTCTGCAGCCGATGAATATTCTAATATCATACGGCATTGCCGTTTTCTGTATGGGCTCGGGGGTGTATAAGCTAACGCCGCTACATAACCGATTCAAACACATTTATAAACAAGTCGTAGATCTGTATGCAAATACAAATCCTAAATTCGTGATATAAGGCAGTTGAAATTCACGGCAGAGCATGGTGAATGGCAATTTTCAAAATTTTTGAAAACAATAACCCTAATCCAGGCGCGTGCTAACTAGAGCCCTGGATGTTAGCTTGTTTTTTGCTAACGGGTAATAAAGGCAATATGAAAATACAAAGGGAACGTACTTACAGAGTAAGGAGTTTTCTAGTCTTTCTTTATGTCCCAAGTCATGTTTACACACGAGTATTTGAGGCAACAAGCGTCATTATGAGATTGAATAAAATAAAGATATTGCTAGCGGCTACCTAATGTTTTGAAGCTAATTTCATTCAGCAACATGGCGACCGCATCGACCTTTTGTGAACCCCGGAAGTAGTTCTGCATGCACGCTGTGATGTTTTTTGTGTTTACTTTTCTTTGTATTTTTACTGCTTTGACAAATACTCATACTCGTGTGAATGCCTATCTTAGAGTGACCAGAACCCCCCCCCCCCCAAAAAAAAAACAAAAAAAAACAAAAAACGTTCTGGAAGAATTTCTAAATTATGCCAAATGTCATCAGTTGATCAGTTGGACACTTATTTTCGTTTTGGAGGCAGTCTTTGCTCATCTCATCAGATACAATCATGGATCTTCAGTAAAATCTTATTACACTTCCACACAAGACAGGCACTTCTCCTGTACTGTGCGTCTGAACTCCGCCTTTCTCTCCTCGCTCCCATGCGTGATCAGAAAAGTCACCAACATTCATTAAACGTATTACCAATGCATATTAGCTACCGTGGAGGTTGGATGATCATGACGCAGTTCTTCATATCTTAAACTCCACATCACTTCTTATTTGATGAAAACTGACCTCATATTGGTGGAGATACGTTCATAAATCCCACGCTCAAAGTTTGTTGCAAACTCAGACGCACCGAACTGCGGCGCGGGCACGCTAAACTGGAATTGTCTCACCCCCAGTAGCGGTATCTCATGATAAATACAAGATAAAAACGTGTTCACACGTCCAGATATCTTTAATGTTCGTCCTGCTCCCAATCACAGACTGAAGCCTCCTGTCTGTGAGAAGTGACGTGGAGCAGGGGACAGGGGACATAGACTGTCAGGAAAATAACTCATTAAAAATATAGGTTACATTGGTTTATATTATTGAGCTATAGCTTAGTAGACCTCTAAAAAGTAATGAAATACAGTAACAAGGTGAGAACCCCAGACACACATTTGTAATATTAAATTCAAAAACGAACAGAAATTACCGGTTACAAAGTACAAACATCGCCAATTTTTTCGCTGTCCTTCTTTTTGATAACCCCAATCTTGTCACCCAACTTATCCAATTATTAAACTAAATACCAAACAGAGAAACTGGAAAATGTACAAATATGGGTAAAGTGTTTATTTTCACACACATACACCGTATTTTTTTCAGAGTAAGAAAAACAAAAAACAAAACTATAACAGCACACCACCCGAGTCAGTGTTAACCTGAATTTTACCAAACTTTGAATGTGACAACACACACAGTCAATCACACAATCAAGTACAATTCCACTGCTCAATTCAGTTAAAAATAAATACTGTACAATAAACATTTTTGTTTCAAGTAAACCCCATTGAAAACTTTCTCAGATGTATGCCTGTGCAAAATGCTAAACACAAATCTAGCACAATAATTAACCTGATTCATATTTAGTAATTAAATAATTAGGCTACACCAGCTGAGTTCAAGTATGTCCAGCATAATAAAATATAAATCAAAAGCCATAAAAAGGGAAATAAACAGATGCTACATGTGGTCAGCTCCTGTAATAAAGTGCTTCAATCAGCAAAAGGACAGAAAAAGGTAAATATTTCTGGACATACACATAGAACATCAGAAGGTGTGAAGAGCTGACAGCCGCCTCTCAATGCACTGTTTACCTGTAAAAAAAAAAAAAGGTTCTAATCAAATGCTGAGAATAAACAGGTAACATTGTATATATTATGACAATAAACGTAACACATACATTTCTCAACACTGTCAATGTCATTTTTTTCTGTGAGGATTCTTGACAGGCCCTCCATAAGAACAAGGGCCTTATGGTATCTCTGTATCGAAGCTAGCCCATAATGAAACATTTCATCAAGGGCAGCAGACTGCACCTACACGTTTAGCACAATGTTAAAACAAGTCATGTAAAGTGTTGAATGTTTACAAAACAGTATGAGCTTACCATGTGAACTGTGTGGCTATAAATGATCTTCTCTGCTGTTAATCCATTGAAGCGATCAATGAGCTTCTGTTTGTCAAGAAGGAAGTTTTGCAGTTGATCATTGAGTGAGCGACAGTTGGACACACAGCACTTGTACATGTCATTAAGTCTCCGAATTACTAAAAGAAACATAACATCCCAAAAATATAAACGTGGAACCAATCAAGAGGCATATTCAAATGCCTTCGTCATTATTACCTTGTTTTACTGTTGCAGAGGGGAGGAGTTGGCCTTGTTTGATATCTTCTTTGGCAGAATGTAAGGATGAGGAAAGAAAATCTTCAGCCTTCATGTATAGCACTAATTGACTGGCATAACTGCAAAGATACATCAAAATAATATGTAAAAAAAAAAAAAAAAAAAAAGCACAGAGGAAAAAGATGTGTCTATTTTCATAATATACACTATACCTCCACTCTCGACTTAAAAGGCTGATTTGATCGGTCAACATGCTTTGTTCCAAAAAGGAAACATCAGGGCTGCTGGTGGTATTCAGACTTGGATCTTTTGACATTGCTAACTCCATAATGCAGTGAACAAAAGCCAGAGTAAAACGTAGATTATTCAGCGAATCTGTATGAGATTGCTGGAAAAAACAAATACAGTCATGTCCATAGTGTAGTTACAAAGTACAATTTAAACAATGAAATGATGAGCAATATAATATTTGTAGTACTTTCAGTACAACAAATATGGTTGTATACCTCCATCAGTGTATCTTCAGGAAGCTGTGGAGGATGAAACACCACATTGGTCAGAGGACTGTCATCCATAGCTTCAGTTTCACTGTTTTTATGATTTCCTCTCTGAAGGGGGCGACTGCTGATCCAGGGAGAGCTCTTATAATTGGGTGAGCCAGCTAAAATAAATGACAGTAAATAATAAATAATAAGCAAAAAAGCATACATAGCAGTGAACAGTAAACATACCAGGTAGCATCCTTGTGTCTGCTGGAACACTTCCTCGTCTTGGGGACTCTATTGTGAACACAGTTACAGGGGAGCCATCTGTTAAAAAATAAAATCATTTAACCACAAGATGGTGCTAAACCAGTTCAACGTGCCATTTATTTTCAAGTCCTTTTAACATATGGTACTAGATTCATTTCTTACCCATATCTGTCTCACACAGGCTCTCCTGTGATCCTCCATCCAAAACAGTAGCTTCATATGCTGCTTTCAGAAGCATATCAGACAATCTGGTAGTGCTTATTGCTCTGTAAATGATTCAGACAGTTGTTTAGTGTAAATTTAAGGCCTGTAGAACTAAGGTATTAGGCATATTTGACCCTGACCTTTTAATATGACCTTTGCTGCTATTATAGGGAACAAACTGGCGAAGAGATGGCAAATCCCCAACTGTTCTTCTCCTTTTGTGCAAGTTACTGGGGACCTGATGAAAGACAGCAAAATGAAACAACATACAAGTTTACTTTCAAAAGCAATTCATTTCCCAGAATAATTTGACATAGACTTTCTACAAATTCAAATTCTACTAATAATACAAACCCCCAGTAGACCATCTTTTATATCAGTTAGCAATAATGTCCTGGTGCCGAGTGGTAATGTCGGCTCAGGGACCTGTGGTGTAGCTCCACCTACAACAAGATGTTTTATGTTATAATTTGAAAGCAAAGTGGACATGGCTTTTTGAGTCCTAAATCTGTGCAAGGCATTACTATGTTTAACACACTTTCAGGAGACGATTGCTGTGGCCTTGCCCCTCCTGTGGCGAACTCTGAAGGTAGACTGCTATTTTTAGCACAACAAAGCTTGACTCTGAAAGTTTGAGAACATAAAGAAAAAAGTAAAAAACTAAATAACATACCAACTACAAGGAGAGATACACTTTATAGCTGATGGGGTGGCACATGCCTGGTAGAGCCATGCAAACCTGCCGGCTGCAGATTCTGTTCCATTCGCTGATAATTGTGGATCTGAGTAGGCACAGGAATGGGCAAGGAACGGTTGCCCTTGCAAGAAGAGGCTGTTAGAGCTTTGCTGATTAAAAAGAAGCAGGAAATAGACAATCAAGAGTTTGTAGATACCCCAAGAGCAGTTGTAGTTACTTGATGCTTTCTTACCTGTCAGAAGTACAAGGATGGGAAAGGAGAGGAGAGTGTGGTGGTGTCATGCCTACTGTTGTTTTATTGACTTCTAACACCAAGGAGCCTCTGTAATAATATATCTTTCAGATAATGCTAGTTATATAGAATTGTGAACAGTATATGTGAAACTCACCCACTGTTGATCAGACAACTCGCAATAGGTGACTCTGATTCTGCATCACTTGTGTATTCACCTGAGAAGTTAAATATATGACTTGGTACACGGCAGTACATTATTACTATAATTAGTTTGGACGGGACAGTGCATGTAAATGGACCTACATGAGGCATCATACAACACTCAACATTCATACGCGTCAACACACTTAAAGGTTGTATGGAGGATTTTTTTTTGTTTCAAGTTGTCAATGATAGCATTATAGAGGTGCAGTAGCCTTGTAATTATGATGACCAAAAAAAAGAGAATAAAAATTCATCAACTCTGGACGTGGTGGGGCCAGCTAAACATTTGCCAATAGATAACGACACTGCCTCGTTATCTGTTAGCTGACAGGCTGTCAATCAATCTCCCTACGGTTCTAGCGTAACTGACTTGCCTGCGCGCCGCCGGTACGTGGTTTACGTACGCCTGTCACGCAGTCCACAGACGCAAGCCGCACAGACGCTGTTTACTCCACCAACGCAACAGTTCTTAGCGGCTTTTTTTGACCTATATCTTCCTTGCAGTTACAAAGTTTGTTGCAATGGCAGACAAGAATCCAGGAGCAGTTAGCCGCAAAAGAAAGTCCGTTTTTGAGGTCGCTGAAAGAAGAAGACAAGGGGAAAAGCAGCGAAGCCAAACTAAGGTGATTCTTATAGATTCATTCCAGCGATGGCGCGACTGAAGCAGACGCAGGGTCTAAAGACTGACGCATTGGTCGCCAAATTACTCCTGGACAGGTCACTTCTGCTTATTATGAAAACGTACTTTATTTCCAAGAGCTAGTCAAACGTTTTTCAGGACACAAAAGCGATATCCTATGTCTGAAAACGTAATTTTCAAGGCAAAGAAAGAGTCCGCTTGCTGCTGCGTGTTGTAGCTAGTTCATTCGCACGGAATCTCCGCGCAACCTTCTCTGCACCCCTTTCCTGCTCCTGTCCCCGCTGCCCGTTCCGCTCTTCCCCCTGCTCCTCACTTCTCCGGACACGGAATCTCCGCGCACCGCTCCCCTCTCCTCTCTCCTCTCCCTGCTCCGCTCTTCTCCCTGCTCCTCACTTCTCGTCCGCGAACGAAATGTCCGCACACCCGCTCTCCCCCCGCTCCTCACTTCTCCGTCTTGCCTAACCAACACTGTAGTTAGTTGTTTACAAGTCATGTGCAGCGCACCGGCTGTAAACAAACCTGTTTCTGGCGTAAAGAGGAGGCGGGAGGAGGCGTTTCTACGTAGGGAGCTGTAGGGGAGGGGGGGTGGTTTCACGCATGCGCAACATTTGAAAAAGGACAAACAGTCGCTGGATTTCTCGTTCCTTGGAAAATCCTCTATACAGCCTTTAAGAGACTAAGGTAAGTGAAATAGGGATCATTTTAAAACATGTTCAATGTGTTCAACGTGTTCAATATGTTCAGTCTTACTGGGAGATTGGGTAGGCACCATGACATATTCGTCTGTGAAGGATGAGACATTCCTATGATCTTCAGCTCCTTCTGTTAATGGAAATCCTGAAGAATCCTGTGAAAGTCCATTCAACACATTTTATTTAAAATCACATCTATTTAAATAGGAAAGAATACAAACAATTGTCTGAAACTAACTGGAGAGGAGGCAGGATGCGAGGCTAAGGAGCCACAATTAGAGGAGCCACTGCTTGGGCATGACAACACTGTTGGCGCACCTGTTGAAAAATACAGTATGTATACATGTAAGGCACTGATTTACACTAAAATGATTATAAGATATTGTGCCTACTTTTTCTGGATGATGAGTCCATTTTCATGAAAGGATGGTGGAAAAATTCATCTGTAAAGGTGAAGAATGTGTGAGACCTGGGTGAAAGAGAATAAAAAGTACCCTTCGATATGAGTACTTGCCAAAAGTTATCCGGTCTTTAGGATTTCTCTGCAACAGTCCCAGCAAGAGATGTCGTAGATTACTAGAGGTCTCCTTTGGTATACTATGAAAACACATATACATTTATTGCCATACTTTGTCAAATCTATTATTTTTATGAATATGTATGGCTTCATTTTCTATTGCACTATGAGCAACAACTCGATACATGTTTATGTCTGTGTGGAGTTATGTGGGTCATGTGGAAAGCGATAGCTGCACTAACCTCTAACACGCAGCTCTTAAAGGTTATAAATAGAAATGATTAGGAAACAACGGTCTTGGCCAAACACATGTACAAACAGGGGTATACAACAAATTTTATCTCTTCCAAAGATAAGTCTGGGCAGCAGTCATTAAGAGCAGGGAACCAATCTACGCTTCACTTTGAACTCCCTCTATTTCTTATTTTAAACATCATAAGATCTTGTTTTCAGCAAGATAACTAGAGGCAACATTATCAAAGAAAAACATCTATGTACAGATGAATGAGAAATTTCTCAGACTTACTACCTTAAATAATGTCCAGTCAAACTACGGATTTACCAGTATTTTGGCAATGTATGCAAATCATACCGCAATGCTTCAATATTGTCTCTAAATGGTTTCTGTAGATCTATTTAATGTTCACATTTCAGAGGTCCCTTTTAACATTTTCCTATGGTAAGTAGGGTAATGCCACTTGTCAGTTGCCATCAGAATAAGTTTTATTGTCATTGTCAGTGAGCAAAATTCACAAACTAGGAATTTGCTTCTGCAATATGGTGCAACGTAAAACAATGCATAATAATAGTAAATATGAACTATGATAAAATAAAATGAAATAAAGGCATGCAAACAATAGGGTATTGAAAACTCTATATGTTACCCTACATGTGCATGCATGTTGTGTGCATGTTTGACACGTGATCATGTACCAAGCTAATCATTTCCTTGTGTCACAGAGTTCATGGTAAATTGATCGTTAGTAAACTGAGAAGCCTATAGGTAGAGGCACTCATTACAATATGTGGACAACTTCCTAGTAATAAATACATCTTTGTAGCACGTGTTAGAATGTTTGTTTTTGCAAAGCACCAACCTGGGCAAGAGGGTCCTGTTGGTTTCATAAAAAAGACGGAGCTCCTGTGGTGTGCTGGCCTAAAATATAAACATGTGCAAAATCAGTAGATATGTTAATACCAGACTGAAAATATTTCATTGTGGAATATGCTCTACACATTACACACAAAAGATGCAGTATCTGATTTGCTAAACTAACCAAACATTATTTTCAGTACAATGTTTCACAGAAACACTAATGACACATTCCCTTTCCTTTTCAGGGAATAGGCATTCAAAGTATATCCCATAAATTAGCTGCAAAGGGTCAAATCAACAAAATATTCCAGGTTCTTCCCCAGCTGTCAGCAAGGAATAGAATTTAGCCTGGCCAAAAGAGATCAGCTCAGCTCTGCAGTGTGGTCTGTCTAAACAAAAATACCACCCGAAGATCTCCAGGAATAATGTAGCGTGATGCGGCTCCCATGTGAAAAGCAGAAAGTGATATGGTCAGTTGTGAACTTGTGACACAACACTATGAAATGTTGATGGAAAACAAGTGTTCTATAACAGACGGAGACCAATGTCTAAATACAAGACTAACACACATGCCTATAGTTTTGGATTAATAATATATTTTCATGTGGAAGATTTCTAATATTATTTTTATTTCTTTTTAGAGCTTACATAAAATGGGGCCTTTCCCGTCAGACACTGGTAAACAATGGTCCCAATACTCCACAGATCTGCTTTTGCATCATAGTTCTGGGACATGAGGACTTCTGGCGCCTGTATACACACAAACATAGTTATCACAAATTAAGGCATAAAAAAATAAACTTTACAAATACTTACCATGTACATAGGAGAGCCACACAAAGTGGCCGCCATAGTGTTTGTCTGGAGGTGCCTAGCAAACCCAAAGTCAGCTGTAAACCAAAGAAGAAATACATCAGTGTGTGGAAAGGCACATAAGACACACATATACATATATATATATATATATATATATATATATATATATATATTTTTTTTTTTTTTTTTTACCTATTTTTATGCATGTGTTGAGAGAGCTTGCTCTTCGTCTTTCACCATGGCACAACAAAATGTTTTGAGGTTTGAGGTCTCTGTGCAGAATGCCTTGACCCTGTAGGACTTTCATGGCTTGAACTATTTGCTGAAGAAAAATGCGGATTGTGTCCTCACTTAGGGTGCCCTTTGCTAGATATATATATATATATACAAAAAAAAAAAACATTTAGATACATTTTGTACTTCTCTGCTATAGTACAAAATTTTGTATCTAGCACTGCCACACTGGAGGGGTGGGGAGGCAGTTGTTTAAGGTCATATGGGTGCTTTTGGGCTGCTAAGTGTGACTGAGTGTTGTGTTGCAAACTGCTCTGTGCCTCTTGGCAATGGCACAAGTTGGGCAACTTGGTGTAATGACAGAAGCTGGCAACAGATGGGGTAAAGACAAATGGGTTACAATGACATCAAGAAAACAAATTTAGCCTGTACATAAATATCATAAGGTTTAAGATGGGGGCAATATTTTTTGTTTAACATCAAGTCAGGTTTTGAGTGATTATTGTATACTTATTCCTCTCTGTAATGAAGTGATAATATGGCAGTACTGTTATATAAGGCAAATGAGAGAGAAAGCATGATTTATTTATTTTTTTTACAGATAAAACTTGTGTAATAGGATTCTCTTACAGTGAAGGTACTCAGCGAGGTCTCCTCCATTACAGTACTAAAAAAATGAAACAAACAAAAAAAAAAACAACAACAATACAATGTTTAACACATGCGACATGGATGCACCATTATGAATATGTTTTTAACTAACCTCCATAACTAGATAGACACAGCCTCCAATCTCCTGTTGAATCAAACAAACCATTTAGTGGTTACAATGATAGACAGTTGATTTTGTGTGATAATAATGCCTGATGAGTAATTACTCTATATCCTTTGTAAACTTGTGGTGCATCATGTTACACAACAACAACTTCCAGGAGCTTCACTGACAGCTCTTCCAGTGATTCTTGGTGACAAGAGTTATACTAATGGTCTGAAACCAAACGCCATTTTGTCCTCTGTGTCATTTGTGACCCCTCCTAAATTTAACAGGGCACTAGATTTCCATTGAAAAAGACACGAAGTGTGAGGTGACAGAAGGAGGGGTGAATAAGTTTGCAACCTGAGCTGTCAGTTCCACTATGTGTAAAAACACAAGGGGTTGCATCATGCATAATTATGTTTCACTATAATTCTAAAATGGTCAATAATTTGCACAGTAGGCCTAGTCATACTGTGTACTAGGATATACAGAAGTTGTCTCCTTTGTAGGTCATTTGCGTTATTTCCATTTGCCATGTACCCGTGTCAAATTCAAGTGTTTTATGAGCTGTTGTTTGGGCGGCTGCAAGCTGTCACCTGTTTGCAACATGCTGTATTAGCTCACGCATGTTTAGCTGTTTGGCAAGTGTTAAGAAAGATGAGAAGTGGGAAAAACACCAGTCACACATGCAGTGATTTTGCTTGTGGCATTTTATTACCTAATAATTTAAATTTGATGATTTGAAAAAAATAGCAATGTGTGTGTGATGATAAATATGTCCTACCTGATATTCAAATAGCCGAACAATATTGTCATGTTTAAGCTCCTGAATGAAATAAGGGAAAAATAATAACTTAAGTTAAACATCAATACAATCAAACACATTTCGTATATATAAATAGGAAAAAATACATTACCTTTAGTATTTTGATCTCTTTACCAAGCAGTGACTGTGACTTGGCCAGGTTTTTCTTGTTGATGCACTTTATGGCAACTTCCCAATGACGCTTCTTGTAATATAGATTATAAATATTAATACTCCAATTCACAGCTAGAGTAGCACAAGTATCCAAAAACCTACCTGTCTGTGTCTGCCTTTGAACACGACAGCAAAGGCTCCATGACCAATAAGGTCTTTCCTACTGAACTCAAACTTCCCAATAGATTCCATAGCAAAGAAAGTTTTCCAGCAGGCTTACGGGGATGCAGTTTTAAGAAAAGTAAGAACACAGTCCCACGACACTCTCACAATGTTGACTGATTCCATTTCACTGATGAAAAACACAACATCCCACGAAAAACATGACAAAAATTCACAGAGGCTGTTGACAGTAAGAAAGTTAGCAACGTACCTAAAATGTAAACAAATGAAATTGTACCCACGTTTAAATCTTAAGTTAATCTTATCAGTTGTTGAATAATAAATGCATTATAAACACTACCACAAATACTCGCCCGTCTCAACATGGAAACTACTTAAGAAAGTCTGTACCGATATTGGAAGCCGCTGCTCACCTTTCCAAAACATTTACTTGTTCGATTGCGCATGCGCAACATTTTTACGTCGGTGCCTTTAGGGACGCGTCGTAAAATAGCAGCGCTCTATTTTAAACAACAGCTATGGGAAATTGCTAAATACATTTTTTCCAAATGATTTTTATGCTGCCTAATCCTAGATAAAGGTTTTGCCTAAATATACAGTCTACAATATACATACATATCCACGTAATAACTATATATTTCTATTTTCTAATGTTGAATATAGAGAAGACCATACCATTTCAAAGTAAAACGTCAAAACTATTTTAGTCCAAACATTTTAATGGCTATGATAGCAAGAAAGCAAAGAACATGGTGACATGAGAAAGTATTCAAAATAAAAAGCAAATACGTATGACATGAAAGGGAGTACAGTCACAGTGAATGAATCCTGATATTGTAGCCTGTTTGATACAGTAAGCCTTAATAAGTAAATAAGTCCCTTTCCTCACAGTAAACACACAATATTAACAGTCTGGCAAAGTAACCAAAGAACCGAAGTACCAAAAGATTTATTTACAAAGGTTTAAAATGTGAAAATCAAATAGCCACAGGACCTTCACAGCAATCATTTACCTTTCTCCACAAGGACAGGGCATGCAGCTTTAAGTGAGGTACAACAAAATATCAGTTGATTTATATAAAATATGACACACAAAAATAAACAAATGACATTTTCTACAGACGTCATAGAAAAGAGGAAAAGATTTCACGTCACATAATAAATAAATACAATTTTAGCCAAAAACTCATTAGCTAAGGCTACCTAGATTAGCAGTTAATGATGATCTTTCTAAAGCAATCTTCCTCTTTGCAACAGAAATGGACTAAAATACAGATTTAATGAGAAGCTTCCATCACATTTGCTGTGGATATTATGTTTTTGACAGTGTTGTTTTTCTAAGCAACATAAAAAACCCTTGATGATTTTTTAAATTTGTATATTTTTTAAATGCTAGACTCTATATGAACAAAATGGATTGAACTGAGCACAGAAGTCACAAAACACACAACATATTCAAATATCTATTAAAAGGCACAGTACATTGATTCTGTACATTTACTTTAGTATTCTCACTTTATTCTTTGAATGGATAGTCCTTCAGTGACAAACTGAGAATCTATGAGACCTATACTGCAGAGAGATCAATGCGATTGGCCGAATTGTCACTTTTGTCCCATGTGTTCATCTTAGTGGGAATAACACCATCTTTGTTTCCATTGATCTAAAAATAAAGAAAAGACACAAGGGTATTTTAAGTGTTCATAAGTTAAGTAAGGTTAAGTTAAAAGAGAACGCACAATATCAGAGTGAAAGGGTTTTACATTGATGTTACGAATTGAACTGCTGGTTAGCGACCACACTTTGGTTTTGTGCTTGAATGCTGCTCTGACCTGCAAAATAGCACATTTGTATAGCTGAATTAAATTACAGCATGAAACATTTTACACATTTAAAATAAATTAAAAAACATACCTCAGAGTTAAGAAGACAGTGGAACAAAAAGACAAAAAATCCCTACAGAAAATGTGAAGAAACTGATTTAGATTAACAGTTTCTTGTCTGGTCAATTAGAGCTTACGTGAGGTGTCACTTACCTGCAATGAGTTGAATATAGCAAAGACGTATAGGAACACTAAAGAGTGTGTGTTGACAGCAAGAACACCAAAGATCCAAGATATCCCCAGAATAGGCAGGAGTACAGCCACTGCTTTTACTGTCAGCCTTAAACCAAAGAAAGACAGTTTGGTGATGCTGACTTTGCTCATCACTTTATTTAAATCGGTGAGTACTTTTTAACGAATGAACTCACTTAACTGAATTAGCATCTCCATGAACTTTATAATTCTCTCCACTGATGCGAGATATGATCCTTGTTACAGAAACCAAAATGCCAATGTTTACCTGAAAGAAAACACAACACATTTTAGTTTATTATCTGTAACTAAACTGTGAGCTGTGAAAACCTGACAATATCTTTTGTTGTTACTTACCACAATAACAAAGAGTGCTGGTGCGACAAATGCCCAGATGGCACCATTCTTCAATGATAACCAACAGCTATGAAAACAGAAAAGAAACGTAAAATACACATCCATCAGTATAAAAGGGGTAACTCTAAATCACTGTGAATCAAGAAGCAGTCAGTTAAGTAGTAACAGTATTAAGTTAACTAATCATTGGGGTGTAAAAGAAGAATTAAATAAATATGGGATTGAGGCAAATATTTAGTAAAATATTAATGAGGTATATTACAACTTGCAATCAATTGTCTCAAACTGAAAATACCAGTATAAGAACAAAAATAAGCAAAGCTGATTCGCTTATTTACTATGAATTGACAAAAAAAGAGTGTTTTGTTTTATCTGTTTGTTTAAATTCCTGTCCTTCTCTCCCATGGCAACAGAGTGGTTGGCTGCTTTAGTGGCACCTGGCTCACACACACTGAGCAGTTTTCGAAATGTTTTGGTTTTTGAGCTCAGTTTTTAACATCATATCATAGGATTTTAACCAACTAAGAACTGCAGTATGTGCAGCTCAAGGGAGATAAGTAAGGGACTGCTGGATTGTGTGAAATGAATTGTTTGTTTTTCCCATATCCATGGAGACCGTGCAAGGAGGCAAACTAGGCTAGTTTATTTGTATAGTACAATTCATACACAAAGTATTCCAAAGGGCTTTACAGAATAAGAAAGACATTAAAATCACAATACAAACAAATCAAAACATAAATAATCATCATAAAATGAACATTAATAGAGAAGAGATTGCGTGGAATAAAAATATTTCTGTCACAAGCACAGCTAAACAGAGCCAGTTTGAGCCTGGATTAAAATATAGTCACAGCAGAGGCCTGTCTCACATCTTCAGGAAGACTGTGCCAGGTTTTAGCAGTATAAAAATGAAACACAGCCTCCCAGAGACCATGTTTAGTCCATGTTTAGTTCTTGTTTGGTCCACGTTTGATCCTGGCTCTGGGCACCAGCAGGAGGCCGGTCCCTGAGATCCTCAGAGTGCAGATGGTTCATATGGCACTAATATGTCAAAGATGTACTCTGGTGCTAGACCATGGATAGAAAGCATTGCTGCTTTAAAGTATATTCTCTGAGCCACAGGAGCCAGAGACCTGAGCACAGGACACAAGTGCTTGTACTTCTTGGACAGAATCAGGACTCGAGTGTTCTGAATGTACTGCAGCTGTCTTACAGCTCGTTTGGAGAGACCAGTGAGCAGACTGTTACAGTGGTCTAACCTACTGAAGACAAATACATGAATACGTCTCTCCAAGTCTGGTTCAGACAGTATACTTTTGATTTTTGCTATGTTAGAGGTAGGAGCTAGCTAAGGACCTAGCCAAAGATATTTGAGATGCTGCATATTTTTGCACCATATGCGGCAGCAAATATCAAAGAAGAGCTTCCAGAAGAAACTCTTTGAAGGAATGAACCATTTCATCACAAACACAAAGACCAGAGTGTAGTAAGAGTGAGGACTTTACTGTTGTGTTCACCTGGCTCCCCTTGGACACTGTAGTGATGCTGTGGGACACAGAGTAGGGACACTTTTGGCTTTTCCTCTCCTCAAACTGCCCTGACACAGGCCTGCTAACCCTACCTGACCAGTCCTCCTGTTAAACTGCACTGAGACATTTGACTGAGACACAAAGGTAACTGAGAAGTATTAATGCTGCTGCAGCAACTTGAATTTCTGCGATCAATAACGCACCTCTTTCTCTCTTCTCTCTCTTGATATATGTATTACATCATTCAGTATGTTAAAGCTTCCAGTCACACCAAGCCAGGATTCCAATTTCAGTCCACAGCTGATGTTACATTCATGCAATGCCACAGTTTAGCCCAAAGCACAATAAATTCCACTTAAGTTTTCCATGGATTTTTTTTTTGCCATACTCACTTATCCACCTCTCCATAACTGTCTAAAGCTGAAGTCATGGACACCACGCAGATCAGCAGCGGTGAACCTGATGGCACACACAAAGTCAACACAGATGGTGGAGATAAATTTAGGCAAAATATCGCTGTGCCCAACTCATTGTTTGCACAGCGGATTGATTCACTTTCACTGCAACTTTGTCTAGACTTCATAAATACTACGAATAATGCACTGCAAGACAGATTTACTCAAGATTTATATGTTTAATTATCTAAGGCAACAAAAGAAAATATTTTAAGTACCAGGGATGTAACAATAACAGAAATATCGTATCATAAAACGACTCCTAGTAATATCACGGACTATCACAAGAGATCAAATTACAAGTCTCTTTGCTTAAATTAATAGTTATGGTGCAGCAATAGCTAAATAAATAAATAAACAGTGCTTTATTCTTTGGATTATGATAGAACCAAAGTGTTTTCATGGCATTTCAAGAGGAAAAAGTAGCGTATTCACAGTTTTGTTAGCTTCCTCAGAATATTGCCATAAATATCAAACTCTGAGATGCATATTGAGAAAAAATTTTACCGAGAGATTTGGATATCGTTACATCACTACCAATAAATTATCAAAGCCAGTAATGGGGAAAAAAATAATTCTCACATTATTTACAGTTGGCCACATCAAACATACTAGAAGAACGGAAAGTCATAAAAAGCATATCCTTTGTACTAATTGGTTTAACATGTGAATGAGAGAGAGTGCATTCTCTAAACAGACAAACATGGCAGAAATATGATCTGTATTTTTAAAAACTGTCACTCAGCTGTGGTTCAAAAACATAAACATAAAGAAATTTGTTATAGAGTAACTTGAGTTAAAGCAGGTGTAACCGGGTCAGTCCTATTTGCTTTAAGGGAATATTTAACCAAGTCATAATAAATGCGGCCATACGGTCAAGTTAGAGGTTGCTTGGAAAAGGTGATGTGAAATCAGTGGTTGGACTGGCACCACACATGTTTCTCTTGTGTACTCTTAGGGCTTGTGTACTCTCTTATCTCACTTAGAGTAGAACAATATAGCGCAATAGCACAATAGAGTAAAAATTGTAAGTTGAGTAGGCACAATTATCAAATCACAAAGGCTGCAATTATAAAAGAATATTCTCTGTACTATAAAGAACAAACTGTCCTGTGGGTGTTTTTATAAAACAATCTTGTAGTTTAGACCCCTACAAACATGCTCTGAAATTCTTATATTAGTTTAGCAGTTCATAATTCAGTATTTTCTCAAATTCTGAAGCCCTACTTTTACAATACATGGGATAATTGTGCAAGTGCTTTGTAATCTCCTTGTTTTCAAGAACAGGCCCTCATACATGTAAAAGTTAAAATACAGTCTTTTATTCCTAGGAGACATACCCCAGCCAATGCCGTAGTAGTAAAAGTGTTTGCTTCCCTCAGAGCCAAATACTTTGACGACCATACTGTAAAGATGGAGGCCCTCCACCAACATCCAGGCAAAAGCACTCAGGAAGAAGAAGTGAAGCAGCGCAGCCATGACTTTACAAGACAGCTACAGAGACAGAGAGAAAAAGAGGAATCGTTATATCCTATCTGCAAGAATAGGATTAGCTTTACATTGATTAAAGGATGTTGGCAATGCTTACAGTGCCTGGTTCAAACCGAGCACTGATGAGTAGGAGGATTTCAGCCACCAAAATGGCAAAGGACAGATTTGCATGGATGTGGTAGCGCTGATTGCGGATGGTGCTTACTGAACTAAAAATAAAAAATAATAATAAAAAAAATGAAAAAGCCTTATCATCTTAATTATCTTATTAATGAGAACACAAATATGTTCAGATATACTTACGAGAGGACTGCAAAAGTGACCAAAGTAATGGCAAGGCAGAAGATGGATATTGAGCAGCCAACATAGCCAATGGTAGACAGTGCCACCCGGTGGCCAGTGGTGAGCTTTGTGTCATAAAACAATAAAACAAAACACAATCACAAAAAAATTATAATATTTATAACATGTGGTTTAGTGCTGTTATATATAGTATATATATATAATAGTTCAATAAATTATGTAAAGCAATTTTTACAAGAAATGTTATTTATGTCTTTTTATTTTAATATAATATATCACTGTTTTTGTCTTATTTAATTCAGGCCTGGACAGTATAGCCTTGTATTGAGCAACTGCTATTTCAAATTGATTTTATTTATTATTATTAAAAACAAATGTGGCTAACTATGGTTTCCAATTTCGTTTTTATAAACATCAACAACACAGACTTTATTGTGTACAATACAGACAGGTATTTAATATACAAAATAGTGACATTATTTATTCCTCTAAACCACATCCTTAGACTGACAGAGGAATGGCTGCAGGCCTGTCAGTTAAAAGATTGACTCTGACTATGGATCTTGATTTGATTATAATATTATTCATAGCAAAGCCCTAAAAATTACAACATTTATTTAATACAGTGAGTAATAGTGATTTTGTAGTTTTTCAGATATTTCAAGTGTTTGGCAGCTATTCTCCTCTGCCCATGCACATGTGAGCCTTGTCATTATGAGGCCAGGAGTCTGAGGTCCAGAATAGTGTTCTGTGGGATGCTGCAGCTGTGGTGTACGGCAGTCCACTAATTAGAGAGTGGCTGAGGCAAAGTATAGCATCAAATAAACTGGTGTTCCTAAAATACATCTGTGGCCAACTTCATTTTGGTCAAAACTTGTCTTGTCAGGGATACTGTCCGAAATCTTGAACAAATGTGAATTTTACATTTTATAGTCCCAAATGTTAAAAAAGGGCATTTCAAGTGGTTTGGGAGACAGGCCACTGGCCTTTGCAATAACACCAAATAGCCACATTTTATCATAGCTGTCCGCACGTCTGCATGTAAAGCCACTAGTAAAATATTACTTGTATCTTACTGAAGCTAAGTGAAAAGAGTGAGGAGTGGTTAATCAGAATCTGTGTGCCAAACCACAATTTCCTCTCCAAAAATGGTAAACCAATTTTACACTTTTTAACACAGTTATACAAGCTATAAGACCCAAAGCCATCTTTGTCTAATAACCAAAAACACAATGAATACAGGACTTAGCATTGGTTGGTATATTCACCAACTTTCCATCTCTGGCATTTCTTCAGGCTTGAGACTGGGTTAGCTGCGAGTCATCTTTTGAGGCTTTCTTTAGTAATATTAATTACTATTAACATATTATTATTTGGTATTTATTTGTGTAGTGGGGAAACAGAGCCTTCTCCATTGCTGCCCCCACCCTCTGGAACTCTCTACCTCAGCAAATCCGAGACTGTACTGAACTATCCATCTTCAAGAAATTGCTCAGAACTCATCTATTTAGAACCGCTTTTAAAGTTTAGCCTGCTCTTAAATCATGCCTATATTTTGTCTATTACCTTGTATGTACTCTTTTTAATTGTATTCTTTGTACAGCATCTTTAAGTGTTTAGAAAAGTGCTTTATAAATAAAATGTATTATTATTATTATTATTATTATTATTATTATTATTAGTAGTAGTAGTAGTAGTAGTAGTAGTAGTAGTAGTAGTAGTAGTAGTAATAGTAGTAGTAGTAGTAGTAGTAGTAGTAGTAGTAGTAGTAGTAGTAGTATTGCAAACTGTTATCAAAAATGAAAATGCCTGAGCTATGTCTCACCTCTATTGGCACGACTTGCATGAGGATGGCGAAGTTGGTGAGGTGGTTGCACAGACATACAGAATACGTCATGTTCCCGTCTGAGCGGACACAGCCTTCATTAGACCATACTCCTTCTTTTGAGCTGAAAAATGTAAAATATAAAACTAATGAGTGACTGCAATACACAACGCAACACAATTTGTCATCCTTGAAGAGTTACAGTCAATGGGGGGGGGGGGGGGGTTGAGTAATACAATTTATTCTTCTTAATAGTGTTTTGGCTCATTTTACTGATTTAAAGGGATTTTGAAGAGAATATATTTTATACCAACACATGTTTCTGGTTTAAAAGGAAATACACCTATCCAACTCAAGCAGTGTTACTGCTCCCATGTTGACCACTCCAAGCACAGCATATCCTTAAAAAACATCACTTCAGATAAAAACAGCTTTGTGTAAATTATGACTCACCTATAGTCCAGGAAAGCACAGTAGAGGAAGATTTTATTGCTCTGGTTTAAGACTTGATCCTGTTGCTCCTTTGTCTGAAAAGAAAAATAAAATTGATGTAATCCAATCTGTGAAATGATGTGATGTAGGAAAACATTTGCTTGGCTGGTCACGGTTAAATGGAGCCTATTAAAACTTTTTGCTTTGTTGTTAGAAAACAGAATAAAATTGGTTGAGGAAGAGTGATGACATGCAGAAATTGAGACCTTTCCCTCTTTCAATATGATAGGAACAGATCACAGAATTGGCTTGTATACATTTACATTGACAAGTTGTGTCCCTTTAGAACACAACTTGTTTATTTTGAGTGAAACAAAATCTAAGGCAATTATGTCTTACGTATATACTGCATACTTTCTTTAATGGCCTGTGCCTTTCCTTCCTTCCATATGCTAGAGAGATTCAAAGATTTGGATGCACACTTTGGCTCTTGAGGGACACAGCATTTTATTTAGATAATGGAATATAACTTAAACTATTACAAAGCAATGCTGTCAGCAGCCTTCATGTATCTTTTTTGATTATGTCAGTCTTTCCATGTCATTCCTGCATATACAATTTGGACTCTCATGAGACAGTGAGCTAATGGCTAAAGTATAAGAATGCAGTAATTAGGGTTTGGCTCAGCTTTTAATTCGGACCACTACCCTCCTTTTTCTTCAATCACTCCTCTCAAAAAACTTTAATTGCCAGTCTGGGTGTGTACAGAAAACTACACACCTCTTAGGCTTACTCCTCCTCCAGCATCGACTCCTCAGACTACATAAGTGCATGAATTGTCTGCACGATTTCCTTCTGGAAAAAGTGAGTGAAGCTGACAGTCGAGCTGTCCTGACTATAGGCTCCGATTACAAAGGAAACGCATGCTCTCATTCTGTCTGTTGCAAGTGCTCAAGCCATCATGTACTCCAACTTCCAATCAACAGAATGAACTAGTAGCTTTGGAAGTAGTGCTGAAAACTAGATGGTAAAATAAACAGATAAATAAACATTTGTAAAATTCTAAAATGCATGCATTATGAGTCTCTAAACATACACAACTGACAGGCAGTTTACCCAGTTAAAAGTATTTTTTCCCTTATACTAAAGAAACAATTGTGGTGAGTACATTACAAAACTAATAAAAATGAACACACTTGAGCATTTAAAAACAAACGACAAACAAAAACTGTCCCACTGCTCAGTCTTCCTCATTCACCCTCTCCATCATTTTTTTTTCAAATGGAGCAATGTCCATCATACTTTCCTTCCACATTTTTAGTGTAGGGGTATTAGGTTCCTTTCACAATCTCAAAATTACCCAGGCGCATGCCACCAGTCAAGTACTTATGACTATGAACACTGGTTTGCTCAGATAAGGCACTTGTCCCTGGCTCCTCAGCAGAGACAACCTGGGGAACTTGGGTAGGTCACATGATAGCCAGCCCTGCATGTATTTATTTAAGAAATTTGAATGCTGATTCTTATAATTTATAGGCTTGTGGATGCAGCCACTTGTGACAAATACAATTTCCAATTAACACTCCGTTTTGCATTTTAAGATAGTAGTTTTCTTTTTAGAGTATAAAATATACTGAACTGGGATGAACCTGACACAGTGACATGAACAAATTGGATTAAAGCCATGTTTGACGACACTGTGAATGCGGCCACAAAGAGAAGCTGAAACCAGCCCAGGACCATGGACTAATGTATCTTACATTTTCCTGTTGGCTGTAAATGAAAACAGATGGCAAAATGAGTGAATGTCGAAAGGGAAAATTCACACACACTGCAGTCTTACAGTGTCACCGGTAATGTCTCTGTGAAGAAAACTAATCATCCACATTAAGCCCTAAACATTGCCCTGTGATAGGGACCAGATCCAGCCTGTTATATACATTGACACTACACATGTGAGCAATGCTGGTACCAAACTTCCTTACAACTGCATGTGCAATCCAGTAGTGTTGAAATACATTTTGGCTCAGCACTCTTTGTTGTTCCTTGAGGCCTTTGTAACAACTATTATCCAAATCTGCAATTGCAACTCCAGATTTTTATTAGCAACAGAAGGACCAAAAAGCATCCACAACCTTTGAAATGTTTCTAAAGGTTAGAGAATTATGAAAGACCTATGTATGACAACAAGACATCAGTGATATCGTGTGATGGGTGAGTGATGTAGAGTGACAGCAGGCGAGTGGAGACAAGATATATGCTGGTAAGTTTCAGATACCAAAAGTGTTTCTTTGTTTGGAACCCATTTGTAAAAGCTGTGAAGGTTTGCAAAGTCTGAAAACAATGGCTTTTTGTACAGTAACTCTTAGAAGATTAATTACACATTTTCCTCAGAGAAGTCATATTTGTGGCATAGTATGAACCAATAGGATTTAAAGAGGCCATTATTAGGGAGATTGTTCATGACTCCTAAATGCCGTCATTAAAAAAATAATAAATTAATAATAATAATAATAATAATAAAATATCTATATATATCTATATCTATATCTATATCTATCTATCTATCTATCTATCTATTTATCTATCTATCTATCTATCTATATATATATATATATATATATATATATATATATATATATATATATATATATATTATACACACACACACACACACAAAGTTCTTTAACAATACATCAAAATATATATCCATTATAAACTTAAAATTATTTCCATTTGAGGGTGCAAAATGTGAAAGGACTCGCTGAGATGTTACTGCTATGCCTTGACTGTTCCACAGTATGGTATTAAACTTATCTATCATGCACTTTTCAGGTGTTTTCACTGTGTTAAATTTAACACTTTGAAAAATATGCATTCTAACAGTGAGCCCTCTGCTTGAGACAGACATGTTTAATGCTGCATTGTGGAACATTCAATACAATAATACGAAAGTGGCAGGCCCTCCTGCAGAAAACAATTATGCAGTGCACTTTTAAACAGCACACTTAAGTCTTCAGTTTCAAGCAACTGATGTTTACATACAACCTGCATGGACCAGATTAGCTTCACCATCACTCCCGTTATGTGATAGGGACTTACATAAGAGCAATATGTTTAGCATTATGGGGAGGGTAGTTCATAGCAGCTTTTCTGATCGCCATACACCTGGGCTTAACAGACCAACATTTGTCTTCACAGCTGATGTATGAGGTACACTAGCTGGCTCGTTCTGGTAAATCTTGGGATCTAAACCACAGCAAATGTCTTTCTTCAGGTGTTTAATAACCATTGTGGAACAAAAAAAGAGGGAAGTAAACATGCAAATGCATCACAACTGAAGAAATCTCACTACATTTCTCTGTACAGTGTCTGTCAGGGTTAGACTCTCAAAAAAGTAGCAGAGTTGGCTAGTGCCCTAATGTTGTTCAGCTGTACTAAATGCAAAATTTCTCAAGATCTTAAATGGCAGCTATAGTTGTTGGAAAATGTGTAAATTGAGATGAAACCCAGGAAACTTCAATAATTTTTGCACATGTTTCGAAACTTGAGTTTGTGTGATTGTTGAATTCAAACATGTTTCTGAAATCCAGACTATTCAATCATCTAACGTAGGCATTCTGCAGCAAATCTAACATGCACATGCAGTCGCTTACATGCTTAACTGATCAAAACATACAATACAATCAATATAGTTTTAAAATGTTGCTTGTTACTCCCCTTCTGCCTCGGGTAGAGGTCGTGCGCATGCACTGTAGTGCCAAGTAGCTCAAATCGACAGGATACCGTCAAAATATTTCTCAGCATATTTGACACAGCTCTCATTCAGAAACATGCATAATCAGTTAATTTGTCTTGTTGTTTTTTTCCAACTCTATAAGTCTGTTCACACATGGTGAAGTACTCTGGCCCTCACGTTGTCACTTTCAAAACAGAAAAATAACAGCAAAAACTACAATTTGTGGGGACCCAAAATCTATCAACAAAGGATTTCATACATAAAACAAGGAGAGGAGTCTCAGACAATACAGAATGAATATAGAGATATAGTACATACAGTATGCTGTATATCAAATTTAATGTTAATGTTATGTATATATGCTATGTAACTGTATGTAATGTGTATAAGAACACATACACATTACATACAGTTTTTTGGATTTTGGCTCATTTGGAATTGCTTGCTTCTGGAGGATGATCAGTCAGCTTTGTATGACAAAACAAACAAACAGCATTTTGGTGAGATAAGATGTTTAGGAAAACTAAAATTCTTTTTAGGATTTTGTGTGAGCTGCTTTTATATTTTACATAGGTAAATGTGACTAAAGTAATTTTTAAAACTTGTAAAGACTAAAACTTCAGCAATCATGCATATCAAAACTACATAACACTACACTACATAACTACATACCACATAATGTACCTAAAACATAAAACATAACACATATGTACCTAAAACGCAACAATCACACAAATAAATGCAAATTGCAACACTCTTTCTATATGTGATCTGTGTATCTAAATACTGCACACTCTTAACAAAGTCCATAGACCAAAGACACAAAGGACCAAACTGAACACACGAGAATCAATCTGATTAGACAGATAGACAGATGTAGAAATAATTTAAAAACTTCTGTAGTGAAAGTCTATGTGAACCAGGTTTTCATTTAGATGCTTGTCTGACACAGTTCAGATACCAACTGCTAAAAAGAATACTGTTCCTAACTGATTGTGTAATATTTGACACACATTTACAGCATTTACCTCAAACCATCAGAAACAGTGTGACACTAGTCTTATAGGTTTCTCTCCCTCACACTACATGCCTAAAAGTGTGGGAGCTTTCTCCAGTCAGTGTCTGTTTACATTTTGACCACCAAGTGTCCTTTTTACAAAATTATTATTATTATTTTTTTTACATTTTGTTCACAAAGTTGACTTTTTCAAACATGTGTGAATAGTTTTACTGTGTGCAAAAGATTTGCCAGATTTATAACAAGTTTAAGAGAATGCGCCAAAGCAATTGAAACTGACTGTTTTTGTTGGAGTGGACTGAATGAAGAAGGTGGGACTTTAGGTAAAGACAACAACAAACTTTCTGGAGGAAGCTAACTTCAGCAGAAGCATTGAGCACATTATGAAATTGAGTGACCAGGTCTGACTCAAATGTGGAGTTAATTTTTTAGAGGTGAATGTTTTTAGTGACTGTGGGAGACAAATGTATGTATACAGGGGTTTGATGAACTGATGAAGTCATAGAATTTACTACAAACACTCTTTCTTTACTGGCCTGGTGGGACTGGAGCTGACTTGATTTGCAACCAAGTCAAATATATTTTATAACATTGTTAGAAACAATTGTGTACAGACATCAGTTGACTGATATTTATGAGTTGGCTGATATTTACGAGTTCAGTTCAGTTTATTTCTGTTACAAATATTAAATCAATGGGGAACAATAAGATTGAAAGAAGATAGGCCCTACTAGGTAAATTTTAATATTTTATACCAATATTTAGAAGCTTAGTTATCAATAGTAGTAGTACTGTGTTAAAGTAAAAATGCGAGTTACACGAAGAGAGACTGGTGTATATTACTGTTGCAATACAAGTTAAGATCAATATCCCTATTGCAGTAATGGTTGTAGAAAATGTCATGAAAGAATTGACGCTTTTCCTTTTCATAAAATCATTTTTGTGTGTTTTTAAATTCTACATTAGTTGCATTAAATAATAATAACTTGGTAGTGGTGTAGTCAATGATGCACAATAGTGATACTGTTGCACAGAAAAAAAGGCCAAAGGTAGATTTCCAAAAGTTACGTAAACCTCTGTTAAATTTAGAAAAAGAAGGAAATGCTTTACTGCTATGTCTGGGGTAGGTACAATGGCAGACAGTATAACAGTACTCAACTCTCAAACTTATAAAAAACATGCTTAAATCCCCTTGTGGGTCACACGTTTTGAACACCAAAGTGACCAAGCGAGGTGCCCCTGACGGAGTCCAGGCCTCCATGTCTTTTCATTCAGACTTGGGCCTTACTGTACAACATGTGGAGCAATAATATGAGCCTGGAGTGAGCTCATGGTGTCAGGGGAGCAGTCATAAGAGGTGCAGCTGTGGTCCGCTCCGTCCTGGAGGTACACACTCAAAACAATGGGACGACCACCGCTGCACTTTTGTTAGTTTTGATGGAGGTGAGTGGTTATGGCTAATCTGATTTTATAAACATATAAAGGGATAGTCTTTGTTTTGTCCATAAAGGCTTTACAAGTTTTGGTCGAAATACACCAACTTCTTAGTAAGTTGTGGTATTCAGAAGGAGAAAAACGTTTCCCACATATCACATGAAAACAATGTTATTGATTTGGGTTAGCAATAAGCCCTGATAAACAGAGGGGGGTAGAGTAGCCAAATGTTAAAATCATATCACATTTACAACATAAAACTTTTGTTAACTTTTACTCAAGTAAGAGTACTGTACAGCGCAAAATATATGAATCCAGTATGAGTAAAAGTATGATGTTAGCAAAGTGTTTATTTGTCAAAAGTACTTTACACCTAAAAGAATTCCCAAGTCCCCATTTTTCCATAGTAACTCAGAACTTGTGAAGTCTATTTACTAAATATTGAAGAAATTATTTGGAGAGTCACTTTTATTTCTACATGAGTCATTAGCCATTTGAAATAACATTACTTTTCCTTTTGTGCACGTCTTGATTACTCATTGTGGCGTAAAATGGAGCCAGTGAAATTTGATCCGCCTGTAGTTGCATATTGATGTTAAACGCTTTTCACTCAAGCATAAGACAAAATATTTTCCAATGGGCCAAGACTTAATATCTGTTTTGTTTTAGCAGAAGATGGTGGTCCTGGAGTGGTGATGGGACAAGGGTGCTAAATGGGAGGAGTGGTCAGAGATGAAGTCCAAATGTAGAGTTCTTTTGGCATTGCCTCTGTTCCATCTGTGATTGATCAGGGTGTTGGCTCTCATTGGCTGCATGTGTATAGCTGTACGCATGCTGGGTCTGCAGGGGTAGAAGAGCAGAGGAGAGCCATTGCCCACAACATCTAAACTGGGCGTATGCCGCAAGCTATAAAAAGACTGCCAATGAAAAGTGCTTATTATTGTGGCAAAATGAACTGATATCTTATTGGCTCTCAAAAACACAACACAATGATTAAAGCTCAAAGATCAGAATGTGCTGTAACCTTTTAAATCTTACTATATCAATGTATTGCTTTAAAGAGCTCCAACAAGTCTAGACATTTTTGTAAACACAAACCAGAAACAAAGAGATGTGTCTAGGCCTGACCTTTTCCCTTCCTTCCACCAGATTTCCCCTCATGCCACAAGATACTGCAAAATGTATGGAAATGGGAGATTACTGTAAATACTAAGAATAAAGTGCAGTATGTCCAAAACAACACATTCTCCTATAATTCAGGAACCACAGCTTCTGCTTTAAGCCTAAATTGCTCACCTACATGCTGCATCAAATTAGATAAAATAATATAAGGTACTTCATAATTAGATACACCAGCTTGAATTATTTTATATTACAAGTGTATTATTATTAAGTGTGTTATTATTGAAAATTACCAACAATAACTTTAACTAAATAATAACTAAATAATAAAAATAATAAATAATAACTTTTTTTTTTTTTTTGCAGATAAAAACATCACTATGACCAGAATAATTTCAGCCATTAGAATTGACTGTTTATGCACTGAACCATGTAATCATTATAAACTGTCAGAGTTGGTGATTATTCAAGACAAAAAAACAACTACGGTAAATATAAGAAACATTGGAATTTATGTAAATTAAGTTAAAAGTCCACTGAAGGTGTTTTGAATGAAACCGAAGGAAAAAACAATTGTGATGATGCAATGTACCAGGAAATTACAGCAAACTACAGTGTGTTTATTCAAAGTTAGACTTACTTAGACTTAAACAAACTTTACTGACCCACAAGGAAAATTATTTGGACACAGTAGCTCACACATCACAATATATTACAATAAAGAGAAAAAATATAAATGGTGATAATAAATTCTAAATAAGTAGCAAAAATAGCAAGAGACTGGTGTCAAACAAGGCATGATTATATAAATGCATATGTACAACTACAAATAAAATAGAAAAAAGTTATAAAAATAAAAATGAAGTAAACAAAAACATATACCTGGCACCCATGTTCTTATTATAGATCCATGCTAGCACCATGTCTGATCTACAATGCCAAAAACATTGAGACATTTTAATAAAACACAATATCAAAAAAATATTCAGTCTTTTTCAGTATGTTTCAGTATGAGTTTCAGTGTGATGGGGCACAGACAGGGAGGACAATGTATGTAATGTTTAACCACAGACCACCAACTCCTCCCAAACTCCTCTTTCTTCTCTCTAGGCATCTCGAAACTCAGATAGCTGCTATAAATCACTGATGGAGCCAGGGTCTAATCAACACCTCAGGCCAATGCCGTGAGAAAGCTTGTGAGTTTTTAGCTGCCTTGATAAAACTATGCATATCAAACATACAGAGACACGGGTGAGTCAACCAGCTGGGAATGGCCTGACCTCACTGGTTTGATTCATTGACCAAAACTGGGCATTCATCAACAAAATGAGGCCACCAGGACACTGCATCTACAAGTGTGACCTCCATCAATTCATATAATGATGTGTGTTATCAAGACAGGTGTCAAGATACAGGAAAAGATTAGAGAAGTACAGTTCTGTACAAATCTTTTGTGCGGTGCAAAAATTAGTTGTTAAAATGCAGCCGTTATCCATAGATCAAAGTTTGAGGTCAGGAATGAAAACATTATTCAAAACACTGTTAGGACTGGTGTATTGGCAAAGTTTATCCCCTTTGATTATTCTAATTTTAGTCTTCTATTTTTATAAATTTTTCCATTGTTATGTATCTGCACAATCAAAAGTACAGATACATAACATTTATCTGAATCAAAATAAAGAGCTGTAATCACTTCTTCAAAACATCATCTAGCTTTGTCTTCAGTGAAATTGTTTTTGGGATGACATAATGCAGAGGTCTTGGTCTATTTACCATTTGAGTAGTTTTATGTTGTTTTTTTTATTAGTCTATACATATCATTATGCTAACATTGTGTTGCTGATACATGTTTGCAGGACACTGTATTTTCTGTACAACACCCCCAAGTCACTGTAACCAGGGTGTCTTGCCACAAACCACTATAGGTCTCTTTTAATGAAGTCAACTTGACAGGACAGTTGCAAATCAGCACACAACTGAGGCCAGGAGTGACACTTTTAAACCCACTCTTGTGCAGACACTAAAAAGCAGCATAAACAATGACAGAAAAGGTCTGCCTCATACTGTACTGCATGTACTAAACTCCCTGGCTCCATCTGAGAGAGGTGATAAGTGTTCACCAGCTGCCAAAGTCATTAAAATTCCCAAAATAGTCTGTTTTTGACTAACAACAGGTCTATGGAGCAAACCACTACAAACTTCTATGACTTATACTCACCCACATAACTGCACGCCAAAAGACTGTACCACCCCTAAATATAAATCATCAAAGTTATGAAGCAAAGTTAAGCATAAAAGTTTTGGCATGTGCAGCCATTACACCATGCTTTATTAAAAGTAATCACTGCTTTAATGTGAGAGGAAAAATTCACTGTACTGGGCAAGAAGTGCCACAATTTTAAGAATGGATGTGCTACACAATAGCTAGAAGGGAAAATTGCTTTCTTGTCTGTTTGGGCCATAGAAAAATGTATATTATAGTTAAAAGTACCATTGCCATTACAGAGATTTTATGGAGCCTGTAATCCCATAAAGTTGTAAAATCTTTCCTGTTGCTTTGGCTTTTAAAAGTACATCATTTACAGGCTCCAACACAATATTTGCAGCTTTACCTTCTTGTAAAAACAGAAAGAAATCTGCCATGATTTCAAAATGCAAGATTTCTCTAATTGTATCATTGTGAATGTAACAACACAACATAATAGGAACTGGCTTTTAATTACCACAAATGGACTAACTAAAACACAATGCACCATTCATTGATATGATTGTGTCACTGCCATTGTTTTGTTGTGCACTTGCTAAACCATATGGCTGTCAAAAGCACAATAGTCACTTTAAAACAAAACCAAATGCAACACAGACTTTAAACTTGATTCTCATTAAAGGAGTTCCCATGGAAAACTGCCTCAGCCCCTGTCATAAACTAAAAAAGAGAAAATATGTTACTCATATAATAGCATATTGTTGTTCCTTACAAACTGCCCCCAAGCATGCAGAGTTTTTCAAAGTCCATAATCAATTTGCTTTCTGGAGGCCACATGCTCTACAAAGGAAAATTCAGCCCAGCTAATTCAGCCTAGCAAACCAAAGTGTAGGCTTTTTTTTCAACTTGTGTGAACCCAGCTGTGTAAGCGCATAAGCAGTGATAGACACTTCTTGCATAAGAGATGACCACCAAAATAGAAGCTGTCAGATTTCTTATATGGGCTGTACAAGTACAAGAGCCACAAGCAAATAGTTCCCTGCTTCCCTTAGATAAGACTGGTCTCTCACGCCCCTAAAGTGTGGTGGGTTTATAGTTGCCACTGTAACAAAAATCGGGATGGCCATAATGCTGTCTGTATGGAGTACGATATGTTTAGACCTATGTGTACCAAAAATAATAATGAGGAAAGAAAGGATGACTTGTTGAGAGAAAGAAAATCACTTTTCAAGTTCATCGTTCATCACAGATTTTATACTTAAAAATTTAAATTAAAATAACAGTAGCGTTAGAATATATTTTGCGTTGTGCAGATAAAAAGCATTGCATTTACATGTATTAAATCCTAATTCTTACCAGAGTGTGGGTGAGGACGATTTTGATTAGCGGGGATCCGGAAAGGTTAATTGACAAGGCAGGAGATGGCTCCACTTTCAGGGATATCAGGTTACTTGCAACTTGGATCTTATGATCTTTAAAGTCCGTGGCTTCATTGATCCTACACAAAATCAAATGAACATACATTTAGTGTAAACACAAACTTATCAGTCATTGACAGTGAGTTAAAACTCATGTATCAAGCAACAGATCAAATGAACGACTAAAGGCCTACAGCTCTGGAATAGTGAATACATAAAATATTCTAAGAGTTTGAAGCTTTGTTGTGACATATATAGTGTATGTTCCCAAATCCTTTAAGAGAAAAGCCAGTTAACCACTAGTGAAAGACAAAGTAATTAGTGACTTTATTTATGAGTGAAATTGTCATGTTTTCAACAGTATATAAATTTTGTTTATGTTAATACTGCACATTATTACTCCAACTACATCTACCGTATGCAAGACTTGGTAAGAATTAAGTAGTGCATCCAAAAGAACAAAAGGGGCATTTTACAAGAGCTACTGTCAGCCATTACAAGTTGATCAAGCACTAAAAGTGATCAAATGCATTCATCGTTGGCCAGAATTACTGAACTGCTTACAGCCATACAAATAAAGGTAATTTGTTTGGCAAACACATACTAGACACATGAGTTTAACACATGAGCCACGATTCAACAGCAGGGCCTTTCTGAGAGCATACTTCCACAGTCAGCAATAGTATCTGTACTTTTTCAGGATCCTCTGATATGTGGCACAGGCCTCACACAAGCATCACCTCTCTATTATAATGCAGTGGACTGGGAATGTGGCATGTAATCCCACAATATTATTTAACAACATTGTATATCATGCAAAGGTAGATTACAAAAAACTTGTACTTGTATAGAGGAAAGTAACAAAGTGAAATTTGGATAAATTCAGATATATTTGGTAAATATTGCTGATGCACTTTTGTAAGTATGTAACATAATGAAAAGTATCTAATATACTAGACATTAACTGTAATTTCCCCAAACCTTGCCAATTAACATTTTAACTGAAATTATCAAATCAAAGGTGTCTTATAATTGGGCATGTCTCTATGGGACAGTATAAACAGTTCAGATTTGGAGGGGTACCCATGCTTCAGTGGACACAGCTCTAATAGCAGGGTGTATCAGTCAGGCCTTTGGGTGCTGAGATGGCAGATAGGACGAGGGACAGATAAGCTAGTGGCCCGGGACATTAGCTGTTTTGTACTTCAGGATGCAAGAGCCTGGACTTACCGCACAGGAAGTACAAAGAGATGTTTACAGTTGTTTGTTTCATCAATAAATAAATACAGATAGTTGAAATGTCTTTATCAAGTAAAGAACAAGTCTTATGACCGCTGAGTGACCATTGGCGCAAAATGTCAGGCATCATAAATTTAAGTCTAATGTGTTAATACTCCAATGTACTTGTGGTGAAACCTCCAAGTCAAGAAGATAAGCAGGGTTGGGCCTGGTTGGGAGATCATTGTGAATATCAGGTGCCATGTTGGGGCAAAACAGCCGCTGTGTGTTGATGGTGGTTGGAAGGGCAGATTGACAGCCTTGTTCTGTCAGTCTACCTCAGGGCAGTATGGAATGAATAAATAATGCACCAAATTGCATTGCAAATGTGAGCCTCTGGAAAAGTGCTATATAGGAGTACTGCAATATTATTATTTATACTACTACTATTTATTATTTAGACTATTTCATTATATTATACTATTATTTATTCTATTAAGCATCTAAAAAGCTCTGATAATTCAAAGTTTGATCATTTGCATTTAGATTTTTTTTCTTTTAAATATACTCATTCCAACATAATCAAATTCATTTATACATCAAACTATTAAATACGTTTATGGGTTATGAGTTCATAGATCTTACCTTGTTTTGAATGGGCTGATTTCTTTGTAGTACTTGTGCATATTGTGATAGAAGAGGCCAACAACTGTAGTTTGAGCTGCGCATAAAAACACAGACAAAATCATGAACAGGAGGCGAGGAATGTGATAGGAATCTGTTAAAATACTCAGTCACATTAGAAGTTAATTAACGCCATCGTGCCGTCTGACGCTGGCACAGACAGGCTAATAGCACAGCCCTTTAGTCGCACAGGGGTGCCAGGGAGAGAGGAACAGACCACGCTCCAAGCTGAGATCTTCTGTGACTTCACCATTCAAACAGGTAATCCTGCTTTTGACCTGTGATCCTAAGGTTCAGCTATGTTGGATAAATACTGACACTAAAGAAAGTATGTTTTCATCATCTTTTTTAACATGACTTCAGCCTGTTTTCTTTGTATAGGGCTGGAGAAATGTCAAGCCTAAAGTATTAGCAATGCAAGAGTTCACTCTTCGCCTTCACCTAATTAGGGCATAAAACAACCCACAGGTATGCAGACTGTAATACGTTTTCACTCAAATAAAATTGGCAGGAAAAAAAAATTTAGAATGCATTTTAAGGTTTTAAAACAATGAGTTTATATGTATATATATATATATATATATATATATATATATATATAATATATATATATATATATATATATATATATATATATATATATATATATATATATATATATATTTAAACTTCTGTCAATAACTACATGAACAGTTACCTTCAAAGTTAAACTACAAACTTTAAAGTTTTGTGCCGTATCTTCAGGCTTCAGTTGGAAGCAGTTACTGAACCCAAGATAAGATTGCCTGTCTAAAATATTAAACCATGATGTATCCCTCAATTTAGACCCCAAATATAACAGGAAAATTGATTGATGGACATTATTTTATTTTATTTTTTTTTCTGAATTCAATATGCTCAAAATACATATTGATTGACTAAGGTTACTTTAAAGTGAGTGCACTTGAGGTGAACTTTTCCGCTGGAAAGCAATCTGCTTTTCTAGACATTATGACATGCCTGGGATGTTTCACAGTATGGCATTTTACTTATCCATCTCAGTGGAGCAGTCAATGCCACCAGGCAGGTCAAATGAGAGAGGTGAACCTGCCGCTTACAGTAAGAATGCATGTTTTTCCAAGGTATTCTAAGTGCATTTGAATAATGCTTTGGGCAAAGCAATAACATCGTTATGGTGGCTGACCAACCACCAGAAAACTTACACAGTTAATTTAAATTAGATCAGAAGATATTTCATGTGACTCTCATTATAACAAAAGTATATTCATATCACCTTTATTTGCCTACTTTGAGAATCTTTAACACAAAAACAGTTATGGCAGACTGGCAGTCATACATATGCTGGGGGTGTTTAAATGTCTTTTATTACACATTAGTATTAATTGGGCAGAAAACTCTAAAGTCATGCCTGAGTCTCTATAGCTGGTTATAAAGACAAACAAAGGCCCTCAATGTGGTACTCTTGTATATTGTCTGTGCTCATAGTCTTAAATCTGAGCATCGTAAATTACTGCCTAATAATAAAAGCTTCCCGGAGGCACAGTTTTCCCCTGGCATAAAAAAGCACAGGGCTAATGGCATAGTGTTCACACTTAACCTAGAAAAGCTGCAGAACAGTTGAGTTTAAAAAGGTCTAAGAGGACATTTGTAATATGTTCACTCACACTGCATGGTGAAAGCCTCGCCGGGCACTGAGATGTAGTTCTTGCCTTGAATTGGGAAGCGGTAATGCTGGAGGTTGTAGTTTTGGGGGAATTTCGTCAGCGAATAATCTGAAGGAGTAACACACAGAGTAATGTAAAGTATATTTATACAACATCATAAAAGCACCATACCCCTCAGCCTCTGGTTAATAAGGCTGGAGCAAGTCTAATATATATAGAGACTCGTTTTGCACTTTTTTATGACTATAACAACAAATATGCAAGTTCTGTTGAAACTTTTTTGCTGTGAATACAATCACCTAACATCACACCCAAAGAACTAACCAATTTGCAAAAACAAATCTTGCATGAAAATCAATAAATTATCTAAGAAGTGAAAAAAAGCTCCCTTGGGATGACAGATGGAGGTGGTTTGTTGCTAAGTGAATCTGCGTTTGGCCTCCCAATACAAAAACTAATGATGTAAAAGCTGAAAGTTTCATCTTATTAGCCCTGAAGCGTGTCTAAACAAACTGCAAACTGTTACAGTGACATGACACTGACCTGCTACAAAAGACGTCCCGCCTAGAGAGACCAGAGATTTAGGGCCCGGCTCCAGGTTGGTCGCCATGTGCTCCATCACTCTGTCCACAGTCTCTATGAGCCCACCAACCACTGATGACGACTGCTGCTTCACCACAGGAAGTTAGAGGCAAAGTAAACCAAAGGCAGCAATTGTGTTAGTCCTGTATTCGTTACTAATATGTTTCTTATTTAAAGGGGTACTGTGTAACTTCTACGGTGGAGGGTCTGCTACCTGCTTGTCTCCATGGAAATTTGTTTGCTTGGAGAGTTCCACAGAAGGGCATTTAACAAATATTCCTTTCATCAGTGCAATTACAGTTGTTTTATATTTCAAAAATATCCTAAAAAACATTAATTCTAACCATGCGCAGGCTTGCTTCTCCATAGATCTGACCATTAGCCTGTCTCCATTGTGATTACCAAATTTACTTCCATACTGTGGAATAATCAAGGCAAAACAGTAATAATTCCCATGAAGACAAGAAGCCTGGCGGACCATCAACCAAAAAAGTTACACAGTGCACCTTTAAAGGTATGTTTAAATATCATGTATCAGTAAATAAAATAAAATTAAAAGCAAAACAGTGAGGACCCAAAAGTCATATGATGCAAATACGATTCCACTGCTCAACTTTTATAACTAATATTCACCATCAACAATAAAATTTACAAACACATTTCATACACAAAATGCTTGAGAAAGAACACAACTGCACTAGGCACTGTACGCCAAATAAGCAAATAAATCATACGTTTCATGCTGGGGGTAAAATAAATGCAAAAAGGCTGAATCCATGTGTTGTTTTTCATAAATGATCATCTACAGTTACCATTGCCAAGTTTGTGACAAGTATTGCATTTAAAGTGAGTTGGATGCTGAGGTTAAGTACTGCAACACCAAAGCAGCCAGCAGAGCTCTTCAAATGTGAGTGTTTGTTAAGCAAAAGTGACTTACCGCATAGTCAATCAAACTTATACTCTAAACATGATCAATTGGGTGTGCTAATAAGATGTACTGGATGTCCTCTTTAGTAAAGTGATAATAGGCGGTTAAAACTGACACTTGAGGAGTTGGGGGCTTTGCTTTTCCCAAAATTATTAGCTTTCATTTTTGCACATCTGTTTCTGTTTGATCTTACAAAAACAACCATGTGAGATCTGAAGAAGGGACTATAGTAGGAAATCCCATCTAAGACATAGGCTCAAAAATGCATGATTTATACATTGCATAATAACATACTGAATTAATTTACCTCTGGCAGCCCAGGAGAGGACAACACCTCTTCTACACTTTTGAGAAACGACTGAAAGAAAGAAAATATATATGTCATTGGGATAGAACATAATGAATGGACAAACAAACCATACTGATGGCTTTATGGGTGAAATAAAGAACCATACATTCACTCTTTAAGCATTGTTGGACTTTGAACTTGACTGATTTGAACTTGACTGATTTCTCATTCACAATGTTTTGATGTGAGAACATAAGGAATCGGTATTTGGTGGAATAAACTTGACCTATAATCATGGCTTCTTTGCACTGTGCATTTGGTTAAAATAATCCCTAAACTCAATAGTCTCTGGACTATGAAAGGAAAATAATACAACTCACAGTGCGGGGTACACTTGATTTATCTAACTTCAGTAGAGGGTAAACATCTACAATACATAGCATATAATAGATGATTTAAAAGAAACAGATCCCAGTAAACTCTTTTCCCTCTATAGGGTCAATCTAAACAAAACATTGAGTATCTCATTGTATAACATTGTTGAGGTTTACAGCATTTCATCATTTGTGTTAAGAGCTTTAACACAAATGACCATGGCAATCATCCCAGCCTTGGATGGTTGCCAGGTATAGATTTTTAAGAATACATTTCACTGCTCTCTTATTATATTTCTTTTGATTTCTAGCTTTTAGTACCTGAGTGAGGTTGTTGGCGGTGTTCTGAGAAATGGTCCGATTGGGCAGTCCCTGTAGGAACCCCAGTACAGGCATGGTATCCTGGTCTGTTTGAGTTTGCACATCTTCACCTTTGACCCCAGGAGGACTTACTTCAGCAGCTCTCTATAGAACAACAACATGTACAGGAAGTTCAGTCTGACTAAGTTCGGAAATACTTGTTGGATAGATGACTTAGTGTGGAGTTTTTTTCATACGCTGTGATCTAAAGGGAGTAATTTAGTGTGGTGCTAAACAGCTGTCTTCACTTTCCCTGTCTCTATCTGTTCCTCAATACATAGAGTAAGAATAGAGCACAAATATTCACACGTGTTCTTAATGGATTTTAAGAGGACACACATCACAAATACAGTGTTTCCTTTTTTAAATTTCATTTAATATGAATACATTATTATAATAAAATAAAACAACTCAGGAAATTCTAAGCCTCAAAGCATCTAAAATTTGAAGATTTTGAATAACTTTTATGCTAGATGCCCTTTATATAACTTTTCTTTCTAGGTTTCTGACATTGTGGCTGGAATAATCTATTTTCAGTTAGACAATATTATTCCCAAATTTATTTTGAAAAATGTTTGTGTTTGAATATGCTGAAAAAATAATACAGTACAATTCTGTAAAGCTGCGTTAACTTACCACTGTTGGTGATGTTGTGTAAACTTCCTTAGGGACACTTGGTGTTGTGAGAGTCATTATATCTTGACCTAAAAGAAACACATGCTAAAAAATGGTATTATAGATGCTAATAATGTTGTTAAAAAGCCTTTGAGGTGCAGTTATTATTAGCTGAACATAGCGCAGACAGGCTGCTAAAACTGAAGCTGCAATCTATGTGCTTGCAATTGAAGTGCTTTACAAGTCTGGATCAAACCCAGTGGTGTAAAGGAGATGGATTACAACCACAAAAACTAAGACAGGCCACAACTCACTAAAGTGTCACCGTGCTTCTGTGCAAGTTAAAAATACACGTTTATGTCTTTGCTAGTATTTAGTGAAAGCAGGTCATGTTAAAATGGCCTTATATGGACGCATGTCAGTCTGAAGGTCCAGTCCTGCTCTTCTTTGGTTCAATGAAGCGTTTTATATGCATGCTCTGTGGAGGTAAAAATATTTTTCTGTAACCATAACAGTCAGAGTATTTGTGTCTGGTAATGGCTGGTGGATATATTGCTTTTGGGTTACGACTTTGGGTGAGATTCATGTCCGTGAGACTCTTTAGTTTATTCTCAGGGCAGTTCACACATGTGGATGGGGGATTGTGCAAAAGCAGCTATCAATAAAAGCTGCTTTACATCAGAGGTACCAGGGCCCAATTTTATATTTCAAATAAGTAAATAGCACTTAATCACCGAGTAACCAAGAACCATTTCCAGATTTAAATTACTAACTACAGAAATAAACAGCCTCAAGAATATAGCAACTTAAAATAAACCGCAAGACAGGGACTAATTTAATGTACCTTTTGCAATATGAATAATCAGCCTCAGACTTACAGAAATTGGATGCAGGCAGCAGTAAAAACAATTGTTTGTTGCTTAAATGGAAAGCTTGACTTAATAATTACATTTACCATTGAGGTTATGTTCTTGCTAAAGGCAAAAAGGAGGATACAATTTTGAATTGTTGTGGTGTGACTATAATGAATTTATTAAGGAAAGTTCAATAGTATGCCAAGAAGGAAAATACTACATTAGTTGTTGCTGTTATCATAAAACCGTCCCCTTCAATCATTCTTTTTAGTAATTCATGGATTGCCTTGGAGGACTTGTATATATTTAAGTGACAGCGCATTTTTAAAAATATTATTTCCTTGTTCTCTAATAAATATATGAAAAAAGGAAAAAAGTAACAGACTTCAGGGACATCATCATCTGAAATATCATCTAAAATAGGATTCATCTGTCCCCAACCACTCACATAATACATTTTGAAAAATACTTATAAGGCAGAACTATGCAAGTCTGTGCACTAATGAGGATACAGGTCATGACACTGTTGCTTCAAAGGTTACAAAGGGAGGTGTATTATTCAATATCTTCATTTTCTACAAACAGAAAGTACGGAAATGGCTTTTTAACCCTGTTTCCTCACATTATAAGATTTCACAGAACGACAGGAAGTGCGGAAGGCTGCAATGTCCTACCTGTAGCTGCATTGTAGTAGAGCAGGATCTCGCTGGGGGAAAGAGCCCGCTCCCAGATAATGAACTCATCAAAGGCTCCTGTAACATAATGGCCGTGTGGTTTGCCATTGCCAGTCCCGATAACCAAGTCGGGATAGAGGTCACCATAGTGATCGGAAAAACTGCCCACCTCGTCCCGGGCATTCAAAGTCCCATTTATATAAACATCCAGACCTTTAGTTTTTGTCCAGGTGAAAAGAATGTGAGTCCAATAGGGCCCTGAAAAAAAGTATTAGCATTATTCATCTTTTTCAGTTTTGCTTCGTTACAGGTCATGGATGTCTCAAACGTATGTCAAAATCTTAACTGAGTTGTTTAAAGGCCTTAAAAATCTGTGCTTAAAGGGCCCATATTACACTATTTTCTGAACTATTGTATAATGTTGTTTCCTCATCAGAAACATACGTAAAGTTGTGTTTTGTTTCATTCAAACATGCTTAACATATAAACCCTGCGTATTTAGGCTATTTAGGAAAACACTCCGTTCCATCTTGGGATGTCATGTGGTAATATAGGAAGTGCTCCATTGTGTTTTTAAACTCAATACATCTTCGCTAGAATCATTTGGATAATTTCCATCCTGGATTTGCCAATCTCTACTGAACTAAAGGTAAAAGGTAGCTGTTAACGTGAAAACTACCACTTACTAACATCACAAGGTGTGCTTTGCAGATGTAGGCAGACTAATAATAAAGGATTACTCAAACATATATGAATGAAACAAAACTGAAATCCAGTTATTTTGATGAGGTAATTGCATTGTAAAATGGGTTACAGCTCACAAGAGTCAATTTGGTGTCAAGTCTGACCTTTAACATCCCTCCTCCTAAGCACAATCAACCAGTATTAACAAAACTACTATCATATTATAGATTTACAAATGGGTGCATCGTTTTTATGCTTTAATTGTTTAATATAGCCTGCTTAATCCAAGTAATTGTCAGTTTGAGATGGTTTGTGCAAACTGGACGATGACCAGACAAAGCTGTTGCAGGAAAACACGGATGGCATTTCCTTTCTTATATTCATCAAGGAGAAAAACTAAATAAAATTGCATTCTAAGAAAAAAAAAAAAAAATCAACAAAAAACTCACAGTGGAGAGGTAATCACCATCCTACCGTGCACCTCCAGTTCATTTACTTTACTTCAGTAGTGAATAAACATCTACAATATATAGCATACATTAAGTAAAATTAAAAATAGATACCAACTCCCTTCTCTCTATTGGATCAATCTAAATAAAACTTTGGGTACAATACATTGTGTAACATCGCTGAAGTAAACAGCATTTCATCATTTGTGTTACGCTGAGTAAGGACGGACAGATTTTGAGGTAATGTCCTCAAATGTGGCATGTCACAATCACATATGAAAACCAGATGATTTTGTGTAACCGGACGCAGACTTAACGTAGGCTATGACACAATGACCTGCCCTAACTCAGCACTGCAAAAACACTGATTACACAGGATATTTGAGAAGCAGTAATTGTTTAACTTACAGTCTCATTTGTTAGGCGCAATTTTGTAAAAACATTTTATAGCAAGAGGAAACACACTTTGTGTTTTAGTTTCATCTTATGCTAGTCATACTTCTTAGCAGTTCAAGTTTCTGTTTATTTTGTGAATACTGTTCTTGTCTGTTTTTTCTGCTATAGAAATTAGAACCTATGGGTTATGTTAAGTTACAAAATACACTTTATTTTAGAAAAAAAAATATCATTAAGACTTGTTTTAGAAAGAAGAAGAATTAGAAAATTATTTGGACGCTATATATAAACTTTACCTGGCACGCTGATGTCAGCCTTCCACCTATGGTTGTTCCCTCTTGTGTAAAACTCTACGTATCCTCTGAAAGGATTAGTGTAGACTGAGAAACCATTGGAGATAACTTTTCCTCCAGACGCAACAGCAAACCGTGCTGAAGGTTCATGGTTTTTCCAGAAAAAGGAGAAGGTAATCCCTGCACACAATTACAAACAACAGTAACTAAAACTTTCAATATTTACATGAATGACTCTTTGGTGTGTCAGTACTAACCCTCTGGGCCACAAAGCATTGGATCACTGATGCAGGTGTTCTGAAATGTTCCAAAGTGGAGAAAAGTACCACCATTATCTCCATTCAAAAAGATGCCTTTGTTTACCATTCCTTCAACAATGTCTGCAACAGATAAGAGATATTGCATTGTACATGTGTAAGCATTTTCTGTCATCATCTTATCAAAGAGGTGAATTATAATTCAGTTTTATATGTTTACTGTTCCTTCATTGCATATCAAACACAGTTAGCATATGTCATAATTTTAAGGAGGATGTATCTCTGGTATAAACGGGTGTCATAAATGACAACACGCACATCAGATACAGGGGATGATAATGGAAGCCAGCGGTGAATGAGGCAACAGTGATGGATGCTCACCTACAGTCGCAGAAATGTTAGTGTAGGCAGAGTCATTGGTATACACATAAGAAGAGTTATGGGAGGAGGGGAGCACAGTATGGTTGTGGATTCTTAGTGCTGGACAACACAAAAACATACAGTGATTCAATCCTAAACTGACACAAGACACAAAGAAAGGTGAAAAGACGACAAATGGAGGGACATGGTGCACAGGTATGAGAAGAACTGATGCTTAAAGTGAATGGTGGTGCACGAAAGAAGCATGCATCAAACTCAAGTCATACCCGATCCCTCAACAATTACCAACATTTATATGGCTTCAAGGCAACTAATGCAGACATGTATAGACAGAAGTGGACCAGAGATATATTTTAGGCTTTAACCAATTCATATGAATGTGTAATCTGAACGTGTCAAATTTGTGTAAATACAATAGACAAAGATCTATATATTTCACTTTATTTTACCCATTCTATTTTAGGGCACACTTTTCCATACAGAAATAACAGTCTGACACAGTGTGCATAAATACACTATATATGCAGATGCGCTTTGCCCCAAAGAAATTTGTATTTTAGCAGCCCATTAAAATAATACAAATATAAAGACATGTACTGTACATAGATATGTCTGAAACTATAAAATGTGTATATAATCCAATTGGAACCACATTTGATGAGAAAACACTGATTAGTCTCTTTGCCCTCCTCTGTCTGAAAGTGCACATTCACAAACATATACTGTGATATAATGTAAACACATACTTATGTTACTGCCGTTAACATAACCTGTTCGCTTCCCAATCTGGTCCCACAGCTCATGGATTCCACTCACATCATCGAGGGGCCAATAATGTGCAGCACTGCGCAACACCTGCAAGCCTGTGGTTCATGGGTAAACAGTTTTACTATAAGAACCTTGACTGAAAGCACTTTTAGTGAGTAGCATGTTTAAACTGTGATAGAATAGAAATATAATGTGTTAATGGTTTTAATCATTAAATTATAATGTAAATCTAAAATCATAATGTGAAAATAGTCTAGTTAGGCTTACAAATACAAATGTGAATCACATAACTACCAGGATAAGCAATATCAAGATACCTGGATGCTGCGTCCATTGCGACACTTGAGCATGAACCTGTTGAGAAAAAAAAGAGTCCCCATGTAGTAGTGATGATTTTGAAAACAGGTAAAACCATTAAAAGACTGAAAGCATCCATTTCAGACAAACACACACACACATATATAAAAGAAAATACAGTTGCTTACCTTAATACATGAGAGAAAAGCAGAGAAAATGTGAAGTTTCAAATTAAGTTCCATAACGTTTGGAATTATTTAACACTTGATTATGCTTAGATAAATCCAATAAAATAAATGCATTATTCCAAAAAAGTTAAAATAGGGCTTAGTCCATGTGTTTAGTCAATAAAAATATTCACACAAAACAGGGAAAAATACTCTTCAAGCATCAGGCACCGAAGACTTCTGTCATGATGAAGTGAAATCCAAAGAATCCAAAGATCTTGACTTTTTTCTTGAATGAGTTTGAAACAATGTGCCTCCAAGCCCTGGTCACGGCACACAAACTTTGAGCAGGAGGCGAGCTCTCCAAGTTGTGGCTCTGAACGTGGGAATACCAAAATGTGATGTCACTTTTCTGGATCTTCTGAGGAGGGGCGTCAGAGCTGTGCGTAAATGGCATTATTTGTGCGCACTAGGAGACTGCACGGGGTCTGAATGAGATCAGGCGTTACAGTAGTGATTTAATTATGTTTCAAATTAAAGAGAATACACATCATTAGGGCATCTTGGATCATATCTCTCTCTCTCTCTCTCTCTCTCTCTCTCTCTCTCTCTCTCTACGTTTAGCTTTATTATGGGCACTAACGGGATTTTGAGACCCAATCGTCCTTTCCAAGACGTAAAAAAAAGTGGCTTCGCAAATTACCGAGCACCCGCGTTTTCCTTTTTTGTATTCATATTAAATTTGCGTAGTGATGATTCTCGTAGGTGATGAAAGCCTGATAATGCCGCCAAAGTTTAGTCAAAGAATCCCAAGACTTGCGGGTTTATGGCTTTTTTGAGTGAACAGCGCCCCTATGCGGCAACCTTCGTTCAAAGGCAAATTAACTTATTGTGCCAATAAGCCTATGAAATTAACTCGACATGGGACCAGACTCGATGCATGTAAAATGACTAGGGATTCCAAATAAAATACATCTTTAATAATATGGACTATGTAGGCCAATGTAGGCCATGCAAGTGTAGGCCTAGACTTATATATTTGATTCTATCATTACAGTTTTTTTGTTTTTTTGTTGTTGTTTTTTTTTTCCAGAACATTCATGAATACTTGCTCATTTTTACATTGTCTATAAGGGTCTTTTCCCATGGGTAAAGTGAAGACAATAGGAAGGAGAGAAAAAGAGGCGTATCCCGGTAACTCATTACGCATCTCTTCTTTCTCGTTTGTAAGGTGCGGCCTATTAACATAGAACCAAAACAACCCAATTAACACTCTTTAATCTTTGTTTTTATTGTGTGGTCCATCATTTTAACTTATAAATTGTATACGCTAATTAACAGGTGTCGCAATGGCGCTGCGCGTATGGAAACTTTCGCCATGACCTGACAGCTTTACCAGAATTAGCGGAGACAAGCGTCGTGATGAAGGATCGGCTAGCTGAATTGGCCGCTGTAAGTATCCACTGAAAGTTTTTAACTTGTTAATAATAATGTCCAAACTATTGACGCCAATGTAAAGCGACTCAATTGCAGTTTTCCCCTGAGCAGAATAGGACACCGATAGACGAGGATGTTGTCTCAGTGGAGAGAGATGGCTTCATGGAGAGCTTTTTCAGAAGGGTAACTGTACCCTACACGTGTTTAATATGAATCTTATATACAACTATGAGTCTGGTGTTATGTCGCTTTTCATTAGGTGGAGGAAGTTAGAGGGCTTATTGATAAAATCTCCTATCAAGTGGATGAGGTGAGGAAGATTCACAGCACTATCCTTTCAGCACCCAATCCTGATGACAGTAAGTTTATTATCTTTTACCGAGAATGTTATATGGGCATTTCGTTTTATTGCATTTTCAGTTTTTGTCAAAACCTTTCACATTGTTAATTCAGTAGCGTCATCAGAGTAGGCTACATAAATAGGGCATTATTGCACATTGTGTTTTGAGAAACTTTAAGAAATGTGTTGTTTGAAGCCAGGAAATAAAGAATTAGATTTTTCTGCTTTGTCAGTAGAAAATGTATAAAGATGTGTTGCTAAGTTACATGATGGGCACTAAAATCAATATTTACAGTAGCCAGGTGGAGGGGCCCATTGTGAGATGCTGCATTTATATATGTATTTTTTTTTCAGCAAACAATAGGTAATGTTTTTCTCTGTTTACAGGAACAAAGGACCAGTTGGCTGCACTCACCAACGACATTAAAGGCAATGCCAATGTTGTACGAACAAAACTAAAAAGTAAGTTGAAGCTATTACACAATTGTTTATTATATTATTATATTGTTACTGTTTGCCAATGCACATATTTCCCTCTACTCTGTACCCTAAAGCTATGGAACAAAGTATGCCCAAAGATGATGTGGTAAATCGGTCCTCTGTTGATTTCAGGATCCAGAAGACACAGGTCAGACAAAAGTCCCATTGTTATTTATAACTGTAATATGACCATGAAAGTAAGACAGTGGCATTAATCAAATGTGATAGAGTTTTAGCCATCTATTATCACCATTTACAACCAATTCTCTGTGAGTAAAAGCATGTGTGGATTGGAGGCAAAAAGGTGACTACTTTTTGTGTTAAATGGCAATAAAATTCACAATTTGTTTTGTTTATGTTCAGGAAATTCATATTCAAAGCCATTTATTTGTTTTCCATTTAAATAAAACAATTAGAAAATTGTGATCAGCCAATATGAGGAAAATATATATGACTTCCATGTTAAAACAACAATAATCAAAGTTGTTGATGAAGTGAGCTTTGTTTTGACTGTGCCATTGGTGTACTGTGGTGTTCTCTTAGCACACAGTACTGTCTAGGAAGTTTGTGGAAGTCATGACCCAGTACAATGAGACACAAGTGTCCTTCAGAGAGAGAAGCAAAGGACGGATACAGAGACAACTGGAGATAAGTAAGTCATAAATAACAGCAAGTAATAAGATCACTTTTATACTTACAGGAGCAAATGAATACACTTAGTCAAAAATCGTTCTTTGTTAAATTTATCCTAATGTAGTGGTTTGAAAAATAATATTTTTATTTGTTTTTAAGTTAATTTTAAAATATAAATACAGGAAGGTCAGAAGCCCACACAAAAGCTCAAAGTCATTTAAATCCAGAAGGAATAATATTTCAGAACAGTACTCAATCAGAGCATAGACAGGCCAAATAGTATAGAACAGTTCTCCTTTTTTACCAGTGGCAGCTTTAATGAGAAACCCAGCTCAGTGCAGTCAAAGAGCTGATATTAGAGACGCCTGGCTCTGTTTGTGTTGCCCCGGTGACAGTAACACTATTCACCACCTTTTAACTTGTTCATTTGATACCCGAGTGGTATAATGTCTACTATATTTACTTTTATGTATGTCAGAAATCCCTTAGTAGATGAACATGTTAGTGTCTCCTGTAGCAATATGCATTTATTAATCTCCTACAGTAGTGTGTTTTTGTGTGTTTGGCTCAGTGTCTCTAAGGAATAAACCGAAGGAGGAGTGTGGCAGTACCTGCACTGAGATCTGTCTCTCTGGGGAGGGCAGGCAGAGGAGGGGGCGGCGGCAGCAGGAAGAGAAAGACTTTTGTTTATAGATTTTAAGCAGCCATTTTTCTTTGAGTCAAGCCTTCCTTTGTAGCTCACATTGTTCCTATTTTGGTTAAGAAAGCTAGCCACAAAATAAAAACAAGCAAGCAACAAGGATGACTTCATTTAGATATGGCTCTTTAAAATTGAGTTAAATTCAAGTTAATTCAATTCAGATTCAAAAGGTTTATTATTTTCAATATGAACATATGGAGAATTGAAATTATGTTCTCACTCTCAATCTTCTAAATTAAATAATAATAAAATAAAAGGAAAAGTCAAAAGTTCTTCTTTAGGCAGATGCAGATTCCTAGCCTCCTGGCCACCTGGTGGTTAGAGACCACCTGGGTGAATTAATATTATTGGTGTAATATCAGCACTATGGAGATATGGCGATACCTAGGGGATAAGTTTGGCTTAAAGTATTTTAAATATTTATTAGTAAAACCAAATATTTATTAGTAAAAACTATTGTATTGTTATTCCCTGATGAAATTATACTACTACATACTTTATTTTCATTTAATTCATTTTAGCTGGGCGAGTGACCACGAATGAAGAACTGGAGGACATGTTAGAAAGTGGAAATCCAACTATCTTTACATCTGATGTAAGATATCGTACTATGCAAATACGATACAAGTTATTTTCCCTAAAAACATGTTCGTAAAAGTTCTCATACATGCTTGTATTATTCTCCAGATCATCATGGATTCACAAATAACACATGAGGCATTAAATGAAATAGAATCACGACATCAGGACATAATACGGTTGGAGACAAGCATAAGAGAGCTTCACACTATGTTTATGGATATGGCCATGCTAGTAGAGACTCAAGTAAGACGTTTTTTGAGCGCATTCCAACATTTTTATCATTATAGGCTAGTTAATCAAATTTCCTTATTTGGTCTGTCAAAGGGAGATATGGTGAACAATATTGAGAAGAATGTTGCCAATGCAGCTGAATATATCTGTCGTGCAAAAGAGGAGACAAAGAAAGCAGTGAGATACCAGAAGAGGTCCAGGAGGGTGAGTCTACTTTCTTTAATCCATATGCATCCATACAATTGAAATTGTGTCTATATATATATTATATATAATAATTATTATGTATTTTTTTATTTACAGAAAATGATCATCCTTGCTTTTGTCCTACTGATCCTGATTGCCATTGTTGCTCTAATTGTTGGTCTTTCTGTTGGACTAACCAAGCCCCCTCAATAAGACTATAAAGGAGTTACCAATGTAATGTATTACATATCTGATTAGAAGAAATAGTTATTTTATCAGCCAAAAATGTCTTTTCATAATCTCATAATCTTTTTATAATTTTGATTCTGCAGTGCCTTAACCTACTTGAAGGTGCACTATGTAACTATGCAACTGTAAATGTTCCACTGTATAGACTTAAACTTATGTATCTTCCATTTTTCCAATTATAGGGGTGTTTATTGCTCAAAAACAAATTTGAAAAAGGCAAGCCCTCCTCCAGAAAAGTTACGTAGTGCACTTTAAAAGGTTGCCTCATCACTTTCATGAGTGTGAGGCTTTGTGGTTCAACAGCTTTTTCGTCCCTAGTAATGAAGTTGTAGTGGTAGAACTGCCATTCACAAGAACAACATCACAGTATAGTCTAAGGGACTCTGATAGTTACTCTCTTCACTGATGCCATCGGACCTCTTATACTTTATCGATATTTTATTTCATTTTTTTTAGCTACTTATTAATTTAAATAGCTGTATTTGTTTCTGTCAGCAGATTATTGACAATTAGCACTTTTCTTTTAATGTTCTTAATACAATTGTACATAATATGGTCAGGTCATTTTTGTGTTTTAAGGTGAGTACTTTAGCAAAGGCCCATTTGTAGGCTTCATAGTGATTTTTGTGAAATAAAACCCAGGATTTCTAAACAGAGGCATTTTGCATGATTCAAAGTCTATGTATTGCCATTATTAGTTAAAATATTTAATTAGAATAAAAAATTGTGTTTTAAAAATATTAATTTAAAAAACTTTTAAACCATAACGTAAACATAAAACAAAATATGTGTAATGATTGAAGTTGCCTGTATTGTGACACAAAATATTTCAGGAACACATGATTCGTTGATATGTTTAAATAATTGTTTTCTATTTAAATGTATGTATGTATATGTCCAAATAAATGAGTGAACTGACTGAACGTGGGCTAAGTGTTTATATATATATATATATATATACACTGTTGGGCAAGTTACTTTAAAACTGTAATGCGTTATTTATTACTTATTACTGTCATTTCAAAGTAATTCGTTACATTACAATATTACTGCATTTAAAATGTAAGGCATTACATTACTATTGCATTACTTTAAGTTACTCTCACCAAAATAACTGCGAAAAAGCTGAACTTTTGAGCCGTATATGGACTGAACCAGGACTAAACAAGGTCTAAACCAGGACTAAACCAGAGCTGAACCAGGACTAAACCAGGACTATAACAGGACTAACCTCAGACTGATTCCAGGACTGAAGAGGAGGACTAAACCAGAACTGAACTAGGACTAAAACAGGACTCACTGTCAGGACAGGCTCAAAGGTGACCGCAGGAGAAAGGACCGGCTTTGCTCCGCACCTCATGGAGGTAAGAGCGGCTGTCGCCCGATCGCTCTTTATGGACACCCTGCTGCTCGGGCTCACGGTCCTGATTTCAGCAACTATTTGCGGGTACAAGACCCGGTGCAAAACTCTGCTACAGCGCGTAACTTCTACCTTCCTTCAACGTGTCCAGAAGTCCAACTTTTTGTGCGATGGTTTGCATCGTCCTCTGTCTTTTGGGTGTGAGCGCAGGAGACTTTGTCGGTGCAGAACATTTCGTCGACGTTGTGGATTTTGTCGGAGAGAAAACTTGCAGACATACAGCACTTCAGAATCACACTGCTAGAGATTGAACATGTATTTAAATTTGGCAGCTGAACATATTCTGTACTGTAGAGGAGACAGGAGTCCCTCAGCCGATCAGGACACAGCGGGAGGAATACGTGTTCATACACTAAAAACAAAAGGCATGCAAAATTGCACACAAAAAAAATTCTAAAAATCAGCGAAACAGCGAGACCGCGAAAAGTGAATCGCGTTAGAGCGAGGGACGACTGTAAGCCAGGTCTAAACCAGAACTGACCCAGGTCTAAACCAGGTCTAAACCAGAAGTGACCCAGGTCTAAACCAGGTCTAAACAGCGTAGAGTTAGGTCCTTTCACCCGCGGTTAACTGAAGGTCTATCCGGCCGCGTCTCCGGCGTTTCACCGCTGCTGATTTCACGGTGATTTTAGCGAATTTCTATGAAGAAAAACCCACCACTTCAATCCAGGTTAAAAAAGCATTGTAACGCGCGTTACTTACATTTGTACCGAGTAAAATATTACAATTTTTCCCCGTGTAATGCCTTACATTACTGCGTGACAGCAAAAATCAACGCATTACTGTAATACATTACTCCCAACACTGTATATATATATATATATATATATATATATATATATATATATATATATATATATATATATATATATATATTTATTTATTTATTTATTTATTTATTTATTTATTTATTTTTATATATACCAGTTATACAGGTCCCTTTATGAAGCTGAGTATTTTCACCCTTGGTCCTGAAAAATGATACTCAGATCTGGCAACCCAGTTCACTGCTACAACGAGCGGAGCATATGGTTAGCAAACGCATCACAGTGAACTTTCCTGCTGAATGTCAAGGTGTATCTTCAACCAGATAAGAAGTGCCTTTGTAAATCTAGTCAACCTATGTTAATGCCAACCCGATGTAACAATGCTCTATTTAACAGATTGTGTTATTGTGTTTAGCATAGGCTAGTGGCTAACAGTAGCTAATTACTCATTGGCAGCCAAACCTTGGGTTGTTTGTTTTGTTTTGTTGAATTTTTCAGTGGTTGTTTTTAAACGTAAAAAATAACACACTCGTACGTTTGTCTCTTTATGTGATATAGGGGTTAGTGCTGTCGTTTGACGTTGCTAATATTAGCTCCATGGAAGTAACTCAGCTGGAGCAGTAAAGCAGTCATTCTGCAGGAGTCTCATCCTTTCAGCAAGGTTACACTGTACAGTGCCAACAAGCCTCTAACTGTTCATCTCTATTGTGTGTTTCAGAAAAGAGTGGAGTGTACAGGGTTCTGGATCAAGAGGTGTGCATGAAGTACACCAGCACAGTCTCTGACAATGACCTGACCATCACACTGCATCACTGGCTCCCTCACAGGGTCACCTTACTGAACACACCATGAATGACAAGCTGGTCTTCTTGGGCCTGTTGTACTTTGTGCAGGGCATCCCCTATGGCCTCCAGTCTTCACTGCTTCCTGTTTACCTGCGAGGAGCTGGCCATTCACTCACCCGCATCAGCTTTACCAAAATCCTCTATTTCCCCTGGGTTCTCAAGGTCCTGTGGGCTCCTCTTATAGACCGCATTGGCACAAAGCGCCGCTGGATTGTTGGGACTGTGTCTGGTCTTGCTCTCACATGTGCGTCCAGTGCTGCTCTTGCCCCAGAAGCACACATATGGGGAGTAGCAGCAACGCTGCTGACCATGAACACATTTGCCTCAGTCCAGGATATAGCTGTAGACGGGGCTGCTGTGAGTTTGCTTAAAGGTCGTGGAGAGCTTGGTCTTGGGAACACAGCCCAAGTGGTTGGTTACAAAGCTGGCTCTGTGTTCGCTGGAGGTGGCTTGTTGGCTGTCATCGATGTAGCAGGATGGGGATGGATGTTTGTGCTGCTCATGTTTGTCTATGCAGGTGTGGCTTTGTTTGTGTTGGGAGCCCCTGTCTTGGATGAGGAGACCGTAAAGGGGCAGGCAGCAGATGGCAGCAAGAGGGCAGCAGAAGCTACAAAGCCATGGAGAGTGTGGAGAAAGATGCTTGCAGTACCTGGGACCCCTTGGACCATCCTGTATGTGCTAACATATAAACTTGGTGAGTATGACGAAAGCACTGTATCAGCAGAGGTATATTATAAGACTATTATCATGAATGATACTGTATCAGCAGAGGTATATTATAAGACTATTATCATGAATGATACTTCTATCTGGGATTTCCTTTAGATAAAAGCTCTCTTACACCAAAAGTAATGCGATATCCTGAAGCACTTGATGTAGAGGCGCATGCATACCACTAGATGTCTCTGTTGGATTTTGTATTTGTATGACTGTCGATTGACTGGTATTTGTGCTGTTAAGAAAGTCATCACTGTAAGGCATTGTATCAAGTTTGGCAGGTGTGCTTTTCACTGTGGGAATTAAAAATACAAGTCTCAGTAGTACAAGTCAGTTGCTAGCATAATGCCTATTGTGAGACTTAAGTTTAAATCTTTCCCGGAGTCTGTTTTGAATTTGTATTTTGTTTGTACATCTCTTAAGAAAAGTAGTTTTGGATAACTCTTACTTTGTTTATGTGTGGGAGAGAGTTGATATGACCAGAGTTTGGTGTTTGGTAGCAGAAGGGGATTATGTAAGGATTAGAGTCTCTTTGTGTCTGTGGCGTTCACAAACTGCAGGAGAAGACAGTGCACCACATTGATGTTTATGTGGGTGGTGGGAATATAATTGTCTCCTCACATTTGCATAGCTTTCACTGGAGCTTGTATATGAATGTATGGCCTTTGTTTTAAGAATGTGTGTGTGTGTGTGTGTCTGTGTCAATGTGTGTTTGAGTGTTGAGTGAGGGTGGCCTGGTAATCGGATGAGTCCCAGCAGACGACTGTACACTAGACAAATATGAAGCCTGCCTGGACCCCTAATCTGTCTAGGGACTAAGAGCATCCCCCCAACAAGCACTCTCCCTGATGCATGGGCTCACACACTCATCCGTCCGCTAAAAATAATTACTGCTTGTGTTTTCACTAACTAGTCATTAATAGCCTTGTCCCTTGCTAACATTTACTGGTGTTCAAGTCTAAATATTTTCCACCTTTAGGGAGCAAAATGATTGTGTAATTTTCTAAAAGAGATCTGAATGTTGCCAGCATAATTGACTATGTGAGACGTTATTGTTTTTGTCCAAGCGTTTTGTTTGTGTGCGACTGGTGATCAGGGTGTCTGCTGCTCCCCCTTTCCCAATACACACCCTCTTCCGGATCTCTCCCTAATGAAGTGGAGTTTGCACAGTGTCCAACGCAGCAGCCAATCAGTGAAAGCCTCACGTCTGAACTACGACCTCTGTGCCATCTGAGGGCAGGGGCATCATGGGAGCACTGTCTGGCCTCCAGGGACAGACAGAGTGAGGGGGGAGGAAGAGTAATCTCTGATAATAATACACGAAAAAGAGGAGATATAGTTAAAGCTTACAGCACCATATTTCTTGTACATTGATTTCTGTTTGCCTTATCACTAGTCAGATTCATTACATACAATTAAAATGTAAAAATGCAATAAATTTCATATTTGCATTATTTTAGGTAGTCAAAAGGTATATTAAATTAAAAGAAAAGATTGGCTGATATTACACTATTATCACTATTACCAAACTTCTCACTGAAATTTGCACCTATATATGTTAATCTATTCTTATTTAAATAAAAATATGAATACCAAAAAAAACACTGGTAGAAAATTGTTGTCCATATCATTATTGCACAACATTAATGTCATACGACCTATCTTTAGATGTATTATTATCTTACAGCTAATCTAAGTACAGCATAGAACAACACCACCCCATTACTACTTAAATGGTAGTTGTCCTCTTTTAAGCTATTGCACAAGGCCGCGAGCTAATGAATATTTTTGAATTAATAGACTTTTTACTCTACAGGGATAGGGAGATACAGACATATTTGGAAAAAAAGGGAAGGAGGGTAAAAATAGGCCCCTAAATGCTTATTTTTTGCTGTAAAAAGGTTACATTGTTAATCAGTAATCATTGTGTAATTTCTGTGTTATATTTTTATTTTTAATCGGAGAATCTATTGCTCACTATTCACTTTGAACTCTGCCCCATTGCACGCTTCCAAGATGGCCATTTTTCATCATTAGTTCTACAGTGTCTGACAGGAGATATGAGTGATGGTGAGCTTCGGTACTGCCTTTCTCTGGGAATTGACCAGCTGGACACATTGAAGAATAGATAAACAGAAAAGATCTTGTTCACCTTTCATCTTTCTTTTTCATGAAGTTTATAACATTGCAACAGGGGACACAGAAGCTCAGTAGTCAAGAATGTAGCGTTGTTTGAAGAACACAGCATACTGCAAGTTCCAACTGTAATTTTCTATTAATTTACTTAACTAATTTACCTGTATCCTGAAAACATGTGTAGTACATCGCACTTTTCATTGTTTTAAGATTGTGTTTTAGTACTACTGCCCATTTATATTATGAAACACTATGCTTAAAGAAAATTGGTATTGGTAATGGTAAAAGATTTTAGAAAAACTGCACACCTCTTTCATGGCTGGCTGGTGCATGGTCCAGTGGACAATGGAGATATAAAAAAAAGTTGAATCTTAAGTTGGAAAAGAGGCAGTATTTTCCAGAGGGAAAAGACAAGACTGCAGGGAGCAGAGCTGAAGGAGCAAATAAATTAATGAACAACCACCACATGGTGCTCTAACAAAGACAACGTGTACAATGGCAATGGCTCATTAATTTGACCATGTCAAGACAAACGTGCAGTCAAATGCCATTACAGTGTAAAATTGCTTTTTCATTGGATTGGAATTTACATACTTTTAATACCAACGAAAAACCATCATAACTAATGATGAATTTATGATTTACTTTATTCATGTGGGTCAAATCCAAATTCTTTTTTAGAATATATATTTTTATCATTTACTTCCTAAAATTTTTTCCAGTGTTAATTATGTTCTTTGGGGTAGATGATTCTTGGCTTTTGTTGTAGTGAAAAAAATACTTGGCAATCCACAATTTAAAAAGTACATATTTATTTGCACCACCTGCCCTTCCTGGCATTTATACTTGTGGTATTAGTTACCACAAATGGCAGTTTTTTTTTTTTTTACAACAATGTGGATTTTAAAATGCATACTTTACAAAATAGGCTCAAGTTGATCCAAATATTTTTGAAGATTTTAGACTACTGTAGTCCCTGGGGGAGAAGAGAAAACCCTTGACATGTATTGATTTTAGCAGCACCCTCACTATGCCGTGTGCGTGCCTCTGAAGCCACAAATGTATAGGATACTCTGGAAACGTGTGAAGAGAGGGCTCTGTTTACGGCTTTGTCCTGAGGGGAGCTGATGAGCTGATAACTATACGTGCTTGTGTGCCTCCTTCTGTGTGTGGTGGCTGTGTGTAGCTGCATGTAGTATGTATGAAGCGCACTCTGTTTACTGGGAGGACCATGGCAGGCAGGGATAAGGTTGTCCTGGTTGTCCTCTGTGATCTGTGCACTTTGAACCCACTGTCCTCATCGACCTAACACCTCAGTGCCACCCCCTTACACCCCTCACCCCCTCGCCTCCTGCTGATCCCACTCTATACCATCCATCCACTCCCTCTGTAACATCCAACTCCAACTCTGCAACTCCAACTCAATCAGTCGGGATCAGGGAATTATTGTATGTGCTGCACAAATAGTTGAATATTATATGATTTCTGATGGGGATCTGCCACATGCTTGCCCCCGTGGATATGTTGAGGATTTACTTGGAATGTTACATAGTATAGCATTTACTAATCTGTCTAGCATGTATTGAATTACAGGGCTTTATATTGTAAAAACTATACCTCGAAGAACATAGATTCTGAATGTGAGTGGGGTCGTTACTGTTTGGACACCCAAGAAACAGTGTTGAAATATTATAGGTTTATTATGGCACCTCATATAAATACAACATGTATATAAGATATTTATACATCATAATGATTGTGTATTTTGGTTTTGGATAATGCAAGTATTCATGAGAAACATCATATGTAAACAGCATGCCGAAATGCAGCTAGTGGCAATCTTTCAAATTGTTGCCCTGCTTCATTTAAAGCTATGTTAATTCTTTGTTTTTATCATCTATAAATCATTAACAGTACATGTCACTGAATTGATTTTTAATATAAGCAATGGTGAGACCTAATTTCACTTAATTGCTTTAGTGGATTTTGGATTGTACAGTGTCACATCCTTTATGTTTTCCCCATACACCTGTGATGCGAGATGTTTCTCCTCATTGTTGACGTCACCATAATGTCTCTTTTATGTCATTTTCCTGTTTCTCAAATCCCCTAACACCTCTCCTCTTCCTCTCCACTCTGCTTATTTAATCTTTGTGGACGTCTAATGAAATCCCCACTGAAATGGACAATTGTTGCTTTGAGAATATTTATAGAAAGGAATAATCAGCCTGCTTGTGTTTGTCTACACGGCCTCCTCCCCACAGCCCTCTCTTTAAAGAAATAATTAGCTGAAGACAGGACTGTGAACGCTCTGAGCTAAACAACAGGCAGACAGGCGCAGGAGCAGGGAATCATGGGTAAACAACAGCAGCAGCATGGGCTCCAGAGTCGACAATGTTGACTTTATTATGACTAATGTGATTACTGCAGACTACTACAGAGGATGACACACGGGTATAGTGTTTTGCTATGGAAGTACTATGATTTCAATCCTTATTAGTCATTTTTTAGGTCTTGGCAACTAAAGACATTGGACAACCTTTTTTTTTCTTTTATGAAGTACATATGTTTTTTTTCATGGCCAATGCCAATTGTTCAAAATCCAGAGAAACCGATAGCTGAGGAACTCTGCTGATATTTTTTTGCTAATATCATTTCCACATTTTCTCCAGATTATGTAATTTAAATCTACAAATAATTTTCTGTGGTTCAACTGTGGACCTGTGGAGGTAATAAAATATACCTTATCATTGGACCACTTGGTAATCGTTTTCTAAAAGTAGTAGCTAATTTTTTATTGTTTTAAGTCACCACTCTCCACTGCTGCAGCTTTAGCATGTTTGTACATGTTTTACACAGAGAAAACCTGTGTTTTCTGCTGGCTTGTCACACCAGTGTTCGCTCTATGACACCCTCGGTCTCGCTGCCACTCTCCCCATCACTAGGATCTCCTCTCTCTCCCCGACTCTCTCTTCCTCTTTTTTTATTCCAATCTGTTTCATGTGTCTTCTTTTCCCCCTTTCCTCTATTTTTGTTTGTCTCCTGGCTGACAGAGTGAGTGGATGGCTGGTTGTGCTGCGTCGACTTTGACAGCAGTCTGGGAACCGAGCTGTCAGTCACCGCAGCTCCTTGGTCCCACTGTCTTTGTGAAGTCGCTCTCCATTAATATAATAATGGCGTCTAGTCGACAACGCTGAATATTTTACTGTAATGTTTCGGCAGAACATTACCCCCGCACTCATCACCACACACAGGAAGTCTCGGGGAAAACTTTTCATTCTGACTGAGAGGCCTTTGTGCATCCCGTTTCATCTTATGCGAGTTTTTTGTGTTTTGTTGTGTTTCTCTTTCACTGCTTTAGGAAAAGTACCAGGTCTCTGTTTGATAAAGTGACGGAGAGTAGTCTTTTTCTTGTCAGACATTTATTATTGACACTTTCCAGGAATAGACCCCAAGTGTTTTGTGTTTGATTTTGTTGTCGTCATCTCCAGAATGTAATGCTAGTCGTGCAGGTTAAACCGTCAGGTAACAGCTTCCTTACTGCACCTTCTTCAAAGTCACATTGTTTCTTTTGTATGTACTGTAAACTGGTGCTTGTTCTGAGACGTATCACATAAGTAGCCCGCTTTTATGATCATATACAACATAACAGGTATTGAAACAGAGACATTTATCATAACAATTTTGTAGAAGCAGTGAAAAATATTACAGAGATTGAGAGAGGAAAAGGGGGAAGAGAATCTTGTTAGAATCAGACCCGTTGATAGAAATTTGGGGACCCGGAGCAACAAACCTTACATGGATCCCCTTCTAATATAAATGAATAGAAAGCGGGTCCAGTTCTGGGCCCCTAACACCCTGGGGCCCAGGACAACAGATCCCTTTGTCCCCCTGTCTACTGTTAGAATAATAGATTTTTACATGTTATTAAAGACAGATCTGTGTTGTGGCCCCATCTGTTTGATGTGTATTGTCTGTAAATTAAGTGTGTCTAAACCTTGGCCTATGTGTTGTAATCTCATACACAGGTGAGCAGGGTGCTGTCACCATGTTCCCCCTCTTCCTGTTGGACCATCACATGACGGCCCGGGAGCTAGGCTTCTGGAACGGGATCATTGCCATGGGATTTTCCATCTGCGGCTCATCTCTGGGAGGCCTGCTGCTCGCTCAGTTCAGGTACAGCCCTTGAATCAGATAGGATAGATGGTAGTAAATGATTCAGAATTAAGGCAGATACAAGAAATAATAATCATTTACAAGGTAAGAAAAAAATGTATAACTTGTAACATGTAAGAAATATACATTTATATCAATGCACTAAAATGGTACCATTGCAAACAAAAATTGGGGGTCCTCAGAACTTTACCTATTCTGAGTAGTAAAATAGTAAAAATGCCTATCATAGTATTGGAAAGGGGGTAAAACAACACTGTTTATTTGTCTGAGTGATTCACCCAGTAACTCGTGTACCCCTAAGTTGAGGTTCAAGAAAGACTGATTTAAACGGTAGACACACATTACATAAAATAGATATGGATGGTGAGAAATATGTTAAATATACGTGTGTAGGGACAGCCTTAGACCTCGAGTGCTCGCATTGAATAGAACTGCATAGCACCTAACCTACTACTTCCATCCCATCAGATAGTCCATCATCACCTCCTCCTCTTTCCTGCTTCCTCTGTCCTGTCAAGTTGTATAGAGCTTCGTTAAAATGTATCCACTCAATAATATTGTTGCTTTCCCTCCACTGCTGCTCTTACACTATACATCATACATTTTACTTTCTACATCTTTTATGTGCACTTTCTGCAATGTGTGGACTATATGTGTAAGTGTATAATATTATTACTTAAACACAAAGTACTTAGAGATCTTAAGCATCTTGTCGAGAGTGAGTTCAGCTTGTGTAGTAGATGTACCCATCATGTAGACAACATGTAGAATTTTGTACGTTAAAACAGTTGTAGTTAATGCAGCAATTATTATTTTATTTTTAGATTGTCATTAGATTTGTAATTTTTTACAAATGACAATGTATTACCTAGTCTTCTCCTAGCATTATATTCTGTCTAATTTATGCTTTCCAGTTTTACCTGTTCCCCTGTCCCCCTGAGCTTATTGGTATTGTACGGTTAGTTCCATAAGAGATGCGTAAGATTTGTACATCTGCTTTAAGAAGTATCACATTATAGCGCAGCTCTGCCTATGGCCAGTGTGATGTAAGGCTTTGCTAAAAATAACGACAATAGCATCGTGAAGCATCGTGGTTTGAGTCTTACATTATACTTTACATACTGTGTGACCAGCCTCTGATTTGCAGTTTTGTATGGAAATATGAAAAAGGAGCAAGCTACAGTTAGATTTTTTATTTTTTTTTATCTCTTATGATCTGTAAAGTGTAGTAGAAAACATGTGCACTATGCAGTCAGTTCTGTTTATTAACCTCACAATAAATAAAACAAAAAATAAAGGTCTTGCAAATGCAATAATCAGTATATACTTTTATTGTAAATTTGCAGAAATGCAGGTGGGAGTATGACTCTCTAATTAGCTATCTTAGTTTGATTTCATTGTCTTAAGTTAGATGAGGCCATTTTATTGTCTAACATTTTATATCTAACATTATATTCTGTTTAGAAGTTTGTGACTGATTGAGCAAATGTTTAATTTGCCACAAAATGAAGTTGTTTCCACAAAATGTAACTGTTACTCTGTGCATAATTTGACAATTGTAAGTTCTCTTGGTTTGTTCACATGTATGATTGCTCCTTCTCGCTCTTTCGAGTGTCAGGCTTTTTGTCCCATGTTATGTTTTCATATGACTCCAGAGTTTTTTTTCTCTCTTTTGTAAAGTGACACTGGCAAACACAGTGCAAGTCTCTAAAGACCTGTTTTTCTTAAGGGAATAGGGGCTTTGAAAAGATGTCATTGTCATAGTTTAGCTTTGTATTTTCTTTACTTTCTTTACACATCTCGGTTCAAAGACTTGGTGGATGGTAAAATGTTCAGATACTCACAAAGAGAAAAACACTTGTCATGAACCTTTTAATGATGATTTAAAGTCCAGTGTTTGATCCAGCATTTCTGAAGTGTTTTTAGTTTTTTTTTTTTTTTTTAATTCTTGCCATAGATAGGCTAGGCAAATAAGCATATTGCATAAAGAATATACATGTTTGTTTGTTTTTCTGTTAAGTCTGCATGGTGTATTTTTATGACATTAAATCTGAAAGTCATTCTTATTTTTATAACTATAGTAACTACTAACTACATTTTGCAAATGAGGTAAGAGTATAAGACCAGTTAAGTATGGACACATTAGGTGGTATTTTATTTTCAATAGCTTTAACTTGTTAATCTCAATTTTGTAATTGTATACAATAGAGTTGTGGTTGCATGTGAACTAAAAGAGAAGTAGGCTTGGGTCCCACCTTTAAAAGCTCATTTGGAAGGTTTATCCCAATCCCCATTCGCCATCAGAAGCGCTTGAGTGGTCAGTGAGCGACCCCCCCCCCTTTACAACCACCACCAGTGGCAACCTGAGAATAAGGCTATTCTTATCTGGGACCGGCCCGTGTGAGGTGGCAGCCAGGCAGGTTCTCTTTCTCACACACACACATACACACAGACAGACACACACGCACACAGTTAAAATGCACACACCGCAGCAGCATCTCCCCGGAGTGCGTGATATGAAAGAGTGTCATTGAGAAGGCAGCACTGAGGAGAATGTCTTTAGCATGTGAATGATGCAGGATTGGTTTTCCACTGTGGAGCAAGGGAAGGCCGAGAGAAACACGGAGAGGAGAGAGGAGGTGGATTGAAAATAAGAGTGGCTGAAACTACACCGAGATACTAAATGCTTGTCAACAGTAGAGCATATCGCAGAATGACCATAGTGCTTTATCCAAATCCAGAAAATATTTAGGAAAAGACAAAACACCTGTTGATCTCATAAAAATATTGGGGTGGAGGAGTCTGACTTTAATCTTTTATCACAGGTTTACAATTTAACTTGAATTTTTAAAAATATCTATTTTTTTTATTGTATATCTTTATAGAAAATGCAGTCCACTCTTACCTCTAGAAAAGTTGACTTTTTGTCCCTTGCATGCACTTCTCTCCCATAAATATAAATCATTATTTTGAGTAAAACAAAAGTCGTCTCCACCAGATGTCACCTTGAAGATGGTATTGTTTGGCCTACAATATTCCGTAGTATGGCATTCAACATGTCTTTGTCAATGAAGACAAGCAGGTGATGCCACCAGGCAAATTTCAAAAGTCTGATCTCTGATAGGTGGGGTCACCTACTACTCACAGTAAGAATCGATGTTTTTCTAAAAATATGGATCAAGCAGGTTGCCTACTCACTGTCTGAAATCTTACATAGTGGACCTTAATGATAAGGTTATAGAATAGATACACTTTTGATACTTTAGTGGTGTTAGTTGTTTTGATAAACCCTTAGTTTCACTTTAATGTCCTAGACTTACAGCCACTTTTAATGCATAAGCCTGGCATTGTTCTATGTGACAGGCCCCGGCTCTTACTACATTTTTACAGATAAATAATTGGATAGAAAAAACATGTAAACAAACGCAGTAGTGTTTGAGTGGCAGGCGTCCTCTGAGTGATTGGCACTGTTCAGCCCTGTATGTGTTGTGTTTGTGTGTGCGCTCTTAACTCTGATTAATTACCCCTCTCATGCTGGGGATCTCCTTAGGTTATTGATTACGTCATGAAGCAAACCCACAGGGGGACCATTTTCTTGCACTAACGGGGTATCAATTAGTGTCTGGAGACTTGTTTACCAGCTCACGTGCACATGCGTTTGTGTGTATGTGTGCGCGTCTGACAGTGCCTTAAAGTTTGTCGCCGTGGATACTACTGCTTCTCATCGATATTGCACAGGAGAAGTTGAAGTGTGAGTCTTTTGATTGGTGCTTTGTTTGTTGGTCTCTGCAGCATCGGAGCTCTGATGCGACGTGTGTTTGTGCTGAGAACCGTCAGCATGGTCTTTCAGAGTTCACTGCTCACTGTGCTGGAGCCATCACCTCTCATGAAAGGTGAGGCCACACTGTCTGAACAAATAGCAATTGTACAATGTTTAGATCATTCTCTATGTATGTCATATGTTTAAATGACTATGTCACTGTTAGTATCCTACTACTTAATTTAACAATGTAGTCATAAAGTTGAGCTAAATGTGTGATTTTGTTTCATTTTGTGAAAATATATTTAGGATTTACTTTTGCCCAAATTTCAGATGATTTGGTAATACAAAATACATTTTACTGGTGACACTGAAAACCAAAAAAGTAACAAATATATAATTCTTTAAGTTAAAATAAAGTAAAAGTTCATGTGTTGTTTCTAAGTAGTAATGTGGACTACAGTTGGGACATTGATAGACAGGTGCCATGTCTCTCCAGAGAGCCATTCAGTGGTGTCTGAATGACACGTCTTATTCCATTGCACAGCAAGCCGCAAACATTTGGGATTCATATCCATGCTATTTATCTCTGCAAGAGCTGTCTGTTCCCCAATCAAGCCCCTCAGTCTGAAAGCTCAGGCCTAGCTCCTCGCCACTTTACATACAGTACAAAGATCCAGGCGTAAAAACCCAAAACATTCACTTTCCTATTTTTCAATATTACATGATAACACTGCGCATTCCTCCAGACTGATCAGTGGCTCCTCGTCTCGTGTCTGACTGAAGACTCTTATTCGGCAGAAAGTCTGCAGCTTGGGTGAATAATTCAGCGCTCACCGGGCTCTGTGGTTCTTGTGTTTCTGCCACTTCCCCTCAGAGGATACACTACATGTGTTTGGGGAACAGCGGAGTTAGAGACACTTCAGCAGCTCACCGTTTCCAACTGCTTTGTCTCTGCTTTGACATACAGTACAGAGGCGAGCAGCGCTGTGCACAGAATATTGTCAAATTGATAGTTTTCTGCAGAAAGAGAAGTTAGTTCCCATTGTTTAAGTCAGCGCTGCTCCACTTGTTATTTGTGTGAGGTTTTGATTTGGCTCTTGTGTTTCTGTAGGTATGGCTGTCCTCAGTATGAGTGTTCAGCACTTCCTGGGTGGTCTCATCACCACGCTCACTTTCACGACCATGATGCATTGTACTCAAAGGGCTGAGGAAAGCATCCAGGTAGGTCTCTCCTCGACGCTTTGAGATCTGCAGCAATAACCTACCAGTTTCAGTAGGAAAAAATACACACCCTAGTAAAATTATACATTCATTTTATAAAGGCTTTAATAAAGACTTTATGAAATTACAATGAAGGTAAATCTGAATGTGTTTTATTTAGTTTTAAAAGTAAAACTATTCTGCAGTTCTATAATTGAAATGGTTAAAAATCCTCCAACATATAATTACAGTATAGGGCTAACAATTATTTTAGTAGTCGGCTGGTCATATTTTTATATCATTGCTTTCTGTATAATATATGTATATGTATATAGATGTATTATTTATATATATATATATATATATATATATCTTTATATCTGTGTGTTTATCACCTTCCATGGTGGTAGGTCTCATCCAGCTCGGGTCCTCTACCAGAGGCCTGGGAGCTTGAGAGTTCTGCGCAGTATCTTTGCTGTTCCCAGTACTGCACTTTTCTGGACTGAGATGTCTGTTGTTTTTCCCGGTATCTGTTGTAGCCACTCTTCCAGTTTGGGGATGACGGCCCCAAGTGCTCCGATTACCACAAGCACCGCTGATGCCCTTACTTTCCAGGCTTTCTCCAGCTCCTCCTTGAGCCCCTGGTATTTCTCTAGTTTCTCGTGATCCTTTTTCCTGATATTACCATCGCTTGGTATTGCGATGTCAACCACCACGGCTCTGCTCTGTTTCTTATCCACCAACACTATGTCTGGTTGGTTCGCCATCACCATTCTGTCAGTCTGTATCTGGAAGTCCCACAGGATCTTGGCTCGGTCATTCTCCACAACCTTTGGAGGTGTTTCCCACCTTGATCCTGGGGTCTCCAGCCCGTACTCTGCACGGATGTTTCTGTACACTATGCCCGCCACTTTGTTACGTCGCTCCATGTATGCTTTCCCTGCCAGCATCTTACACCCTGCTTATGTGCTGGACTGTTTCAGGAGCCTCTTTGCACAGCCTACACCGTGGGTCTTGTCTGGTGTTGTAGATCTGGGCCTCTATTGCTCGCGTGCCCAGGGCCTGCTCCTGTGCAGCCAGGATGAGTGCTTCTGTGCTGTCCTTCAGACCAGCCCTCTCAAGCCATTGGTAGGATTTCTTGATATCAGCCACTTCAGTTATGTTCCAGTGGTACGCCCCATGTAGGGGGATGTCCTGCCATGATCCACAGGACTGTTTAATGTCCACAGGACTGTAGCCAACCTCCCTGGATGTGGCCGCAAGAGGAAAATTTATGACAAATTGAAGAGATGGATCATACAAATGGTAACCAAAGAGCCCAGAACAACCTCCAAACAAATTAAATGTGAACTTGGAGGGCAAGGTACATCGGTGTCAGATTACACCATCCGTCACTGTTTGAGCCAAAGTGGACTTCATGTGAGGACACAACTGTTGAGAGCAAATCATAAAAAAGTGAGACTGGAATTTGTCACAGTGCATATTGACAAGCCACAAAGCTTCTGGGAGAATGTCCTTTGGATAGATGAGACAAAACTGAAGCTCTTTGGCAAAGCACATCAGCTCTATGTTCACAAATGCAAAAATGAAGCACACCAAGAAAAGAACACTGTCCCTACACAGGGTGTCAGGTGTTGCCTAGTGTCAGAAAGCTTGGTCTCAGTCATAGGTCATGGGACTTCCAACAGGATAACAAAACACACAGCTAAAAACACCCAAGAATTACTAAAAACAAAACACTGGACTGTTCTACAGCGATCTGTGAGCCCAGATCTCAATTCTATTGAACATCTGTGAAAGGAGCTGAAACATGATGTCTGGAGAAGAAACCCTTCAAACCTAAGGCAACTAGAGCGTTTTGCTCATGAGAAATGGGTCACAATACCTATTGACCAGTGCAGAAGTCTCATTGACACTTACAGAAATCATCTGCTTGCAGAGTTTGCCTCAAAAGGTTGTGTAACAAAATACTAAGTTAAGGGTACCATAATTTTTGTCCATGCCAGTTTCATTATTTAGTTATCAGTTTCAAGTGGGGTACCAACAATTGTATCCATGACTGTGTATATGTATGTGTGTGTGTGTGTGTGTGTGTGTGCGTCTCTCTCTCTCTCTCTCTCTCTCTCTATCACGATTAATCGCATGTTATACGCAAAACCAATTAATGAATTAAAAAGTAGAGTATAGCGCTCTTTTATTGGAAATGTAAATGAAAGAGACATACATTTGTTGCGCAAACAGCATTTCTTTCACAGGGAAACCCTCAGAGCCTTCAAGGTATTCAGGGAAGGCTCAAGAAAAAATATTGAATGAATTTGTACTACTAATATATTTATTGAATATTTTTTATGCTGTGAGTAATGAACACTACACTAGTAATAATTTCTAGATCAGTGTTGGACTGAACTTGGACTGATATTTCTTAGGAAACAAAGGGTTAATATAATGGAATGGAAATGGACCAATCACATTTTTTTCTTCCAATGGTATCTGGGTAAATCAGTTACTCCAGCACTGAACTAAAGAAATAAGCTCAGCTCAGAGCCGGTGCAAGCGGCTGAGTCCGCGGCTGAGTCCGCGGCCGGAGTCGGAGCCCGCGGCCAGAGCCCGCGGCCATTGCATCTCACGTGCTCAGAAAAAAGTGAAAAAAGTGTAAAGAAAAGACGTCAAACTTAAAGAAACGCTCGCAGTGGACTTTTTCAAAATAAAAGCCAGTGAGAAACAGGCTTTTACAATAAAATAAATGAATAATAAAAACATAATAAAAACTGCGTTAATGGCATTAAAATAATTGTCGGCGTTAATGACTTGATTAGTTAACGCAAAGTTAACGCGTTAACGTGCCCGGCCCTAATTACATATATATGTATGTGTGTGTGTATATATGTGTATGTGTGTGTGTGTGTGTGTGTGTGTGTGTGTGTGTGTGTGTGTGTGTGTGTGTGTGTGTGTGTGTGTGTGTGTGTGTGTGTGTGTGTGTGTGTATGTGTGTATGTATGTATGTGTATGTGTGTGTGTATGTATGTATGTATGTATATGTATGTATGTATGTATGTATATATATTATTACACATACTATATACACACTATAGGCACACACACACACACATCTATATAGTGTTTGATGCATCTTAATGGACCAAAAGCTCGAAACTGGAGCCACCATTGACGGATTTATGAGTCTAAACCTTTTTTCAAGCAGATGTCGTAATCGGTAATGGTTTCCTTCCCTCTCTGTAATCATGCCATTTGATTAGGTCATGTCTTTTCAAAGGGAGCTTGAACAGAACATACAGTACCACACCTAGCGTCACCTATTCGCCTGTCATCGCCTCACCTGTCACTGTCACATGGAAAATCTCTGCAGACCACTAGCTCTTCTCATGGGGGGATTCTGTATGTTTCACCATTGTTCGTCATGGCACCTCTGTTTCTATTCTTTTAAACACTTTCTCCTCCTCCGCGGTCCCCCTCTTTTGTCCCGACTGTAACTGGGCTGTAAGTGCCCGGGGGTGAGCTGTTAACGCACCCATTCAGACTTGCCTCTGTCAATCTCCCAAAGTGACAAATTATCATCTAAATTGCTGTCAGTTTAAAATGAAAAGAAAAGGGGAGGGGGTGTCACAGCTTGGATCACAGCAGTCAGGATCTTGTTACTAATAAAATAAATTATCGAGAAATGTGCAGCAATCACAACATGCCATGATGAGAACCAGGGTTAATTTGAGAAGCATTCACAACACATTTCCTGTGTGCGTTTTAGTGTGTGAATCAGCATGTGTAGATGGCATTTGTGTGTGTGTACTGAAGGTAGTGTATCCAGTGACTGAAAGCTGATAGCGTGAGTGCTTGTTAACGATCCCCAGGAGAAAGAAACTGAATCTGTTAAACAAGTTGCTCAGAATAAAGGCACTCCACTTAGCTGTGGTCGCTCACATAGGCCTCTCTCAGCGCCCCCTCCTGCTGTCTGCACACCATACTCTAGGCTCCAGTTAGGCCCAAATGCAGCACTGCACCTTCACACCGCTGCAGCCTCACACCTCGCACCACTGCAGTCTCACACCACTTCACTCTGAGGTTAGTTTTTATTCATCAGTGACAAACGGTAACAAACGGTGACAAAAATTGTGTTAACACAACAAGTTACACCACAAGCCACAAATTGCGGTTAATTTCTAATATTATTTTTGTTTTGAGATGGCTGGATCTATGATAAATAGATTATAGAGGTGGCACATCATGTGCATGAATCCATGGAGATAGTTATAGAAAGTTGAAACTGTACTTTGGAAGATAATATGTCATGTCATATTGTGGAATATTATAGCAAAAGGGACATTTCCAGGAAGACAAGCAGGTGGAGATGCACTTAAAAACTTGCACCCCTCTTGCATGCTTTTAATTATGTCTATTTCTGGCTAAAAAGGTATGTGGAGGCTTTAAAGCAAAATGTTTTTGTGCACTTACATTCTAAAAAATATATATAATTCTACCTGTGTATAACCAACCTAATAAACAGTTTTTTGTTGTTGTTTTTTTTGTGAAAGACTTGATAGCTCTTAGAATAGATTTTTATACATTTGTATACATTATTTTTCTTGTGATTCAGATTCTAAGCCATCTAAAAGGTGTAATTATGAATTGCAGATCCTGTTTCCGATTTGTTTTTATTGAGTAAGTATAATAAATCAGTATGTCCATTCAGAGTGTGTTCGTTTGGTGTATTTTATGCATTTAGTGTATTTTGTGCATGGTGCATTCAGGTACAGGGAGGAGGCCTGCTGCTACATTAGGTAATCTCTGTCTCTCTGTGGAAAGCCCAAAGGCTGCGCAGATCCTGTTCTCCTCTTGGCGCCTCTCCAGCATCTGGGGCCATGATCTCACGCTTTCTCTTTCAGGTGTCTTATCCTCTTTATTCTTCTCTTCCATTGTGTCCTCCTGCACTTTGGGGCTTTCAACTAAAGTTTTCACACATTTTCTATTAACTGTTTTCAGTGTTCAGTATCGCTCACGTGATGCAGCACAACTGATAGGAATCAATCCCCACTCTTTAAGTTTTTCTGCTTCATAATCTCTCTCTCCATCTAACGCTGCCTTTTCTGACAATGTTTGTCTTTCTTTACCCAACCTTTCCTTTCCCTGATCTGATTTCACCTCACGTTTAATACTTTCTATTTTCTTTCTATTTTCTACCAAGTAGAAGTAACATAATTATTAAGTTACTGTCATGAAGTTAATTAGGTATGTTTTCATTTATGTATTTTGAGCATATACTGTTTTAGTCCAAAATGTAGTGGTTGTTTAGTAATTGTAAAGTCAGCAGTTTAAATCCTGCTCTTTCCGGTTTCTGTTGAGATGTCCTTGGGCAGCACACCTTACCCATCCATAAGAATTCATGTGTTCTTTTGGAGTTCCTCTGATAGAATGGCAGTCACGTTTCTCCCAGCCTGACCTAAGGTGACAAAAGTTACCTTCCACCTGAATGAATACACTGACAGCTAAAGTAGATTACAGATATCATTACAACATCAAGTTTGTTAAGTCATTTGTAACGTAACCTTTACTTTGCTTGTAATTGAGTATTGAAGAAAAAGCTATTTTGTCTGTGAATATATTCCTTAAACAGCATCACTTGAGCCTCATTTGGGTCAAATTTAGTTTAAAAAAAAAAAAAAAAAAGATTAATAAAACACCTAATTGTTAGATCAAAGATTTTCAAAGTCTTTTCTGTTGGTCCGTCAAATTATTTTCTACATGGAAATAGTGTAACTTTATCTGGAATGTTTCATAGTATGGTATCAAACCTTTCTATCTTCTTGAAATGTCTGGGTTTTTTTAGGTATTTTTGAACAATAAAAACACCTGTAATTGAATAAATATAAGGCAGAGCTGTTTAACTATGGAACATTCCAGGCAGAGAAATGACATATCAATAGAAACAAGCAGATGATGGATCCCAAACCCAAAAGTTACATAGTGCACATTTAAGCAACTAGAATAAATAATAGTTCATTTGAGCTCTGTGTGACAGTATTCAAACATTGACCTATTCACCTCTGCTTTCAGGCCACGCACTACAGCTTCTTGGCGACTTTGGAGGTGCTGGGGAAGTTGACGTTCAGCGCTCTGGCCGGTGGAGTCGTAGACTGGTTCGGCTTCCAAGTGGCCTTCCTCTTCTTCCTCACTCTGTCGGCCGCTACAGCCCTGCACGTGTGGACCGCCACATTCACTGGAGCTCTCAGGGAACACCAGCTAAAAGACCAACCCAAATGAACAGAGGGCCTATATGCTGGTCTCTTTCACCCCACTTGAGCCCTCTTGAGTGGGAATTAGCCATGCCATTCACATCCTTTGTTTGGAGATGGCCATATTTACTAGTATACTTTACCGCACAATTAGCACAACTCCTCATCTCCCTAGCCTTATTTATGAGCGAGTGACATGGAGGCTGCTTGTTTGTCTGGGCAAATGCATAAAGAGGTAATGTATTTATTTTGATGATGAAAGAGAAAATTGCGTTTAATAGTAGCACTCAGCTCTTGTTGTAAGAGTGAATAGTCTCAAAGCTTTTTTATCCACTGAGCCATTTTATGTTTTAAAATGCCAGCAATAAGCGGGCAACAGCAATACAGCTACTCTCAGATGTTTGTTTTAACACATGGTACTGTATTATGTCTTAAGTTTGGTTTACAGTGAATTGATGCTACCTCACACAATCAATGGAGGGTACAATACACTGTACCATGGGTGATGGTGATGTGTGGTTGCTATGTGATTTGATGGCAATAGTGTGGAAATATTATTAATGTATGACAAAAGCCTTTGAGTAGTAGCACTGATTATTTTTAGAGGGCTTAAGCAGAACTAAATGGGCCCAAGTTAGGTTTTTGTGGAACATTTTTAGGTATACTAACTTGTTTTTTTTTACTTGCAAATTACTTTTTGATGAGTAAGAAAACACAACATTGTCTCTGTGCCAATAAAAATGGTGAAAATCCCTACTCATAGATACGCCAAAATCTTCCTTGGGCTCATTTGGTTCTCACATCTCAATATATTATGCTTTATTACATGCATCTCTCAGAACATTGTATCTCTGCCTTACATACTGCATGGTGCCATTCAAAAATGCCATTATCCATAACACTTAATTTACTGCTGAAAATAAGATGATGCACAGTTAAACTTTTTCTCTGCTATATTACAGGTACTATGCTGTATAAATTTGTACTGCAGGCTATAAATGTTACTTCAGATGTGACGCTTTTACAGAGAGAATCCTGAATGTAAAAGATGTGTACTCTCACTTTGAATGGGAGGAAAGCCAAGGCCTGTCTTTGAGTGTCACTGTGGTGCAGTATCAGGTCACTTTTCATGTTAATGGCTGCTGTAACTGGAACACTAAATTCAGCAGCTACTGTATGTACTGTACTGAATGGGAGGGTACTATTTGCAAAGCACAGCTCTTATGTCTCTCTTATGGAGGATTTCTTCATTTACAAATGCAATCTGCGATCTGTTGATAGCAGCGTTATGCCATAACATTAATATGGCTCAGACAGTAGGTGAGGCAGTTTCTGACAAACAATAAGGTTTAACATTTGTGGATCATTTTGATATTTTTCAAGCCAGTGAATCTCCCATAGAGTTGCATAGGCCCCTGCCCTTCATCTGAAATGACATCAACCTATTCAATATAAAATGGTACTCTTTTGAATCAGGAAGCTGAAACCTGTGTATATAAAAATGTATTCTGACACCATCTTTCTTCCAAAAGTGGCGACTGAAGTAGAGCGTCCCAGCTCTTGGATTGTAATCTTAAAATATGTTGCTTGGACTGATACTGATAACTGTAGAGAAACTGTGTTTGAGATGTACTGTACTTTGTTAAATTGCTCAAATCTTATATTATTAACCTGCCCAGGAACTGCAGATGGAAACTAGCTTTAGCCAAATCTGGTGTAAAGCATCTCTTCTGTAACGAGATGAATGCGTTTGCAATTGGTCCCTGTTAAAATAAAATATAAATAAGTCTTAATGTAGTGAAAGAATGCTGATGGTTTCACATAGTGCTGGATAATAGACATGTTACCATAAAATTATTGGTGGTCATAATGTATTCTGTAGTTTACTGGACAAAAGAGTAAGCTACTTGCAGAGGACATCCTTTGTGATGGGTGAAGCATAAAAATAAAGCTTAACTTTCAACTTGAAAATTTGTTTGTTGTTTTTTACCTTTGTGTGCTCTTGTGTTTTCTATTCTTAAGGGAGAGGTCCTGTGTGGTCTTAAAGGGACGATCCCATCTTTGAAAATCCTCCGCGGCATAAAGCGGCTCCACACAACACTGGCGCTGCGCAGTGAAGTCGCTGAGGGCTATGGGAGTGAATAGGACCCGTGTCACAGGATCCCTGCTCCATACAGCTCTAATGACACAACAAATGCACTGAAGGGGGATTAGCCCAGCTTACACAGCCCCTCAATACACCTCCACTTCACACTTTCTCAGAGCTTATTTTAATGCATGTTTGTACAGCAGGGAGGAACTTTAAACATGGACTTGTATGTTTTAGTCTAACTGGTCACAAGAAGACACTGTTTTCGAAGGATTTAGAAAGATAAAGAAATGAGAGTAAAACAAAAAAGCTTTTAGTTACCACTACCTACTGACCAAAATAGTACTCATTTTGAGATCATAATGATAATTGAAAATAAATTTAGGCAATAAAATATACATTTCAACACAAAATATTAGTTTTTTATTGTCATGAGAATTTATACCAGATCAAGACAAATTCACAAAACTATTTGATTACAGTTTAAGTATTGTGGTTGTTTGAAGTTTACATTAATGTGTTTTTTCTGATATTGTCAGACTTTTGAAAGATATTTTGCATGTTTTTTTTTGTATTATTATTCAATTGTGGTGTGGTGAAGTAGTTAGGTTTAGAAGAGAAATCCAAAGAGTATAGTTAATGACATACTCCAGGCACATCACATGTACACTTTAATAACAAGCCAGTGAGGACTAGAGAGTGACAAAAGATAGTCAAGTGGTCTGGATCTTAAGGGCTGATGAGAGTGGGACCTCCTACTGCGGTTGCCAGATTGGCTAAAACCCCCGCAGAGTAAGTGCAGGTCTCTGGGGCCTCCTCCTCTCTGTCACGCTATACATTGTTGTGTAGTGGTAGATTGGTGCATTTGATGTGTTTGTTTTCTTGTATTAACTTTGAGTCAAGGTGGGAATAACATGAGGAAGTCTGTTTTTATTGTCCACTGTTGTAAATATATGGCTCTCAAAATGTCACATTATCAAAGTTATTTATCCACACAGCTCTTCCATGAATGAATTCCTCTCATTTTAATGGATTAAAGGATTTCTTTTTGGCAACCCATATTCAGTCACCAAAAATCAGCAAGGCCACTATATGCTGATGCTCCTCATTCATGTGCCTGCTCCAGAGATGTAGCTCAAGTCCAGGTTCTGAGCAAACAAAACAAAATGTTTTAGCTGAATCAAACTTTTACTGGGAAGTTAAATCAGCTTGTACAAACTGGTGCTAATTCTAGGTGCATTTAAATGGATTTTTAAGGACATATGATCTGAGTGATTTGCGCTATAAAAGTGTATACTAGAACATGCTGGAAGAGACTTGGAGCTCTGCAAAGATAGATGGAAAATGGATAAATAATTACTAAATCAAACAAAATACAAGTTCCGGTATGTTTTATGTGAGGAAATAACAAATGCTTAAAATGGTTTTGTATGCATTTTTTTCTACTTAATTAATTACTAATAATAATTGCTTTTATCATTTGTATTTGGAAATTGCAGTGTTTTATTTTTCATGTTTACATGCAGAGAGCCTTTTTGACTGATACATTTGATCTCTCAGTGGGAGAGAATTTGGATCATTATCTGATTTCTGGAGTTCAGATTATTGACATCCTGTAAACTCTACCTCTGATGTGAGTTATATATTTTCTCTCTGGTTGTTCACACCTGTGCATGTTTTGTCAAGGCAAATGATGCATATAAGTTCAAGCTAATGTGGCAGTCACACAGATGTTGAGATGAGATGGTCAGATGTGAAAGATAAAAAGAGGTATTTAAAAGTCTTTGTACTTTGCCTTTCAAATGCACTAGTTTATCTTGAACTTCTAAACGCACTCCAAAAATCAGATCTAATCACTGGGTGATCTGATTCGAGTGTTTTTTTGTTTGTTTTGTTTTTGTGGTCATGTAAATGTACCCAATGACAACTATACACAAACAAACAGATTTTTTGAGATGAAGGATGGAGGCGGGCATGCAGAGTTCTCCTGAGTTTCCCCTGGGGAGTGGAGCTGGTGAGAGGCTGTGAGGGGAGCGCTCGGGGAATGCTACATGTTTTAATCTGAGCAAACAAAGACGCTGTATGGCTTTTTTTCCTCGCTCCTTTGTCTGCTGGCACCTCGGGGGGGTTGAGGTGTTGGCTTTTTGCGCTGCTTTTGT